>NC_081544.1:18592388-18619105 GCF_901000735.1 Corylus avellana | reverse complement strand
ATCTGAAGTTTTCACAATTAAAATCTTAGATATATTTTACTATGCTTCAAACAATTAATCAAAATCATCCCATGTATCCATTCATTGCAAAAATCACAAAAGGAATCCAATATCAATTAAATCATCAGATGTATACGTAAATCACAAAAGATATCAAATTTTAATTGAAACACTAAATGTATCCGTAGAACAAATCAAAAGGGATATCCAATTTTTAGGCAAATAAAATCAAGCAATCAATTATGCGAAATTATCTTAAATCAACGAATCTATCCTTGAATCACAAAAGATATTCAAGAATCATTCCACACATTGAAAAAAAGTAAAACAATTGAAATATAAAACCCAATAAAATCAGACAAACAAAGACTTATATGAAAGTATTGATGTTTTTCATCGGTGAGGCTTTATCATCAACCTTAGTTGAAAATTTAGCTCCACATTATTGAAAAAATAAAATCTAAACCTAAACCTAAAGAAAAACTAAACTAAAGAGAAAAGCTGTGGATTTTTCTCTCCAGACTTGTCTATTTTCCTTGAAGGCTTAGAGGTCTATTTGTAGGGCTTAGGAGAATCCTAGAAGCCCTAGTAAACCTAGAAAATTCAGAATTCAATGTCCTAGTCAAATTAGGAAGCAATCCTAGTACAAATCGGAATAGGATTCGTCCAGATTTGCATTCTTTTATTGCGGGACGATTTTGGCATAGAAAACGTCCGACTTAGGTTAAGATCCTATTTCACAATGATTTATAGAATTTTGAGTTAACTTTCCAATGCAACTAGGTTGACCTTAATCCAATATATGAGCTGAAATTTATGTTAAAAATACTAAGATGTGTGCAGAATCTGAAATTTAATACAATCCGATTTTGACTCCAATTAGAGAAATTTCGATTTAATCATTTCCTTGATTTGGTTAAATATAACCACATCATCTAGGTCTTCTCAAAGTGTTTTTTCTTCCAAACTTGCATTTTTCTTTTTAAAGCTGCAATTTTTCTTCAACAACCTACAAAACACTAAAAACAAAGAACTAACACAGAACATTAGATTACGACATAGCTAAAGGATTAACAAATGTAAATTAAGGAGCTCAAATATGCAATATTTGGCACTCATCAGCAGTAAATGTTGTCTTTAAGACATTGATTATTTTATTTCATGTGTCACTTTTGTTATTTATAAGCATGAATATTTATGTCGATCAATGTTAAAATGACATATTATGACTATTCAGTTTGCCTTGTCATTATTTCGAATTGAGATCTATATTATGAAATAGTTTGGTGATCACCAAAGTGTCCCAGCTAAAATGATACGTAGATTTCAAGTCGTATGTTTGATACTTCATACCCATATCCCAGGTATTAAGATAATGGCATTGCAAATTTTTGACAATTTTTCTAATCACATGAATAGTTTGGATTGGCCCAAAGTTGCACCACCTTTCAAGTGATTGATAAACTGAGATAAGATAATTAACGTGTATCCTTAATTGAGAGTTGGAACCGGATATCAAAGTAACAGACCTATCAAATTATGGATACATTATTTTTTTTTTTTTTTCTTGAAGAGAAAATATTCTAGTCTCATTAATTGAAGGATCGAGCAAAACACTCTTACATCACAGAGAAAAAGCTCTGAGAAAATAATAGCCGAAAGTACAAGGTTCCAAGTCATAGATACATACATATCAATCTAACATTTAAAACTTATCTATGACACCAATCTCTGCTAACTCATGAGTAATCTATAGTTATAACAACAAATCTGTTCCCAACATACTCAATTCAATACATAGGTAGCTCATATTCCTCAGCCCTGGAGTAGAAGTCCCATGCCGAAACATTTCACATCCACAAGCTAAAGGTCTGGACAAACCTTATTCAAACAAAGATACAAAAATAAATAAAACAAAAATCCCAACACCAACAGAAAAACAGCCGCTAAAGGCATAGATCTGCTCCTGGGCAGTCTAGATCTACAACCTTCTCCTCGTAGATAGCTCATAAGAGTAGATCTAAGGAGAAAACTTTTGAGAGCCGATTAAAAGAGGCCAAGGGACAACATGGTGGAGAAGATTTCTAAAAACATTTTTTTTAAAAAAAAAAAAAAACCAAGGGAAAGACAAGCAAGAGGGGAGGGGGAGAATAAAAGAGGGGTAGAGGGGGGAGGGGGAGGAGGGTGAGCACCCTCCTCTCCAGATTCATATCTGGTTTCTATTTATGGATACATTATTAATTATTCTTATAGGTGAAAGGGAATCACCATAATGATTAAATTTTTAGTATATCGTAATTTTCACCCAAAGGTGAATTGTGGTAGTGCTACTTATTGTTCGTTGAAAATTATTTTATGTTTGATAACTTAAAGCATTAATGTAGTGAGCATTTATTTAATTGAAGTGTTAGTCATATTTCACTACATTTGCATACTTCATCTGTTGTGGAACAAATTTCTCAGACTAGTTTGAACAAGTTCAGTTTCACCTTATTTGGTACTCCAAACTGAGAAATCGTTTACCATTTCTGATTCAAGCAGTGCGGAAGAAAAGACTGTATACAAGTCTCGATAGATTGAGCATTATGTTTAAGTGAATGAGCATTGCGAATAATATTAAGTAATTACTTCCTAACAAGGGAAGAACGTTTTGGTTCAGCTAACTAGACCCATGTTATGACATTGATGGCTGAACTTACTACCATGAAATTTAATGGTAGAAATGGGGATGCATGAGCATATCCTTGAAATGACACATCTATCTACTAAATTGAACAAGTTGTGTGCAAATTTAAATAACTCACAAGCACATGAGTCGTGTGTAATAAAGTGTGTGCAAGTGTGAGGTTGAACTATAGGGAGTTGTGTGTTCGAGTGATTTTGTTGTGCAAAATTAAAATAAACAAAATAAAATGATTAAAAACAATTAATGGAAAAACACTAAGGTTTTCGGAATCCACCTCGCCAAATCAAACAACACATTCTTGCATTTTATACATACAACCGACAAACAATAGGTTTTATACATTGTTCAAAGTTTGTAAAAATGCATATTAAATCATTCGATGAATCCAACCGTTAAACGAATCACAACAAATATCCAATTGAGATCAAATCATCCACTGTATCCATTTGATATACGAATCACAATGGATATCCGTTCTCAATCGAATCATTCGATGTATCCATGGATGAAACACAACGAATATCAAACTTTTTATGAATAAAAGACACAACATTCAATCAAATGAAATTAATCAAGCAATTGAATTGAATTCGAACAACAATTTGATTAAACATCGGAATTGTATAAATAAAATGACAAGAATGTGTTGGTTTATCAATGACGAAGCTTCATCTTCAACCTTAGTTGAAGGTTTTAACCTCTCATGATTACAAAACTCATATCAAAATGAATTAAAACCATAAGAAACGTAAAACTTACAAAGAGAAATGTAGCAAAAGCCCTAGAACAACAAAAAGTCAAAAATATGCTTTCTACGACGCCTCCCAACGTGTGTTTTACAAAAGAAAAAGTGATATAAATACTAAAACCTAGGGCTTCAACACTAACAGGTCAGCACGGGTGCACTCGATTGCACAATATGTGCGCTCGAGTGCACTCGAGCATGGGTCAGGGCTCTGCGGCGCAGCAGTTAGGCGCTGCAAGTTTGGGTGATTACACGAGTGTGCTCGAGCGCACTTCCAGAGATGCTCTTCTTCAACTTCTTTACGATTTTCACACTAAAGATCGTAGTTTTCTCTCAATGACCTGCAAAAGTTGAACTAAACATAGCCTCGTTAATGAAATGTCTTTTTGACTCACCATTTTTTGGTAGAGAAAAGTATTTTATTACTTTTATTAATGACTTTTTACATTACAGTTATATCTATTTGTTGCATAAAAGAATCTCAGGTAGTGGATGACTTCAAGGTATACATTATTGAGGTTAAAAGACAATTAGATAGAAGAGTAAAGGTTGTCAAATTAGATAGCGGTGGTGAGTATTATGGAAGCTATGATGGATCGGGTCAATGCCTACCCCATTTGCTAAACTCTTTGAAAAGTATGGCATTTGTACACATTACACTATACTAGGTACGTCTCAACATAATGAAGTAGCTAAATGGCATAATCGTACTCTAATGGATATGGTTAGTAATTTCTCTTTACCCATTTCATTGTGGTTGGAAGCCCTTAAGACCGCATTATATTTATTAGATAGATTTTCTACTAAAGTAGTTTTATAGACTCCTTTTGAACAGTAGACTGAAGACACCTACATGTTTGGGGTTGTCTAGAAAAGGCTAGAATTTACAATCCACATGAAAGAAAATTGGATTTCAAAACAATTAGTAGTTACTTTATTGATTATCTAGACAAATTCAAAGGGTATAGATTTTAAAGACCTACATGTAGTACGAAAATTGTTGAAACCGGTAATGCCCAATTTCTTGAGAATGGTGAAATCAGTGGGAGAAATAAACTACAAAATGTGGTTATTCAAGAATGTTAGGGTACAAGTCCCACTACCCATAATTTCTAAAGAAGTTGATTCTAGAGTTGTATAATCGTTTGACAAACGTGGAATAATAAGTTAATGATCGGTCACTCCATGATGAGATTATCACCAATTATAGAAAAATCAAAAGAAATAGCGTTAATGAGGTCGGAAAGAAAACAAAGATTCGTCATTTCAAATGATTATGTGGTTTATTTACAGGAATCTAATTTTGATATAGGGGTGAATAAGGACCTGGTTTCATTTTCATAAGCCATAGAAATTAATGATTTAGTTAAATGCATTGATGCCATGAATGATGAGTTGAAATCAATCGACCAAAGTAAAGTCTATGACATCGTTGAATTGCTTGAAGAATATAAGATAGTCAGGTGTAAATGGGTCTTCAAGACCAAGTGCGACTCCCATGGCAATATTGAACGACATAAAGGCAAGCTTGTGGGCAAAGGTTTTAACTCAAAAAGGAGGCATTAATTATAAGGTGTCTTTCTTTCCCGTATCCAAGGACTCACTTAGAATCATTATGGCTTTGGTAGCTCATTATGATTTAGAGTTGTACCAAATGAATAGAAGTTTAAAGGAGGAAGTCTATATGGACCAACCTGAACGCTTCTCAATAAAGGAAATAGAGCACATGGTTTGCAAATTAAATAAGTCAATATATGGACTTAAACAATCTTTCACGCAATGGTATCTTAAGTTCAATGACCTGATTACTTCCTTCAATTTTAAGGAAAACATTGTTGATCTATGTAAATACTTGAAGATTAGTGGTAGCAAGTTTTTGTTCCTGATTCTATATGTTGACGACATTTTGCTTGCTAGTAGTGATCTTGGTTTGCTGCACAAAACCAAGAAATTTCTCTCTAAGAACTATGAAATGAAAGATATGGGTGAGACAACCTATGTGATAGGAATATAAATATTTCAAGATCGATCACGTAGTTTGTTAGGGTTATCTCAATAACGATATATTGAAAGAGTTTTAGAGAGATTTGGCATGGAGAACTATTCAAGTAGTGCTGCTCAAATTCAGGAAAAGGGATAAGTTTAGTCTTATGCAATGTCGAAAAATGATGGAAACCTTACGCTTCTACTATAAGAAACCTGATGTATGCATAGACTTGTATTAGACCAGAAGTCAATTTTGCAGTTGGTATGTTGGGTAGATACCAAAATGATCCTAAAATGAGAAAGCTACAAAGAATTGATGAGGTACTTGTGAGGAATAAAAGATTTTATGCTCATTTTTAAGAGGTCTAATCATTTAGAGATGATTGATTACTCTAATTCAGACTCTACTGAATTTGTGGCATGCTTTGAGGCCACATTTCATTTATTATGGTTGCAGAACTTTGTCTCAGGACTTGGAATTGTCAACATTAATGCCAAGTCGCTGAGAATTTATTGTAATAATTCTACATTTATGTTTTTCTCCAAGAACGACAAATATTCTAAAGGCGTTATAAGCATATGAAGCTTAAATATTTTGTCATTATGTAGAAAATTCAGAAACAGCGAGTGCCTATAGAACATATTAATAAAGAGCTCATGATTGCAAATCCATTAAAAGGTTACCAACAAAGACATTTAAGGAACATGTTAACATAATGAGTCTTGATTGTAACCCATAGTGCCCATAATGTTTATGGATTGCATAATGTTTATATATGTTATTAGACACTTTTGAGATCTCATTAAATATGCTTCTGATTTTCCTGTTTTCCATTTTATACGTACATATAAGATTGGATGAATGACAACAGGAATAGTCTTTGAAAAAAGACATATTTGTGGACCGTTTTTTAGACACTTCTCATTTATGAACCATGATTGAACAGGTTGCTAGTGTTGTGGTCCATGGAAGGGACTATGTCGTCTTTTGATGTACAACCGCCATGACTCACACTAGTAGGTTGTTTAATTATGGTATTTAGGATTACCAAATTAAAGTAAGGATGAATTAAAATTTTGTGCACCTAATGTTAACCTCATTGAGTCTAAAACAATATTAGTCATATGGGCCAAGTGGGAGAATGTAAGAATTTAATGTCTCACATGACATGGCACATATGAGTATTTATTAGACTCCTAAAGTTAGTAGATTATTTAATCCGAAGTGGTTTCCTATTAAATTAACTCTTACTTTGATGGGAAGTTGAGTTATAAAGGAACAAAGGAAACCGGTCATATTTCTACCTTATAAATGTACGCAATTTCCATCATCTTTGTGTATCTTAAGTGGGTCAAGCGAGAGAAACCGATTTCTAGTGTTTATGCTTTCAAAAGAAGAATTAAAGAAGCAAAATATTCTCGTATGTTTCTTTTTATTAATTTACTGTGAAATTCATAATAGTTACGATCTTGTAAGTTATAGTATATTATGTCAATTTTATGTTTTACATCACTTAGACAAAAATTTTGCTAAGAGAATGACACACTTCAATAGTAAAGATGTAGCTAGGTAAATATTTTTCTTCTATATATGCTTCCGTTCTTTTCTTTCCCTTTCATATTATATTATTTTATATTTAACATAAAAGTCTACATGTAAAGATCTCACGGCCAACATTGGCCTTTCATATATAACACTTTTGTTCATAGTTTATAGGCCCATAATTTCTTAATTTGTTGTTGAAAGAGATGTGTGAGGCGAACTATGCTAGAGCGTAAAACTATTGTGTAAAATTACTATAATATATTTAAGGTTGGTCCTCTCCCTCGCTTGAATGCTTCAATGATTAGTGGTGACTGGTGAGTGAAATTCGATTGCAAAAGAGAAATGTCTAAGTAAACTTTTTTTGTAAATAATATCTACGTAGAATCAGAATAAAACCATAAGGAATTGTAACATTTTTCATTACGAAACTATAATTCGATTGAAGCCAAAAAACACCAAAAAAAATTGTAGCAATTCTCATTGCAAAACTATAATACCATTGATGCCAAAAAGTATGCGAACCATTACCAGAGACATAGCTATCCTTTTTTTTTTCTAAGCAAATTGGGAAAGGGGTACAAGTGATCAAAAGACCGAAAAGGGGTGGGCTCCCCTACAACATAGCCAAGCTTGAAAAATAATAGTGCTAGTAAACGTAACAAAGTAGGAAATGGGCCAAATAAAATAGCTCGGTCCTCTCAAAGGGGCCGTATAAAGCGGTTTTAAAGACAAAAAGAGTATAGGAAGGATCACAAACCTCAAGAGGTTCATAAACTCTAATAACAGGTGTAAGAACCTCAAAAGGTCCAAACTCAACTGTACCGCCAACAAGGAACAATATCAACCTCCTGAAGGAAGTCGATCTAGGAGCGGCAATGGTAAGATCCGGATCTGGAGCCGAAGAAAAGGGAGTACTGACTTCGGTAGCATTAGTCACCAGAACAGAAATCAACCCCAAGTTCAAAGGGAAACTAAAACCCACAAAACCAAAGCAAAACAACAAAAAATATAAGGTAACAAATGGAACAACAGAAAATACAAGGAACAGATGGAACAACAACAGAAAAATAAACACAAGCGGAAAAACAGTAGAAAACCCCAACAAACAACAGGGATGGCAGTGATGAAGGAAAAGGAGCAGCCAAGAGGAACCATAGACCAGGGCGTGTGCATCACGCGCCGGCGCATGAAGCTCATGCTCCAACACATGCTGGGCAAATGACTGATCGGGAAGTGCGGTGGAGAGCTAGGCAGCCGCTGATGATGGTGGACTGGCATGTGTAGACCTGGGTTAGCCTTAGGAAAGCAGATCGGGTTTTAAAGAAAACCCATCTAAGAACCAAACTCGATCCAAGATGAACGGTCGAAAATGGCGAGCAGCGGCACAGGGGAGTGGCGGGGATGTGAACGACCATGGAGGATGGGACCCTAGGGCAGCGGAGCAGTGGTCGGAAGGTGGAGCAAAAAATCTGTGCTGAAGGGTGACAAAAAGACCAAAGAAGCATGTAGAAAAAAAAACTTGCCGGAGAAGAAGAGGAAAAGGAAAAGGAAAAGGAAAAGGAGAGGAAAGGCTTCCCCCTCCCTTGACAACCACAATGATGGTGGTAGAAGGCCTCACAAGGAGGTGGATTTTCTCTACTTAGAGAGAAGGAAGAGCTTATTAGTGATTTTAGCCAATAACCGCTAACCGGAACCGGGTTTTCACCCCTAACCATAGCCACCAAAGTTAAAAGGTGTTAAATTACTACTTTTCCTAAAAGGTTAAGTTGATAGAAGAAGTAAATTACAACAATTTATTATCATTCCAAAAACATGAAAAATGCAAAAACGTTGATTTTTTTTTTTAATATAGTAAATGGAAAATGACATCGTAGCCACCAAATTTAAAAAATGTTAAATTACCACTTTTCAAAAAAGTTTCAGCTGACAAGAAGAGATAAATTTAATTATTTAATCAATACTTTAACACTTCTTCTCACGTATAGGTTAAAACTCTCTTTTAATAGGTGAGATCCAACATGTGGAATATTTAATTTAAATAGGGGGTGAATTGACGGAGCTAAGGTTCAATCCGAGGACCTCTGTCTCTAATACATTGTTAAATTGCCACTTTTCTAAAGCTTAAGCTAATAGCAAGAGATAAATTTAATCATTTAATCAATACTTTAACAAAAACGTTAATACACTAGTTGTAACGCTCTTGGTCCGTTAAAGACATGTGTCACAATGTAAATGGTGTTTATGTGGCTTATTAATTAATTCTGTCAACTTTGCTAACGGTATGGACCTATTTATTTATTTATTTTGCTTATCCAATTAGTATTTAGTCACTTCTTAAACCCGAATGAGCTATTTGTCAAAACTGGACCTAAAAAAAAAAAAATGGTGAAAGGGTGAGCAAAAAGACTTAGTATATAAGTAAAATCCTCAACTAAGAAAAAGTTTGGGTTAAATTCATTTTTTTCTTGAGAAATCACATTAAAGCATTTTTGTTTCTTATATATATATATAAACAATCTCTTCATATGGCCTATATTTGCACACAACTACACCACGTATGTTGAGGTTGCGAGATCCAACCTTTGAGGATCCAACAACAAATGTGGCCTTGGGAGTGCCTTCTAAAACTCTAGCTTTTGGTTAACTAGCTAGTTGTAGTTTTAATATGTTGTTATGTTATCGAATGTTAGTTGGTAGCATCAAACGTTCGATGCTATGAGGAAACCCTAAAATTTTAAATCCTTTATTGGTACACTCGTGCTTGGATTTCATTTTATTTTTAACAAAAGTTCAATACTTGAATAGTTTGAAATTTAAAAGTTCCAATGAGTTGTAGCCTCTGTAACGTTTTGTATAAAATTATCACAAAGATGTTAGCAAATAGATTGAAGGTAATTCTTCCACATATTATCTCGTTTAACCAAAGTGCTTTCAAATTTGGGAGGCTTATTTTTGATAATATTCTAGCAGCTTATGAAACACTACATTTGATGCATACAAGAATGTGGGGAAAGGTAGGCTTTATAGCTTTAAAGCTATATATGAGTAAAGCATACGATAGGGTTGAGTGGGATTTTTTGGAAGAAGCTATGCGAAGGACGAGTTTTGCTAACAGATTGATGGGTTGCAAATAGGGGGTAGATGAATTGGGTGATTGTTGGTAGAAATGGAATGAAAGATGTTATTGATAGAATCTCCACTTGAGGTAGGAGGCACCATTACACATACGTGTGAGTGAATAACTGCATACCTTCTCATAATCTCCTGACAATATAAATAGACTAAGGCTCCTAATTAGACTAGAGCTCCTATTACGACTCCTACTGGACATGAACAACCCCTATCTTAATAAATGACTAATACTTGAATATAACATAGTTACTTCTTCTGAGAGTTATCTTATCTTTCTCCCTTATCTCTTGCTCTTATCTCTCTCCCTTATCTCCTGCTCCTCTGAGAGTTATCTTTACCTCTCTCTTATCTCATGCTTGAGCTAATCCAAATACCTTGGATTAGGTTTCCTTATCCTCTGTATACGACCCTCATCACAAATGGATTGAGTTAATAATGTGCTGCATTATGTTTGTAAAGTACGCTATTATTATCAAAGGGCAACTAGTGGGGAGAATTTGTCCTTCTCGTGGGATAAGATAAGGGGACCCTTCATCCCCTTATTTGTTTATAATTTGTGTGGAGATGCTGGGTTCACTCCTTTAACTCAATGAAAGATTGGGATTGCTAACGGGTGTGCCAACCTCTAAAAATGGCTCACAGTTAAATCATTTATTTTTTCCAGATGATAGTTTACTATTTTGTAAGGCCAATCCTTTGGAATGGTGCTGATTGTCAAAGTTACTGGAACGATATGAGAAGGCATCAGAGCAAAAACTCAACAGAGACAAAACCTCAATTTTTTTAAGCAAAAATACTAGTCAAGAAGCTAGAGATATTATTTTTCAGTTCTCTGGTATTCTAGCTACGCAGAGATATGATAAATATTTGGGGCTAATGGCTCTTGTTGAGAAGTCCCGAATGAAAGAATTTTAAAGCATTAAAGATAGAGTGTGGAAGCAATAAAATGTCTGGAAATCAAAATTTTTAACTGAGGCTGGCAAGGAAATATTACTGAAAGTTGTGGTCTAAGCGAGTCCAACATACAATATGAGCGTCTTCCTACTAACAAAGGGACTCTGCAAGGAGTTAAATTATATGATGCAAAAATTCAGGTGGGGGCACAAGGAAAATGGGTCCAAGGTTCACGAGATGAGTTGGGAGAAGATGGGTTTTTCCAAGGCAAGAGGAGGTATGGGTTTTAGAGATTTAATTTATTTTAATAAGCCCGGTTCGCAAAACAGTGTTGGAGAATTATGCAGGATCCTAATAGTTTGGTAGCAAAATATTTCTCAGGTGGTTCTATTTTGGAGGCATCACTAGTTAAAAGGCCGCATATGCTTGAAGTATTTTTTTTGACATGTGAATTATTAAAGGACGAACTCATTTGATGTATTGGGGATGGAAAGACTATTAAAGTTTGGGGTTATAAATGGCTGCCAACTTCGTCAACTTATGCGGAGCAAACACCGAGGACAATATTAGCGGAAGATGCCAAGGTAAAGGAATTCATAAACCAAGATTCAAAGTGGTGGAATGTGTCCTTAATAGAAGAAATTTATAAGGAAGAGGCGGAGCTAATTTGTCAAATACCAATGAATAGAGAATATTTATCCCTTCTTCTTGCTGTATTTCTTGTCCATCACAGTCCTAGACTGCATCATATAGCCCATAGACTGTGTTGATATGGAGATCGAGGCACTACTTCAGGAATGTTCACAATATAGAGTGCCTATCATTTACCAAAAGAAAGAACTACAGCGTGGGAAATGATCACAAAGTTCTAGATACAACATTTGGAAAATATTACAGAACTTGCAAGTGCCCAATCCCGTTAAAGTATTTTTTATGGCGGGTGTGCAATGATATCCTCCCAACATAAGAGAATTTGAAGAAGAGAGGTACTGTTAACGAATCTAGTTGCATTTTTTGTACTCGGAAAAGTGAAAAATGTCTTATATGTATGGAGTTATCCCTCGGCTTTTGATGTTTGGGGGCCCATGGCAAAAATGTGTAAAAGAGTTTAGTTGAAGGAGTCAACTTTGTAGATGTCATGGAGAGTTGGATTGACCGGCTTAGAAGAAATGCAGTATTTCATGGGGTTTTTTTTACTCATCCAAGAGTTGACTTCCCCTCTACTAGCGTTCAAAACTGTAAATGCAATGCTTGATGGAAATGAGAATTTAAGTTAGGTTGCAATGCAGTTAAAATGGAAGAGCCTGCTGCAAGGGTTGTATAAAATAAATTGGGATGTATCCATTGACTTGTCACAAGGTGTACGAGTATTGGCTTGATAGCGAGAGATTATCATGATTAGGTGATTGCAGCTAGAAGCCACACACATTACTATATATCAGAACCAGTGGTGGCAGAACCGATGAGTGCGTTCAGTGCTGTAGAATCCTATCATGATGTGAGGCTTCATAATGTTATTATGGAGACTGATTTGCTACTAGTTGTAAATGCGATAAAAGATTACAAACAAAATTGGAGTAGGTATGGGCAAATCATGGAGGATATGAAAAGGGTGCTACGAGCACTAGGAAGCTAGCAGATATGTTCTACAAAGAGAGAAACCAATTATGCTGCTCATGGTCTAGCAAAAGCGGTAATGAAACAAATTATGGATCATGTATGGATATTCTTAGTTGTATCCATGAAATTGTAACCTTAGAGCGTTTTGCTCTATTTTCTTAAAGCTTTAATTTTAGAGATTTCATAAATGAACGAAGATTAAAAATTTTTGACAAAAAAAAAAAAAACCAAACGAACCAAACAAGCCCTTTCCCTAAATCGGGTTGGAAGCAAACAAAAAATAAAATAAAGGAAAAGAGTAATACCCTTGCAACAAAGCATCTGTTTAGTATTTAGTTATTATTTCGATAAGGAAAAAGAGTAACCCACATATGACGTGTTGTTATTAATATATGACTTTCAAAAATGACAATAAGGATTTTTCACATCATTTTAGGACGCTAGCTAAGATTACATATCAGCTCTTACTCCACGTCAAATTCTCGCAAAGTGCTTCCAAATAGTGGTGAGGAAGATAAAAATGAGGGAGGTTATGCATAGAGTAAAATTTTGAGGGTAGAAGATATTAGATTAATTTACTGTAGCAGTATGACTTGAAGTAAGGGCTGATGTGTAATCTTAGCCGGTATCGTAAAACTTAAAATGATATAAAAATTCTAGTTGTCAGTTTTTAAAGTTAGAAATTAATAATAACACATGTCGCATTTTTATTGGATATGAGGTGACAAAATAATAGATTCTGTTAAGTTACTTAATGGAAATTGATTTCATGGAGCAAACTGTTATTTTGGCCTACCTAGAGGACCTATAAATTATTTTGTATACCACAGGAAGTGATTTGTAATTTAGACCAACTACAGGAACCTATAAATTATTTTTTTTACCATATAGAGTGATTTGTAATTTAGGCCAACCACATGGACCAATTTTACAGAGTAATTCTAGAAATCCATCTTGTGTCACTCTTGAGTCCCTTCCAGAATGATGAAGCTATTAAATTCACCATTTAATCAAAATTCAATAATGATCAATCACAAGCTCAATGGCAATTTTAATAACTGTTGTGCAAATTTTAATATACTCGCAAGTGTATGAATCGTTTACAATATAATGTTTTGCAAGTGCGAGGTCAAACTCACAAGGAATTGTGTTTTTGAAAAAACAACTTATATTTAAACTAATTCTATCATAACCTAGTTCCAAAAAGAGTTTGAATTGGGGTTTTTGAAAGAAAAAAAAAAAAAAAAAAAAGACAAAGCATAAACTAAATAAAATAAACTAAGAGATAAAATACTAAGGTTTGGGAATCCACATCCACACTCACCGAATCATAACAACATACTTCCACGTTCATCAATATTAATCTGAAGTTCTCACAATTAAAATCTTAGATATGTTTTACTATGCTTCAAACAATTAATCAAAACCGTCCCTTGTATCCAGTCATTCCATAAATCACAAAAGGAATCCAATATCAATTAAATCATCACATGTATCCGTAAATCACAAAAGATATCCAATTTTAATTAAAACACCAAATGTATCCGTAGAACAAATCACAAGGGATATCCAATTTTTAGGCAAATAAAATCAAGCAATCAATTATGTGAAATTATCTCAAATCATCAAGTGTATCCTTGAATCACAAAAGATATCCAAGAATCAATCCACAAATTGAAAAATAAGTAAAACAATTGAAATATTAAACCCAATAAAATCAGATAAATAAATACTTACATAAAAGTGTTGTTGTTCTTCATCGGTGAGGCTTCATCCCCAGCCTTAGTTGGAAATTTAGCTCCACATAAAAATAAAATCTAAACCTAAACCTAAAACCTAAAAAAAATCTAAACTAAAGAGAGAAAAGCTGTGAAATTTTTTTCTCCAAACTTGTCTAATTTTTCTTGAATGCATAAAGGTCTATTTATAGGCTTAGGAAAGTCCTAGAAGCCCTAGTAAACCTAGATAATTCGGAGGCCTGTCTCCCAATACAAATATAAGTTTGAAATCCCAATCCGATTTGGAAAAGGAGTCTTTGCCGCATTCTGTCTGCTTGAGTGTGCTCGAGCGCATGGCCAGTGCACTCGATCGCACGCATGCCTACGTTCCTTCCTCTGCGGCGCAACGCTAGCATGCTGCTACTGTCTTGTGGTCGTGGGTGAGCTCGGGCGCCACCCATCTGGGATCAAACGCACATGCGCTCGAGTGCTGGATGCTGCGCTCGATCCTACCTTGGATGGCTTTGTCCAGCTTTCTTCCAAACTTTGCATTTTTCTCTTTAAAGCTGAAGTTTTTCTTCAACAACTTATAAAACACTAAAAACACAAAACTAACACAAAACATTAAATTACGACACAGTGAAAGGATTAACCAATGTAAATTAAGGGGTCCAAATATGTAATATTTAGCACACATCAAACACCCCCAAACAAACATTTTGCGAGTCCCTTGGCAAAACAAAAATAAAATAAAATAAAATGAAAGCAATAAACCCAAGTCCTCTGTCGTGAGAGAGACGATTACATTTGACATATGCAACAAGCCTTTTAAACCCTTAGGCATCCCTAGTGGACGAGTAAAGTCTCGTGAGGGTTTAACAGGAATAATACCCACAAACATTGCAGCATTATGTTGTTAACAAGAAAGAATTTTCACACAAAATATGGTTCTTATTCATGAGCAAACTTAAAAAAACAAACATCATCATCATAGTCAAAAGATAATCCAGAATCAGATCATTCATAAATGGACAATTTAGACATCATATGTTATGAAAAGTACAAAGTGAAATTAGCATATAATCATAAAGCTTTCATTTTAAACTCAAAATAAGTTCAACAAAATTTGTAAGAATTCCTAACAGATGAAATAACCAAGGCAAGATATGCATTTTTTTTCTTTTTTATTCACAGGCTATGCAATGTCTAACTCTCTTAAACTTTCTAATTGACCCATGGAGCAAGTGTTAGGCCAGTGACTTCCAAACCAAATGATTTTAGGGAACTAGATGTAGAACATCCCTAAGGGATTATTAACTCAAGTCAAAAAGGCTACGAAGCCAACTTTGCCATACCATAAATCAACTTGAACTTCACACCTTTATACGCGAACACTCAATGCTTAATGAGGCAAAAATTCCGGTTACTCAGTGAAAAACTCAACATGATCTTTTTTCCTTTTTTTTTTTAATTTTTTTTTAATTTTTTTATTTTTTATTTTTTATCTTGCTAGCCAAGGTTATTCATCAATAGATCATCTAACAAATATCAAACGGAACAAGATTAAGCTAAAACATCATACCTCACAAAAAACATGCTACTGTGCTCATAAAAATTTATCTCAAAACAAATGAAATCTCTTTTACCCAAAAATAAGTCAAAGGACTCAGACTCCTAATGACATAATGATGTATTCAACCATTTAAGCAAGCCAATGAAATGCAAACCACAGTCATAGTTTAACTTAAACTTTACAATAGCATAGCACAATTTTTTTCTTTAATTTTTTAGAACAAAAAGACAAATAAAAATAAACTGACAAAGTGTCTTTCCATACCCCGAACGTGATTTACACATTGTCCCCAATGTGTAAGGAAATCTAAGTGTGAACAAGGTCAAGGCGTCTGTTGTGCCAAATATCTACCATAATTAATAGGAAAATACTTGGTACGTTTCACTCGCAAGTGCACGAGATCAAAACGATAGTATAAGGTGCAAGTACGAGATCATTCCCACAAGGATTGTTGATTTTATTTAGAATTTATTTTCCAAATTAAATATCAGAATTGTCACAAAAGATTGATATATTGAGAAGAAATAAAATAACGAAAGCATTAGGGTTTCGTCATCCACCACTAATCAGACTAATTAAGATAACAATATGCAAATGTCACAATCATACCGGTATATTTAGTGTTTGTCAACCTAAGGGCATGGTATCTACTCCTTAAGCTATTGATCTCCCTAAGCAACAAATTAGGGATGGTATCTACTCTGATTCTTTTCTTCCCTGAAGGATTTAGCATGGTATCTACAAAGTTGTTCTTTAGGGAAGCATAAATTTATGGACATCGGCAAACACATGAAACCTAAGGCATGGTGTTGTGAGTTTTAAAATGATACTTACAAGCATACGAGTCATGTACAATATAGATTGTGCAAGTGCAAGGTCGATCCACAGGGAATTGTGTTGTGAAATTCAATTTCTATTTAGACTAATCCTATTTTAACCTAGTTCCAAATTGTTTGCGATTTTTCTTGCAAAAATGAATATATACTAAATAAATAAATCAAATGATTGTAAATCAAATGAATAAAATCACTAAGGTTTTCAGAATCCACCTCACCAAATTCATACGACACACTTTCATATTTTTCTTCATACATCCGAAGAACAATAAAAACCTAAGCATGTTCTATTTTCTTTTCTAAATCCTATCAAAAGATTCAATGAATCCATCCGTTGTACAAATCACCACGAATATCCAACTTAAACCAAATCATCCAATGTATCCGTTTAATCAACGAATCACAATGGATATCCGATTTAAATTGAAAGATTCGATGTATCCGTTGGATGAAACACATCGAATATCCATTTTTTTGCATTGTTAATAATCAAACTTTCAATCACAATAATTTACTCAAATAATTGAAATAAAATAGAACGTCAAACTTTATTAAATGACGGCATTGTATGAACAACCACATGAAAGTATGAATGTAAATCATTGGTAGGGCTTCATCCTCAACCTTAGTTGAAGGATTTAGCCTCTCAGGACTAAAAACAACATGATTAATTCAATTGACAACATTAAAATAATTAAAATACAAATAGAAACGTACTCAGAGCTCTAAAATGACAAAAAGGTCGAAAATATGCTCTAAACGGCGCCTCCCAACGTGTGTTTTCAAAAGAAAACATGGGTATTTAAACGAAAAACCAGGGTTTCGGAGCTGCCAGGTCAGTGTAAGTGCGCTCAATTGCACACCAGGTGCGCTCAAGCGTACTCGAGTCTTTAGGTCTTCTGCAACACAGCACTTAAGTGCTGCATTTTTGGGCTGATGTGGACATGCCCTTGAGCATTCAATGCTAGGCTTGAGTGCAGATGCGCCTGAGCGTAGTGCTGTGCACTCGATTGTGACTTCCAGAAATGAAATTTTTCAATTCCTTTGCATCTTTCACAATAATCCAGCAGTTTTCGTTTTGCAACCTGCAAAATGCTAAAACACTAAAACTAACAAAAACATTAGAAAATAAGAAGGCTAAAGGCTTAGCAAATGCAAATTAAGAGGTCCAAATATGCAATATTTGGCACTCATCAAATACCCCCAAATTTACATTTTGCTAGTCCCTTAGCAAAACAAAATGGGAAACAAACTAAAAGCAAGAAACATAAAACCGTTGTCGTGGGAAAGACGATTGCATTTAGCATATGTAACAAACCTTTTAAACCCCTAGGCATCCCTAGAGGACGAGTGAAGTCTCGAGAGGGTTTACCAGCGATGATACCCACAAACATTTTTAGCACTATGTTGTTGACAAACAAGGAGTTCCACACAAAAACATGGTTCTTATAGCATGAGTAGGTTTAACACAATGAACTCCACAATCACATCATTAAGTCATCCAAAAATCATGTAACTCATAGATGGAAATTTTAGACAACACATGTTCCAATAAATGCAACGTGATACTAACATACAACCATGACGCTCCAATTCTTCTCAAAGTTTTTTGTACCTCAAAATTCATAGGAATTCACTTAGATGAAAACAACCAAGGCTTAAATCAAAACATGCAATTTTTTTTTGTAGGCTGTGCAATGCTCGGCTCCCTTAAGCTTTCTTATTGACCTATGTAATGAGTGTTGAGCCAGTGACAGATGATTTTAGGGCACTAGATGTAGAAATATTCCTAAGGGCTTAATTACTCAAGTTAGAAAGGCTACAAAGCCAAATTAGCCATACAAAGAACCAAGTTAGATTTCTCATCTTTTTACGCAAACACTCGATGCTTAATGAGGCATGAGGTCTGGTTACTCAATGAGAAGCTCAAACTGATTTTTTTTTTTTCATTTTTTTTTTTATCTATTTTCAAGCCAAGGTTTCATCAACACTTCATCCTACAAATCTTAAGATATACCCTAATCAATTTAAATCTCATACATCACAGACTCTATGCTAATGTGCTTGTTATTAACTCAGACATATGAAGTCTCTCTAATCCAACAAATGAGTCAAAAGACTCAGATTTCTAATGGCATGATGTGTTCAAAATATTAAACAATCCAACAACATGCAAACCACAGTTAAGGTGGAAACCATGCTCAATCAACAACATAGCAAATTTAAAAATAAAAAATAAATAAATAAATAAATAAAAAACAACAACAACAACAACACAAAGATAACAAGAAATGGACAGAAATGTCTACCTCACCTCCAAACTAAAATGACACATTGTCCCCACTGTGTCCAGAAATACAATATCGAAATGGGTGGCACATGTCGTGCGTCACATAAGAGAACGTTCCCTCAAACTTGAATAACAAACACTTGTCCTGAAAAACACAACTAAAACAGAAACAACACAAACAAAAAGATCAAATGACAAGGAATAAAAGGAAGAAGGTTGCCTCCCACAAGTGCTAAGTTTAAAGTCTTCAGCCAGACTCTCCACAGTAGACGACAATTACTCCGGAAAACTAGGATCCTCCAACAGTGTCGTCTCAATTTTTGAACTCTACAATTCCAAAAATGGTTTCAGTCTTTGTTCATTCACCTTAAATGTGTTACCATTCTTTGGATCCCCAATCTCAATGGCCCCATGAGGAAAAACTAACCAAATAATAAATGGGCCTGTCCATCGAGATTTCAACTTGCCTGGGAAAAGATGCAAACAGGAATTGTAAAGAAGGGCTTTCTGACCAGGCTCAAAAGATCATCTCAAAATGCTCTTGTCATGAGTCTTCTTCATTTATGCCTTGTGCAACCTTGCACAATCATATGCACCATTCCTCAGCTCCTCTAATTCATTGAGTTGGACCTTCCTTTATGAGTCAACTTTCGTAAGATTGAAGTTCAGCTACTTGATAGCCCAGTATGCTTTATGCTCCAACTCCATCGAAAGATGACATGCCTTTCCGTACACAAGCCGATAAGGTGACATCCTAATCGAAGTCTTGAATGCTGTACGATATGCCCACAGTGCATCATTCAATAGCAGAGACCAATCTTTTCTAGTCGGGTTTACCATCTTCTCCAAAATGTGCTTGATCTCTCGATTTGAAATTTCCACTTGCCCACTTGTTTGTGGGTGATATGGGGTGGCAACCTTGTGTGTGATGAAATACTTCTTCATCAACTGCTCAAAAATCCTATTGCCAAAATGCTTACCTCCATCACTTATGATTGCTCGAGGAGTACCAAAACAAACAAAAATAGTGCCCTTCAAAAACTAGACCACGACTCTGTGGTCATTGGTCTTGCACGCAACAGCCTCCACCCATTTGGACACGTAGTCCACAGCAACAAGAATGTACAAATAGCCAAAGGAATTTAGGAAGGGTCCCATAAAGTTAATGCTCCACACATCAAAATGTCCACAACCAAGATAGGATTGAGGGGCATCATATTCCTCCTAGAAATACTCCCTAGCTTCTAGCAATGCTTACATGCGGCACAATATGCATGAGAGTCACAGAATAGGGTAGGCCAATAAAATCCACACTGTAAAATCTTTGCAGTGGTCTTCTGTGCACTGAAATGGCCTCCACAAGCATGATCATAACAAAAGGAGATGACATTGGATTGGTCGTGCTCAAGAATACACCTCCTAATGATTTGATTGGGACAATACTTGAACAGGTAAGGATCATCCCAGAAAAAGTGCTTCACCATGGCCAAAAACTTGGACTTATCTTGTCGCCCCCAATGCAAAGGCATTTGGCTGGTGACAAGATAGTTCATTCTATGATCAGCAAACCATGGTGTGGGATTGTGAGCAATTTGCATTAATAGCTCATCAGGAAAAGTCTAAGAAATAGGAATGGCGTCCTCAGTGAAATTCACTATCAACCTAGACAAATGGTCCGCCACCACATTTTTGGAACCTTTCTTATCTCAAATCTCTATGTCGCACTCCCGCAACAGCAAAATCCACCGGATGAGACAAGATTTAGCATCTTTTTGAAAAAAATATACTTTAATGCCGCATGATTCGAGTAGATAATGACTCTAGACCCTAGCACATATGATCTGAACTTATCCAATGCAAAAACGACTGCAAGCAACTCCTTCTTCATGGTAGAATAATTGAGTTGTGCATCGTTTAGAGTCTTGCTCGCATAGTAGATAACATGGGGGAGTTTATCAACACGCTGCCTCAAAACAGCTCCAACTACATAATCTGACGCGTCACACATAATCTAAAAAGGTACACCCCAGTTGGGTGGCTGAATAATGGGTGTGGATGTCAGAATCTTCTTCAGAGCCCCGAATGCTTTCTTACAGTCCTCATCAAATATAAACGAGGTCTCCTCCACCAACAACTTGCACAAGGGCATGGCGATCTTGCTGAAATCGTGGATAAATCACATGTAGAATCCTGCATGGCCCTGAAAAGAGCGAACCTCCTTCATTGTACGTGGAGATGGAAGATTGGAAATTAGATCCACCTTCACTTTGTCAACCTCAATCCCACGATGAGAGATGATGTGCCCCAATACAATGTCTTGCTTCACCATAAAATGGCATTTCTCCCAATTAAGTACCAGGTTCTTCTCGTTGCACCGCACTAAGACCATAGTGAGGCGGCACAGACACTCCTTAAAAGATGAACCAAAGACGGAGAAGTCAACCATGAAAATCTCAAGGAAACATTCTACCATGTCAAAAAAAAATACAGATCATGCACCGCTGAAAAAGTAGTGGGTACATTGCATAACCCAAAGGGTATGCGAAGGTAGGCGAACGTCCCAAAAGGACAAGTGAATGTGTCTTCTCCTGATCTTCGGGGTCCATAGGGACATAGTTATATCCAGAATAACCATCCATGAAGCAATAATACTCATGCCCAGCCAAGCGTTCCACCATCTGAACAATGAATGGGAGTGAAAAATGATCCTTCCTTGTGGCGGCATTCAACTTGTGGTAGTCTATACATACTCTCCATTCTGACTGAATACGAGTTGGGACCAACTCATCATCCTTGTTCTTCATTACCGTCAATCCAGCCTGTTTAGGCACAACATGAATCGAGCTCACCCACTTGCTATCAGAAATTGGATAAATGATCCATGCATCCAACAACTTTATCACTTCTGCTCTCACAACTTCTTGCATAGCTGGGTTGAGCCTCCTCTGTGGCTCCCTCGATGGCTTGGCATTCTCCTCCAAATGTATCTTGTGCATTACCACCGAGGGGTTGATTCCCTTGATATATTCAATAGTCCAGCCAATAGCTTCCTTGTTCTCTCTTAAAACATCCAATAACTTCTCCTCTTGAGCATCAACCAAATCCGAAGTTATAATCATAGGCAAAGAATTTGCTGGGTCAAGGAACTTATACTTAAGAGTGTCCGGTAAAGGCTTAAATACTTTTTTGGGAGGGTCAGGTACTGCTGTCTCCTCCTTCTCATTGCTCACTAGAGGAGCAATCTCCAAAATTGCATCTACCTGCTCAAGTAACTTGTCCAAATCCAAATCATCTCCAAACTAAGCAAGGCATGCTTCCAAGGGGTCTTCTATGCTTGATTCATCAATAGTCTCCTCAATAATCTCCTCTATCAAGCATACATTTCTCACTTCAACATATTCCAGTGGTTGCTTGCTGATATCAAAGATATTCAGCTCCACTGTTATATTTTTGAAGGAAATCTTCATCACCCCCGTCCAACAATTGATCAGGGCATTATCCGTAGCTAAGAATGGTCGCCCTAGAATCACCGGTATTTGAATCCCAACAATACATCCTCAATTATTCCCCGTAGAACCTTTACCGACCTATTGTTATGCAAATTTTAATACTCATAAGTGCACGAATCGTTTGCAATATAATGGATTGCAAGTGCGAGGTCGAACCCACAGAGAATTGTACTTTTGCAAGAGCAATTTAAATTTAAACTAATTAAATCCTAACCTAGTTCTAAAAGGGTTTTGAATTTTGGTTTTAAAAATTAAAAGACAAACATAAACTAATTAAATAAACTAAGAGATAAAATACTAAGGTTTGGGAATT
Organism: Corylus avellana; assembly: GCF_901000735.1. Classification (NCBI taxonomy): domain Eukaryota; kingdom Viridiplantae; phylum Streptophyta; class Magnoliopsida; order Fagales; family Betulaceae; genus Corylus; species Corylus avellana. The sequence goes on along the minus strand of NC_081544.1, from coordinate 18,596,257 downwards.
CACACTCACCGAATCATAACAACATACTTCCATGTTTATCAATATTAATCTGAAGTTCTCACAATTAAAATCTTAGATATGTTTTACTATGCTTCAAACAATTAATCAGAACCATCTCATGTATCCATTCATTGCACAAATCACAAGAGGAATCTAATATCAATTAAATCATCAGATGTATCCGTAAATCACAAAAGATATCCAATCTTAATTGAAACACCAAATCTATCCACAGATCAAATCACAAGGGATATCCAATTATTTAGGCAAATAAAATCAAGCAATCAATTATGTGAAATTATCTTAAATCATCAAGTGTTTTCTTGAATCACAAAAGATATCCAAGTATCACTCCCCACATTGAAAAAAAGTAAAACAATTGAAATCTTAAATCCAATAAAATCAGATAAATAAAGACTTACATGAAAGTATTTATGTTCTTCATTGGAGAGGCTTCATCCCCAACCTTAGTTGAGAATTTAGCTCCACATAAAAATAAAACCTAAATCTAAAGACAACCTAAACTAAAAAAGAAAAAAATTGTAGAATTTTGCTCTCTGGAATTCTATATCTTTTCTTGAATGCAAAAAGGTCTATTTATAGGCTTAGGGAAGTCCTAGAAGCCCTATTAAACCTAAATAATTCGGAGGTCTATCTCCCATTCAAAATAGAAGTTTGAAATTGGAATAGGATTCGTCTAGATTTGTGTCCATTTATTTCGGGGCAATTTTGGCGTAGTAACCGTTTGAATCACTTCAATCCGATATTTGAGCAGAAAGTTATGGTCAAAATACTGAGACATGTGCAGAATCTGAATTTGAATCCAATCCGAAATCTTATCCAATCTGAAATTTAATCCAATCTGACCTTTAATCCGATTTAACCTTTTTCTTGGATTTGGTTAAACTTAACCACATCATCTAGGTCTTCTCAAAGTATGCTTTCTTCCAAACTTTTCATTTTTCCCTTTAAAGTTGTGGTTTTTCTTCAACAACCTACAAAATATTAAAAACACAAAACTAACACAAAACATTAAATAATGACACAACCAAAGGATTAACTAATGTAAATAAAAGGGTCAAAATATGAAATATTTGGCACTTATCACCTATCAGCCAACTTGAGTGTCATCGATGTGGGCTTCAATTCCCCTAACCCCAACTGTAAGTAAACTGAGTAGGGCAAGAGATTCACACTCGCTCCTAGATCCAATAAGGCCCTCTCAATCCCTAACTCCTATCATGCAAGAATGGTAGCTCACCCAGGGTCCTTATACTGAATGGCAGCTTGCACTGAAGGATGAAGCTAACCTACTTAGTCAAAAACGCCTTTCTTTGGGATATTCGTCCTCCTCTTGACAGTGATCAAGTCTTTCAAGAACTTGGTATATGATGGCACTTGTTGGATGGCGTCCAAAAATGGGATATTGATATGGACTTGCTTGAACACCTCCAAAATGTCCTTAAACTTCGCTCCTTTCTTAGGCACACGCAATCTCTCTAGGTAAGGCGCCTTAGGCACAAACAACCTAGGAGGATTCTCAACAGCGGGTGTGGCTTTAGATGGCTCAACATCTCTCTTCTCATTATTGCAACTCTCTTGCCCTTGTGGCACAGCAGGGTTCTCTTCAGGTAGAACCACTTGATTGTCCACTTGTCTCCTTGACCTCAGTGTGACAATCAATTGCACTTGTTCCTGCCCGTGCGCAGGGTCTGAAGAACTTCCAACCGCAAACTGTCCCTTAGTGTTGGGCATGGGCTAACTTGGGAACTTCCCCTTCTCTCTTTCACCCACAATTCAAAAAAAAAACAATCAATTTCTGACGTGGCTACAGTACACAATTTTTTGCCACGTTAGTAAATATTTTTCTGACGTGGCAAAGTTGGCAGGTCAGTAATTACTGACGTGGTATTTTAACACGTCAGAAATTTCTGACGTGGTAAAATGCTGACACGTCACTAAAAAAGATAGGGAGAAAATTAATGGGTTTGGGTTTTTGAAAATTAATGGAGAAAAGAAGAGAGAGAGAGAGTGAGAAAATAGAGAAAAGAAGAAAGGGAGAGCTGGAGAAACGAAAATGGAGAAAAGAAGAGAGAGAGAGTGAGAAAATGGAGAAAAAAAGATAGGGAGAGCTAGAGAAAAGAAATTGGTAAAAAAAAAATTTAAAAAAAAAATTATTTTAATTGAAAAATAATTTAAATTAATAAATTTTTTAATTGAAAAAAAAAAAATTCTAGAAAAAATTTAAAAAAAGAAAAATTATTATTTTTTAAAATTTACTGACGTGTTAATTAATTTTCTGACGTGCCACTCCTGCCACGTCAGAAAAAAATTTCTGACGTGTCAATTTCTGACCCATCAAAAATCTTTTGACGTGTCAGGAAATTTTTTTGACACGTCAAAAATTATTGACGTGTTAAAAGTGACACGTCAAAATATTAACTTTTGACACCCAAAATTTTAACTCTCGACACACGTCAATAAATTTTACTGACGTGTCAAACCACCTAACAAGTCAAAAACTATCTGTCAGGAAAAAAAAACAGTTTTTGTAGTGCCAAGTGACTCGCAATTTGACCTATCTGACTTTCCAGCTTGGCAATCGCTTGGGTGTTTACCATTATTGCACTCCTCACTTCACTTATGGATTGGCCAGTGAGCTTCATGAAGTCCTTGAGAGTGTCTTCCAACAACGACTATGAAGACGACACATGAAGACGACACTGGTGCTTGAGTGGGAGCTTGGAAAGCAGGTAATGTCAATGGATGAGCTGAGCGACCATGATTCTAAACCGGTGGAAGAAATCCGGGAGGGTATTGATTGTGAGCATGATGAGGAGCTCCTGCCTGATTCAACGGTTGGTTCTGCTTCCATGAGAAGTTAGGATGGTTCCACCACCCTGTATTGTAGGTCGCTAAGTATGTTCCACTTGACTGCTCCCGATAATCATTGAAAGCAATCACTTGTTCCATAGGATACTCAACAAAAGCCAACATAGATGGCCAATTCTATGCTAAGTGCATAGGACTAGCACAGATGGAACAGCTATCAACATTGAATGTATTGGTAGCATTGATGGACTGGCTCACAGTGAGAGCGTCAACCTTCTTGGTGAGAGCATCTATCTTCATCTTCAACTCAGTGTCTTCTTTCAACTCATAGATGCCTCCTTTCTTGGGGATACGGGCGGATTTGTCCCAACAACTTGAAAAATCCCACTACTGCAAGTTGTCAGACAACTTATCCAATGCTTTGTATGCTTCATCACCCGTCAAACTTAGGAATGCTCCCCCATTCATAGACTCGATCATAAAAGAATTGAACGAGTCTCCATTTCACATATCCATCAGGAGGGCATCTTATAAGTAACTTGAAAGTGGCACAGATGTCCTTGAATTTTTTTACTTAACTGTAAGGATTTTCAAGCTCTAAGCCATGAAATGAGGGTAGGAGTTGGATGACGTGAGGCTTCAGATCAAAATGGGTGGCATTGGTTGGAGGAAATACTATGCACGAAGGGGAGTTTGTTGCAACGGGTGCGAACAAATCTCTAAGTGATCTAGTAATGTCCACATTTTCCAGTCTCGGCTGCTCATTCTCAACCCTAGGTTGCTCCGCATTTCGGGGTATGTTAACTACCATTTCAATAATCTCTCTCTCAAGAGGTGCTCTCTGATTTCTTCTGAGAGTTCTTTCTATTTCGGGATCTAAAGATGTCAACTCTTGGTTCAATGATCTCTGACCAAGCATACACCAAACAAAAATGCCAAAATAAACTAACTAAGAGACAAAACATTCACAAAAATCATAAAAGCAAAAACAAAAAACAACTATTCACAAAATAAATCAAAAAGAATTAAAAAAAAAA
>NC_081544.1:18592051-18592191 GCF_901000735.1 Corylus avellana | reverse complement strand
GTTTCCCCCCCCCCCCCAAAGTTGACAGTGTTTTTCAATTCGAACATCAAAGTTTCAATTTTTACAATCCACCCCCTCAAAGTTCTAAATTTTTGCAATTTGACCAATTGTATCCAAAACTTCTCATATTACCCATAATT
>NC_081544.1:18538882-18592031 GCF_901000735.1 Corylus avellana | reverse complement strand
AAAAATATAAAAATAAAAATAAAAATCAAGGGCAATATGGGAATTTTGGGATAATATTGGTCGAATTGAAAAAAAAAATTGGAACTTTGTGGGGGTGGATTGCCAAAAATTGAAACTTTGATGTTTGAATTGAAAAACGCTGTCAACTTTGGAGGGGTAAACTGTAATTTTCCCCTTTTTTTATTAAATCAAAACACAAAAACAAATAAAATAAAAATAAAATGAAATTCCAAAAAGAAAATAAAACAAAAATGTTAATTATAACTAGTAGAAAAACAAATTTAATTTAAACAAAAATTAATTTTCACAAGCAAAACGATTCCCTGGCAACGGCGCCAAAAACTTGTTGTGAGTTTTAAAATGATACTCGCAAGCGCACGAGTCGTGTGCAATATAGATTGTGCAAGTGCGAGGTCGATCCACAGGGAATTGTGTTCTGAAATTCAATTTCTTTTTAGACTAATCCTATTTTAACCTAGTTCCAAATTGTTTGTGACTTTTCTTGCAAAAATGAATATAAACTAAGTAAATAAATAAAAACGATTGTAAATCAAATGAATAAAATTACTAAGGTTTTCAAAATCCACCTCACCAAATTAATACGACACACTTTCATATTTTTGTTCATACATCCAAAGAACGATAAAAACCTAAACATGTTCTATTTTCTTTTATAAATCCTATCAAAAGAATCATTGAATCCATCCGTTGTACAAATCACAACAAATATCCAACTTAAACCAAATCATCCAATGTATCCGTTTAATCAACGAATCACAATGGATATCCTATTTAAATTGAAAGATTCGATATATCCGTTAGATGAAACACATCGAATGTCCAATTTTTTGCATTGTTAATAATCAAACATTCAATCAGAAGAATTTACTCAAATAATTGAAATAAAATAGAACGTCAAATGTTATTAAATGACGGAATTGTATGAACAACGACATGAAAGTATGAACGTAAATCATTGGCAGGGCTTCATCCTCAACCTTAGTTGAAGGATTTACCCTCTCATGACTAAAAACAACATGATTAATTCAATTGACAACATTAAAATAAATAAACTACAAAGAAAAACGTACTCAGAGCTCTAGAACGACAAAAAGGTCAAAAATATGCCCTAACGGCGCCTCCCAACGTGTGTTTACAAAAGAAAACATGGGTATTTAAACTAAAAACAAGGGTTTCAGCACTGTCAGGTCAGCGTAAGTGCGCTCGATAGCACACCAAGTGCGCTCGAGCATACTCGGGTCTCCAGGTCTTCTATAGTGCAGCACTTAAGCGTTACGTTTTTGGGCTGATGTGGACGTGCGCTCGAGCATTCAGTGCTGGGCTCGTCACTTCCCAGAATTGCAATTTTTCAATTCCTTTGCATCTTTCATAATAATCTTGTAGTTTTCCCTTAGCAACGTGCAAAACACTAAAACACCAAAACTAACAAAAACGTTAGAAAATAAGAAAGCTAAAGGCTTAGCAAATGCAAATTAAGGGTCCAAATATGCAATATTTGGCACTCATCACATGGTATCTACTCCCGGTTCCCCATGTTGATTACCCCAAGAACCTATGATGAGATTCTTTTCTCACTTTATAAAGCCTAGGATTTAGTCATCCAAATTGACTTAATTAACACATCTAAACACATGCATATGATGATCAGGCACATTCATATGAGGAATTCAATTAACCAGAAAATAACCAATTTAAATATACCAAAATATAATTGTAACAAAGGCTCCAATATTGAAATCCTAAAAAGACATGATTAGGGCTTCAATCTAGCCCCTAACAAAAAGACTAGCTGGACAAAATTAAACTAAAACTAAAAATAAAATAAAAGTAGAAACCGGATTGACTCCTGGAAGCAACTCCAAATTCTCCTCTCTGGAATTGTGTATTTTTCTAAGAGGCCTAGAGGTTTATTTATAGGCTTTAGAAAGACCTAGAAACCCTAGAAAACCTAATAAAGTCATAGGTTTAAGTTTTAGTACAATTAGGCTTCTTAAATCCCAGTTATAGTGGAAAAAGACTTCTATCGTAGCTGGGCGCCTTGAGTACACTCGATCCCAAGGGGTTGCGCTCGATCGTCCCTCTTATGCGCTCGAGCCTACTTCTAGTGCACTCAATCCTGCTCCAGCTTTTCCCACAATTTGCTTTTAAGTCCAAGACTTCCAAAAATGCTTCCTTTTCCTTCAAACACCTAGAAACAGACAAAAACACAAAAGGAATCTAAAACAACAAAAAATAACAAAACTAAGAAGTTAACATATGTAAATTAAGGGGTTAAAATATGTATATTTTAGTACTTATCACACCTCCAAACTTACATATTGCTAGTCCCTTAGCAATACTAAACTAAAAATAAAAAGAAACTAAAACAAAAACTACTCTATCTCCACTATCGTAGGAAACATGATTGAATTTAACATATGCAACAAGCCCTTTAAACTCCTAGACATCCCTAGTAGGACGAGTGAAGTCTCGTGAGGGCTTAACAGAAATGTTACCCACAAACAGTATGCAAAGTTCATGTTGTCCCCAAAACTGAAGTATCACTTAAAACCATGATTTTCATTCATTAGCAAGCTTAAAAAGATAAACTTCATCTTCACAATGAATCAGAATTTTAAAGTTTAATCACTTACAAAAGTCAAGCTAATGCATCACAAGCTCAAAATGGTGAAAGGTGAACTAACACATAAATATGAAGCTTCCAAGAAGTTCCAGTGTGCAATATCTCAATATCTCAAATTTCACTGGGATCCTTATCAAAATGAAAACCTAAGCATGGAGTCAAATTATTATTTTTTTCTTTTTAGTCAGGCTGTGCAATGTTTGGTTCTCTCAAGCTTTCTAATTGACTCATGTAGCGAGTGTTAAGTCAATGCATCCCAAACCATATGGTTTTAGGGCACCAGGTGTAAAAACACCCCTAAGGACTTACTATCTTGAGTCAAAAAGGCTATAGAACTAAACTAGCCTTGACATTAACCAATTCAAAACTTTCACCTTTTGACGTGAACACTCATTGCTTAATGAGGCAAGAGGTCCAGTTACTTCGTGAAGAACTTTAAAATTGATCATTTTTTTTTTTTTTTTTAACTTCTGCCAAAGTATTCATTTGATAAATCACCCATGTTCACCCAAGACAAAGACATCAGGTTTAAATGTCATACCTCACAAAAGATGTGCTAGTGTTAAATCAAACAAGTAAATTCTCAGATGCCTCAAGTAAGTAACCAAACTCAAAAACTTCATCATCAGATCATATGTTCGAAATTTTAAACTCACTAAAGACAATCAAATCACAATTCTTAGATTAACAAAAATTTTAAGACAGACATGAACATGCACTTTTTTCCACAAATTTAGGGACAAAGTGTGTGTAAGTGTCTCCTATACCTCCAAAATTAAATGACAAATTGTCCTCAATGTGTAGACAACATGGAAATATCTTACCCGGAAGATGGGGGAAACTGGCTGGAATGGTACGGCTCATAGCACACCCCTAAACTTTGAACGCAAGCACACTTTTCCCCGAAAACAAAACACTAAAATAAATAAAAAGGAAAACTAAAAATAAACATCAAAAATAAAATGAAAAACAGATAGAAAAATAAAAAGGATATGCTGTGGGGTGCCTCCCATAAGTGCTAAGTTTAACGTGTTCAGCCAGACTGTACTCATCTCACTGCGGTCTAAACTTGAAGCTTCAATCTTTTCTTCTCTTGAACCAAAGAGAATGAATTTTTCCTATTGCAGGGTGACTCCAAATGTCCACAGGTTGAGGCAGATCAATATGATCGACCTGAGAAACTTTCTTAACAGCATCTTGAATTAGACAGGCATTAAAAGAATTCAGGTTATCTTGAGGTAACTCCAATACATCAAAAATTTTGAAATCTATTTTCTCCCAATTTACCTTCATACTTATAGTACCCTTTTTAACACAAATTTTTGTATCTGCCATTCACATAAAGGGTCTTCCCAAGATAATAGGCAAGGGCAAAAGCATAGGGTATTCTTCCATATCTAAGACAATGAAATCCACAAGTAAGATAAATCGATCTACCTGAACCAGGACATCCTCCAAGATACCTTTCGGTCTTCTAATACTTCCGTCTACCAATTGTAAGGTGATTGAAGTTGGTTGCAACTTCCCCAAACCCAATGTCACATACATGGTATACGGCATTAGGTTGATACCTGCTCCTAGATCCAATAATGCATGCTCAATCAGCCGATTACCTATTGTGCAAGGAATAATGAAATTGCCTGGATCTTTAATCTTTGGTGGCAACTTTCCCGACAACACCGCGCTTACCTCTCTTGTTAAAAACACTTTTTCATGATCTTGAAACTTCCTTTTATGAGTGTAACAGTCCTTTAAAAATTTAGCATAAGCAGGAATTTGTTGAATTGCATCTAATAAAGGAATGTCTATTTCAACTTTTCTCAAAGTTTCTAAGATATTTAAAAGTTGCTTTCTTTCTTTGGTTTTACTAACCTCTGGGGGAAGGGTGGTGCAGTCACCTTCTCTTTTTCACTTACCTTGGAAGTTGTGGCTTCAGCTAGAGATGTTTGTCTTGTCTCATCAATTCCCACCTTGTTACCAATGACCTTACCACTTCTGAGGGCTGTTACAACCTTTAGTTGCTTGTGGCCTCATGGATTAGGTGCTGGAAATTCGTCCCTCTCTCCTTCACTCAACTCTTTGGCCATCTGCCCTACTTGCGCCTCCAATCTTTGAATGGCTTGATTGGTTGTTGCTTCTAGTTTCTGAATGGCTTGACTGGTTTGAGCATTAGTGTTTTGCTGCGCATTCACGAACTGGATCATGGCACCCTCAAGGCCATTCTTTTTTGGCTCCAGCTTTGGTTTGGCTACTTGTGGTGGAGGTCACTGTCTTAGTCCACATAGTCTGCTGGCTCCTGATTTGCAATTGAGAACATGGGACAAGACTTACTGGTGTGGTCAGAATGGGAACATATTGCACATACCTCGACTTATGCCACTTGTTTGAATGGGGCAATGCTATAAGTAGTCATGGTTTTGACTATCATATCCAGCTTCCTCTCCATGGTGGCCAATTGAGTCTGAATTCCACCAGTTGTGCCCACTTCGTGTATGCCCTTTCCTTTGAGTCCTTGTTTCCCTCTGAATGAGAATTGTTAGGAGTTCTCACTTATGATCTCAAAGAGTTCCTTGGCTTCATCACTACTCTTCTCCATTAACATGCCACCACAAGCTAAATCTACAAGATCTTTGTTAGAATCATTTAAACCCTCATAGAAGGCTTGTACCTGATCGTCTTAAGATACGTTGTGACGTAGGCATTTAAGAAGTAGCCCATTAAAGTGCTCCCATGCCTCGAAGAAGATATCCCCGTCTTTCTATTGGAAGGTCAGGATTTCCCTCCTCAATCTCCTTGTCTTATGGGCTGGGAAAAACTTCTTTAAGAACTTTGTGGCCATCTCTTCCCAGTTATGAATAGAACCTGCAGCCAAAGAATTGAACCATAACTTTGCATTATCTTTTAAAGAAAAAGGAAAAACGATTAACCTGATTCCTTCTAGAGTTAAACTCTGGATATTCTGAGTTCTGCATAGATCAAAGAAATGCTGAAAATGCAGATATGGGTCCTTTGTAGGTGTGCCTCTATAGTATGGAACCACTTTGAGCATATGTGGCAATAACTGGTAATCGCTCTACACAATAGGCTGGAAATCAATGCATGATAGCTGGTCGAGGATTTGGGGACATAATGAATTTTTTATCAGCCTTGAACTAGGGGTGGATTGTCTCTCTGCATGATTAAAGAACAAAGAAAATTAAATAACAAAAAGAAAATAAAAACATAAACAAAACTAAAAAAATAAAAAGAACTACTTACCGCTGGCACAAAGTGTGCTGAACGAGTGCACTCAATCGAACTGTGAGGTGTGCTCGATCATACTCGTGCGGAACAAAAATGAAAACAAAAATAAAAACAAAAGAAAACAACAGCTTCAACTCCCTGCAGCAGCGCGCTCGATCGCACCACTACAAAACAGGACTAGACATACGGAAATCAGAAACAATAAAACTAAAATTAAAAACAAAATAAAATAAACTAATGGGAAAAAAAATCTAAACAAAATTAAACAATCCCCGGCAACGACGCCAAAAATTTGTTGTGCCAAATACCCACCTAAATTAATAAGCAAATACTTGGTAAGTTTTACTCACAAGTGCACGAAATCAAAACAATAGTATAGGGTACAAGTACGAGATCATTCCCACGAGGATTGTTGATTTTATTTAGAATTTATTTTCCAAATTAAATATCAGAATTGTCACAAAAGATTGATATATTGAGAAGAAATAAAATAATGAAAGCGTTAGGGTTTCGACATCCACCACTAATCAGACTAATTAAGAAATAATATGCCAATGTCACAATCATACTGGTATATTTAATGTTTGTCAACCTAAGAGCGTAGTATCTACTCCTTAAGCTATTGATCTCCCTTAGCAACGAATTAGGCATGGTAACTACTCTAATTTTTTTCTTCCCTAAAGGATTTAGCATGGTATCTACTAAGTTGTTCTTTAGGGAAGCATAAATCTATAGAAATCCTCAAACACATGAAGCCTAGGGCATGGTATCTACTCCCGGTTCTCCATGTTGATAACCCCAAGAACCCGTGATGAGATTCTTTTGTCATTTTATTAAACCCAGGATTCGGTCATCCAAATTGACTTAACTAACACATCCAAACACATGCATATGATGATCTGGCACATTCATATGAGGAATTCAATTAACCATAAAATAACCAATTTAAATATACCAAAATATAATTGTAACAAAAGCGCCCCGAAATCCCAAAAAGACATGATTAGGGCTTCAATCTAGCCCCAAACAAAAAGGCTAGCTACACATAATGAAACTAAAATTAAAAATAAAATAAAAGAAGAAACCGGATTGACTCCTAGAAGCAGCTCCAAATTCTCCTCTTTGGAATTGTGTATTCTTTTAAGAGACCTAGAGGTCTATTTATAGGCTTTAAAAAGACCTAGAAACCCTAGAAAACCTAATAAAATCGTAGGTTTAAGTTTTAGTACCATTAGGCTTCTAAAATCAAAGTTATAAGTGGAAAAAGACTTCTATTGCAGCTGGGTGCCCCAAGTGTGCTCGATCCCAAAGGGTTGCACTTGATCGCTGGTGTGCGCTCGGTCGTCCCTCTTATGCACTCGAGTGCAGATGCGCTCGAGCCTACTTCTAATGTGCTTGATTCTGCTCTAGCTTTTCCCACAATTTGCTCTTTAAGTCCAAAACTTCCAGAAATGCTTCCTTTTCCTTCAAACACCTAAAAACAGACAAAAACACAAAAAGGAAGTAAAACAACACAAAATAACAGAACTAAGAAGTTAACATATGAAAATTAAGGCGCTAAAGTATGTATATTTTAGCACTTATCAGCGTCCCCCAAACTTAAACACCAAAACACTTGTCAACAAAACTAACAGCAATATTTTTTTTCACAGAAACAAAACATCAAAAGACTAATTGTTGTTAGAAACAAAAACAAAAAAAAAACGAAATGTAATGAAATAGGAAAGAAAGAATTTCTGGAGTGAAGTGCAAAAAATAAACTGGAAGAGAATTTTTACAGCGCTTCCCCCGATCATGCGGATGTCCAACCAATTCCTTCCACCCTTTTTTCTCCAAAACTTCATAGCCCTTTGGAATGATGTTTCGCCATCTTATGTAGACTTGCTTGCTTCGACAGATCTTCTTAGGAAAGTGGTTCCTAGATTTGTGTGCTTGTGTGCACAAGTCCTTGAGTATCTGGACATAAGATGGCTCTTTGAGACATTCAGGTGATGAAGCTTTGGATTCTTGATGTGTCTCAAGAGGAATAGTGATGTAGGCTAGAGCTTCAGTACTCACTTGCATGTCACTCGACCGATCAGGATTTGTTGGGGACTCATTGTTCTCTGGGTGCTCCACTTGCTTTGGGTGCTCAACTTGATCAGGGTGCTCAACTTGATCCCCTTTTTCTTCCTCCTCATTGTTATCCACAATTTCATCCTCATCAGTCCACTAAAGAATAGAACGATTGCTCTGGTCTGGTCTAGCTTGGACGTTCTCATGATAAGAATTTTCAGACTCATCCTCATCATTCATGTATTGTCCTTTAGCCATCAGCTGACCTTGATGCTCTTCTTCTTCATTGTTATCCTCTATGCTTGCATTGTCCCAATATTGACTTATTGGGTCAAGTTGACCCAACGGTAGCTTGAGTGTTGGCATTTGTGATCTCTTGCATGGCTTCTTTCAGTTCTTGAGTGGATTGTTGCATTTCTTGAGTGGATTGTCGCAATTCTTGTAGGAATGCTTTGAGTGTGTCTTCCAGTGATGACTATGGTGCAAGCTGTGGCAATTGAGTGGTGGATTGATAAGCAGGAGATTGAGCTTGATGACCGAACTGTGGATAGTTTGAATGGTGCAATTCATCAAATTGGGGAACATAATTTCCTGTAGCCTAAGCTGACCACGAGAAATCATATTGGTTGTTCCAATCTGGGTTGTAATAATTGGAATTTGAATCAAATCCTGAGCTGGAGAAGTTACTGTTTATTGGCTCATATGAAAAATTAGAAAATTGCCCAAATGCTAGACAATTGCTAACCTGATGATAAGGATTGAAACAATATGAACGTGGTTCATGTGGTGTGTAAGTGTGAGAAAAATGGGTTGGGGCAAATTTAGCTCCTATGATTTGGTTTAATTTGTCAGATAAAGCAGCGATATCAGCTTGCAAACTTTCGGGCCTACTTTCACCAAAAAGACCTTCATTCTTTTGAGCATTTGGAGAATGTACCTTGCCACTAGTCGAACCATATTGTACCCAAGGATACATGATCACTCTCACTTATTAGCATGCAACTATCCAACATAAAACATGAACCATTCTTTTTTTCCTTTTTTTTTTTAGAAAAAATAAACAAAAACAAAAATTATTCAATCAAAAATTACTATGAACACAAACTAAGCAAAAATAACCAAAAATTAAAAACTAAAACTTAAAAACTCACAAAACGGACCAAAATTAAATTTGGCAAATTCAGGTACTGATCTGTCTTGGTGCAATCTGCAGAGGTACGCTCGAGCGCAGGCTAGGTGGGATAGAGCGTAGATGCGCTCATCCGTCAGTGGTGCTGCGACTGCATGCATGCACTCCTCTGCTGGTGCTGTCTGCTGCGCGGGTGCGCTCAAGCGCGGCGTGAATAGGATCGAGCCCAGGCGTGTTGATCTGTCTAGTGTTCCTAGTGCGCTCGAGCTTACGCAGAGGGTTGTCGAGTGCAAGCGCGCACAACTGAACTAGCTACTGCTTTGGCTGCAACTACGCTCGATCGCACTTGCGTTGATGTGCGGATAGAGCTGCGGCAGAAACTGCAAAACAGGGAAAAAGAAAACACAAAAAAAAAAAAAAAAAAGGAAACTCTTTTTTGTTATTATTATTAGTAATAGGAACAAAACAAATTGCAGAAAAATAAAATCCTAATTATAACTAGTAGAAAGATAAAATCAATTTAGACATAAATTGAATTCAAAAATCAAACAATTCATCGGCAATGGTGCCAAAAACTTGTTGTGCAAATTTTAATATACTCGCAAGTGCACGAATCGTTTGAAATATAATATTTTGCAAGTGCGAGGTCAAACCCACATGGAATTGTGTTATTGAAAGCACAACTTATATATAAATTAATTTTATCCTAACCTAGTTCCCAAAAGAGTTTGATTTGGAATTTTTGAAAAAAAGACATAACATAAACTAAATAAAATAAACTAAGAGATAAAATACTAAGGATTGGGAACCCACACTTACCGAATCATAACAACATACTTCCATGTTCATCAATATTAATCTAAAGTTCTCACAATTAAAATCTTAGATATGTTTTACTATGCTTCAAATAATTAATCAAAACCATCCCATGTATCCATTTATTGCACAAATCACAAAAGGAATCCAATATCAATTAAGTCATCACATGTATCCGTAAATCACAAAAGATATTGAATTTTAATTGAAATACCAAAATGTATCCTTAGAACAAATCATAAGGAATACCCAATTTTTAGGCAAATAAAATAAAGCAATCAATTATGTGAAATTATCTCAAATCATCAAGTGTATCCTTGAATCACAAAAGATATCCAAGGATCATTCCACACATTGAAAATAAGTAAAACAATTGAAATATTAAACCCAATAAAATCAGATAAATAAAGACTTACGTAAAAGTGCTGTTTTTTCTTCATCGGTGAGGCTTCATCCCCAAGCTTAGTTGGAAATTTAGCTCCACATAAAAATAAAATCTAAACCTAAACCTAAAACCTCAAGAAAAACTAAACTAAAGAGAGAAAAGCCGTGAATTTTGTTCTCCAAACTTGTCTGATTTTTCTTGAATGCAAAAAGGTCTATTTATAGGCTTAGGAAAGTCCTAGAAGCCCTAGTAAATCTAGATAATTCGGAGGTCTGTCTTCCAGTACAAATAGAAGTCTGAAATCCCAATCTGGTTTGGAAAAGGAGTCTTTGCCACATTTTGTTTGCTCGAGTGTGCTCGAGCGCATGGCCAGTGCGCTCGATCGCACTCGTGCTTGCGTTCCATCCTCTGCAGCGCAGCACTAGCGCGCTGCTACTGTCTTGTGGTCGTGGGTGTGCTCGAGCGCAACCCATCTGGGATCGAGTGGTGGATGGTGCACTCAATCCTACCTTGGATAGCTATTTTTCAGCTTTCTTCCAAACTTTGCATTTTCTCTTTAAAGCTGCATTTTTTCTTCAACAACCTATAAAACATTAAAAACACAAAACATTAGATTATGACACAGCTAAAAGATTAACCAATGTAAGTTAAGGGGTCCAAATATGCAATATTTGGCACACATCAATAGCTACAACATTCTTAGAGGGACACAAGAGGAACACAAAAGGGACTTGTAGCATTACTCAATTTTATATTTAACCCTATCCCTATTTTACGTAAAAAATATGTTAAACATCCCAAATTTTTGTTTTAAAAGTTGGTTCCCAAATGATGTGTCACCATCTCATGAGTTGGTGACACACTTTTCAAAATAATAAATCTCATGAACATCATTTGATAACCAACTTTTGAAAAGAAAATTTAGAATGTGTAGTACGTCTCAAATTATTTTATGACCAAAAAAGAGAAGTAATTGCTTCCACATGAACGACCGACAGAAGAACATAACGATAGAAGCACTTGTTTAGTCCTCAAGATGTAGCTCAATCGGCTAGGACCACTCCTCATGAAGTGGATGTCACTAGTTCAAATCCCCCTCCCCCCTCTTGTGTGGACATGTCAAAAAACAAAAAACAAAAAAAGCACTTGTTTAATTGTATTAAATATTTCAATTACTTGTTTACAAAAAAGGAAGAAAAAAAAAATCAATTACTTTACTGACAACTGTCAAACTATATCAGTAAAGAGATCATTCAATAGACTTCAATGTGATATACTAGAATGAGTTTAAAGTATTTACATTAAACTCTTTTTTCACACAATTTCCTTCAACTTTTTTCAATAGCAGGGCCTGCCTGCTCCTGCTCCAATATAACTATATTATTACATTAGACCTTTTAACTCACATTTGGGCCGAATGTCACATTTTTCAACCAAATCAAAATAATATTAATGTCCAATAAAATTTATTTACATAAACAAGCATGTGACAATTAATGAAAAAAAAAAATTACATTCCAAGAAATAACATAATAAAGCCTCCTCACTAAGCGTCAATATTAATTATTAATAGAATGGAGTGTAGATGAAGCTAAAATGTAATTTAATTTAAATTTATTGACTCTGTGAATAATATAAATGGTTGTTTTGCCTTGCTCAATTGAGTTTGTATGTATATATAGAACATAATTACATAATTGAATTCTGATTGATCTACAGAGATAAGGATTATAATTTAAATTACAATTCAAACTCTATCATGAGAAGACTATCTAATATGATAAGAAGAGGGCTTATCTATAATAGATACAATCTATTTGAATTTGAATATTTGTTGTTTATATGACAATGGATTATCATTATCCTTTACCTTTACACGTCCCCTCAAGCTGAGTTGGGGTGAAACAACCCAAAGCTTGTCACATAGAGTAGAAAATCTTGGAAAAGATAACGACTTGGTGAAGATATCAGCGACTTGAAAGAACAAGACGTACCGTTGTGGGTTTTACCACTAGACTGTATGTCTCAGAGTAGTCAACACCAGCTTGTTGATGAAACCCCTTAGCCACCAACTGTGCCTTGTAACATTCAATGGAACCATCTGCCTTCCGTTTGATACGAAATACTCATTTGCACCCAACTAAATTTTTTGCTTGAGAGGAAGGAACCAAACACCATGTATTATTCTTGAGCAATGCATCAAACTCGGAATTCATGGCATGTCTCCAATTTGGATCATGAACGGCCAAAGAATAACAAGTCGGTTCCATGGTTTTTATAGCACCTGTAGCAGGCAAAGCATGAGAAATAGGATATCTGGAAGTGCCATCTGTGAACACCTTGGGCTTGGTTATATTGTTTTTGGCTCTAGTAACCATGGGATGGGTATTATGGGCAACAGAAGATGAAGGTGCACTAGGTTCATAGGTTGAAGAAGACATGTTGGGAAAGGAGAGGTGCACGTGATTTTGGGATTGAGTGTTTGGTTGTACATGAATTTCGGTTGAGTGAGATAGAGGGGTTTGCACGTGATTTGAGGGTTGAATATTGTCATTATCCAAGAGAGTTGTTAGGGATTGTTGGGTGTTGTCATTGTCTAAAGGAGTAGGATGGATCACGTGGGTTTCTTGATTTTGGAGAGAAGAAGGTGTATTATATAGTGGGTCTAGAGATTGCATGAGAGTAGGAGAGGAATGGCTTAAAGATTGTGTAGGATATGTGGTAGTTGATGAGACTAATGAGCTAGAAGGATTTTGAGATGAGATGCTAGAAATTGTTCGAAAAGGAAATTTCTTTTCCTAAAAAATAACATCTCGAGATATATATAAACGACCAGATTTAATTTGAAGGCAACGATATCCTTTGTGACGTAGGCTGTAGCCTAAGAAAATGCATGGAAGGGAACAGGGTTGCAACTCATGAGAGTTATAGGGTCTTAAATTTGGCCAACAGACACACCCAAAAACACGTAAGAGAGAATAATTTGGTTGAGAATGAAAAAGTCATTCATAAGGTGACAAATTTTTTAAAAGAGGTGTAGGCATCCGATTGATGAGATAACAAACTGTTTGAAAAGCATCGTCCCAATATGTGAGGGAGACGGAGGCATGAGAAAGTAAGGCTAATCCAGTTTCAACAATATGACAATGTTTACGTTCTACAGCACCATTTTGTTGATGCGTATGAGGACATGAGAGACGATGAGAGATGCCTGGATTTGCTAGGATTTTGGAGAGTGAGCAGTATTCAACCCCCCCAATCAGATTGAATTATTTTAATTTTGGAATTAAAATAACATTCGACATTTTTCTGAAACTGAATAAATATTACGCAAACATCACCCTTGTTATTCATGGAAAAAAGCCAAGTATAACAACTAAAGGCATCTAAAAATGAAACATAATATTTATTTCCAGCAGAAGAATACACAGGAAAAGTACCCCATACATTAGAGTAAATCAATTCTAGGGGTTGAGTTACACGTGTTGAGGATAAATGAAAGGATAATTGCTTGCTTTTGGACATAAGACAATCAGAATAAGACAAATAGTCAGGACTCTTGAAAAAAGGTAAATTAAATTTTGCTAGGACTATAGAGCATAAATGTAATGTTGGATGGCCTAGGCGTGAGTGCCAATTCACCAATGAAGTGCGTTCTCCCACCAACGCCGAGATGGAGCTGGAGGACAAGGGAGGAACACGACCGAACCTGTTGCTAGAAGAAGACGACCTGGACTTCACGAAATGGGAGGAAGGTGGACTCGACTGACCTGAGGAGTGGAGCTGCATGGATGTAGGTAATTTATAGAGACTATTATCATTCACGCCTTGAAGAAGAAGTTTCTTGGAGCCCTATTCCTTCACCAAAAAATACCAAGGATGGAACTCAATATATGTATTAGTATCAAGTGTGAATTTGTGTACGGAAAGAAGATTTTTGGTGATTAAAGGAACATGTAAAACATTACGTAAGAGAAAAGAGGTTGTGGGTGTGGAGAGATGTGTGTCCCCAATGTGTTCAATAGACACACCATTACCATTTCCCATGCGAATTTGCCCAGATCTAGGATATGTCTCAGCATTGAGGTTCAGATTTGCGGATCTGGCTTGCATGCGGTAGTGGAAACACGGAACCGTTTTCCACTTTTACAAACTAGCTTTAAAATACAAATAATATAAAATTCATTAAGACTTAAAAATTATAAAACAATAATACTTAAAAAACTAAAACAAAGACGAAGAGAGAACTAGATAGATTTCAGAGAGAGAGAGAGTGAACTGAGAGGCAGAGAGAGAGGAAGAGGTGGCACTGTGGGCAGTGTTGAGCGGTTGTGATCAGCCCCGTTCTGGCAGGAAATGGCCGGATTTGCAGGCGTGCTCTGGTGAACCATTGCCGGAACCTGGAGGCCTCTAAACTCAAAACTCCATTTCAATTGGTATAAATTCCAGGTCCTATTTCATATTGGTATTCAATTTGGGGGTTTCTTTCTATTGATTTTTTGGATTTAGCTTGAGTTTGTGGATATTCTGTTTGGTTGCTGTGAAAATGTTGGGGAATGGAAAGAAAATGTCGGTTTTGGAAAGATTGTGAGTTTTATTGGGGTCCTGCTCTTGTTTGATTTCTAGGTAATTCTCAGTATTAAGGAAGAATGAATTAGTGCTCAGTTTTGGGTAATTCTCTGTGCTTTCCTCCAGTTTTCCACCAACCAAACGAAAAACAGAGCATAACCAAAACCCAAACGACAAAAAAAAAAAAAAAAAGCCCAGAATACCAACATACCCAAAAGAGAAGAGAATAAGCCTGGCACATATCCTGGTTACCCACATGATCCTGAACCTCCACCTGGGCATGGGGCTTTGCCTGTCCTTCCAGCCTTTTAGATCCACCTTCATCACCAAAAACCCCACCACTAAGGACACCCCAAAGAGCACGAGGTGAGGAGATATCATGGTCCGCTGTAGCTGGGGGATTGTGGAGGGACGAAAGTTCACTCTTTAGTAGAAATAGGAGCTAAAATGATTGGTGGGATTTGCCTTTGGGACCACCCCCAATGGCCAAAGAGTGGTTCGTTCACCCCCAGACCAGCCACGTCTTGGCCCAAAAAGGGTGGTGGCCCAAATGGGGTGGCCAGCCACCTCATTTGGGCAAGGGGTGGTTGGAGCCACCCCTTTGGGTTTTATATTTTATTTTTTCATTTTAGTTTTTTTTGTTTTAATTTTTTAATATTTTTAGTTTTTTAATGATTTTTTTTTAATATAATTTTTAATGATTTATTTATTATTTTTTAAAAGAAACTCACTTTTTAGTGCCCAAAAGTGAGTAGTTCTCACTACCGCATATGCGTTTGCGTTTTGAGCAAACGCAGGTATGCAGTAATGAGAACTACCGCATAGAAGCCAAATCCCAGATCTGCTAAATCTGAAGTAAGATGGTGAGTTGCTCCAAAATCCGAGTACCATGCCAAGTCAAAATTTGCTAAAGAAGTCGAAAAAAAAGCCTGATAATTTGCTGTTGAGTCCCGATGAAAAGCTTGATCAAAGCAACGATAACAGTCAATGGCATCATGGCTTGGCTTATGGCAAAGTTGGCACACTAGAGGGTGAGAGTGAGAATATGATGAGGGGCCACTACCACACCCCCTGCCTCAGTAGTTTCTGTGATGGGATGAATTGGAGGAATAACCTTTGCCAAAATTCTAAAAATACGAAGATCTGCCACCACGACCACCACGGAATGAGCCACATTTAGCTGCAAAATTGACATTAGCGGTGGAGAGATCAACCGTAGGTTGATTGTGTTCCAAACGTTGTTCATGCGCAAGAAGATGCCCACAGAGCTCCTCAATGGAGAGAGGATCTGCTCGAGTATATACCGAAGTGACAAAAGAGTCACTCACTGCCAAGACCTTTGAGGAGGAAGGATTGCTTTTCAAAATCACTTAAGGGCTCATCAACGCCGCTAGGGTATCCACAAGATTTGTGAATTTGTGGAAATAGTCCACAACGAAAGAACTGCCTTTAATTAAGGTACCTAGTTGAAAATGAGATTGCATGCCTCTGTCTTGCGGCTGCGAAGCAAACATACGCTCAAGTGTGGTCCAGACTTCTCGGAAGGTCGGACAATTAACCACATGAGGGATAAGAGATTTCTCTATGGAGGAAATAAGAGCTCCAAGGATTAGATTATCCTGAAAATTCCAATGGCTGTACTCTGGATTGTTAGCAACAGTGACGACGCCAGCTGCAAAAGTCGTGGATATTTGCTTTGGTGGAGCAAGTTTAGAGCCATCTACAAATCTATAGACGTCAACACCCTTCAATTGAGGGACAACTTGGGCTTTCCAAAGATGATAATTATCGTTTTTGAGCTTGTGCTAGAAGCAATTTTGAAGGCTATGGAGAGTGGGTGTTGAATCGAATTAAGAGGATGAAGCGGAAGCCATTTGAGAGAATTTAGTCATAATTAGCTCTGATACCATGTGAATAATATAAATGGTTGTTTTGCCTTGCTCAATTGAGTCGTAGGTTGTACGTATCTATAGAACAAAATTACATATTTAAATTCTGACTAATCTACAAAGATAAGGATTATAATTTAAATTACAATTCAAAATCTATCCTGAGAAGTCTATCTAATATGATAAGAAGAGAGCTTATCTATAATAGATAGAATCTATTTGAATTTGAATATTTGCTATGTATATCACGGTGGATTATCATTATCCTTTACAGACTCATTTATTAATTTTGTTTATGGTCGATCTTATTATTGTATGCTCTATTTGTTTTAACATAAAATAATTTATGCAAAATTCTTAATTCATTAATTTCGTGTATTGTTCACCGATGGTTACAAAAATTGTAGGTAAACCTAAAATCAGGTCTAATATAAGGTTCCATCTTTTAATGCTTTTTAGATGGTGATTTTTTAAAAAAATAAAAAAATAAAATAAAATTAATATAATATAAAAATAAAAGTAATTTTGAGTGTGTTTTATAGATATCTTGTGTTTTGAATTACTTTTTTTTGAATTGTGTTTTGAATTACTTATGAAAGACATTGTTTTTTTTTTATTTTTTGGCAATTATTAAAGATATTGTATTGAAAAAGACCAAAAAAAAAAAAAAGTACCTTTTCTCATAAACTTTGATAGTAACATAAGCCTGTTCGCGCACTTAATTATCACAGAAAAGACCCAAATGCTTGGATTGTCAGTTTCCCAATCACTTATTCAATCAACTATTTCAACTTGTATTTATTTGTCAAATATGGGCTCCAGAGTCGTCAAATCCAAATCGAGTGCCCCCAAGAAAATAAAAGGAAATAAATTGTTAATACTTAGTAAATAAAAAAACTCTTAATAAAATAAAAATTAAAATTAAAAAATAAAAGATACTTTTGCTTGAAAAATATTGATAATTTTTTAGTAATTTATATAAAAAATGACATTTTTTTAGTTGAAAGTTTGAAAAGAGATTATTAAGTAGGTGATAATTTGAGAATTATGTGGACGTTCTCCGATAAAATCAAAAGGAGAAAACACAAGCCGTATCTTGCAAGTCTTGCTAACGACCAACGAACGGTTGAGCCCTCTTTTGTCTTTTTGTACAGAACTAGGAAGAAGCAATACGCAAGGGCCCAACTAAAAAGTCCGGATAAGAACGTTTAAGAAATAAAAATAATAATAATAAATAAAACCTTGTAGAAATAGAATCAACACTCCAGAGGTTGCAAATTATGTCCGCTTTCGGAAACTCTGTTCTGTTCCAGACCCGATTTGGACGCGAAATTATGAACCCACGTGGATCCGAAGGTCGGAACCCTAGTCCCAAAACGACAACCGTCACGTGTGCAACCCAGAACTACGACAGAGCCAAGGAGGTGAAGCGGTTCGACGACTCCAAGGTCGGAGTGAAAGGCCTTGTCGACTCCGGCATCACAACCATCCCCCGCTTCTTCGTTCACCCACCCGAGACCCTCTCCGACCTCAAACCCGGATCCGAAGTCCGGTCCGGATCCGATCTCGTCATCCCCGCAATCGATCTCTCCGGGGTGGACTCGGATGCACGGCGGTCAGTCATCGTCGACGAAATCAGGCGCGCGTCCTCCAGCTTCGGGTTTTTCCAGATTGTCAACCACGGTGTCCCGTTGGGAGTTCTGGACCGTACGATGGCCTCCATCAAGGGGTTTCACGAGCAACCGACGGAGATGAAGGAACGGTTCTACAGGAGGGAGATAGGCACCGGTGTATCCTACATGTCCAACGTCGACTTGTATCATTCTAAAGCCGCCAGTTGGAGGTATGCTATTGGTTACCGTAATCCTCGAAATTCATTTCTTTATGGTCGTAATTTTAACTCAAAAAATGCGATAATGGTGCCAGGGACACCATCCAGATAAGACTGGGTCCGAAGGTGGTGGATGAGGATGAAATCCCTGAGATATGCAGAAAGGAGGTGATTGAGTGGGACCGAGAGATCAAACGGCTGGGAGAGCTCTTGGTGGGGCTGCTTTGTGAGGGGCTGGGAGTGGAGGCAAAGAGGTTGAATGAGATGACATGTTTGGAAGGGAGAGTGATGGTGGGCCACTACTACCCTAACTGCCCACAGCCTGATCTGACGGTTGGGCTCGCGTATCACACTGATCCAGGGGTGTTAACGGTGGTGCAGCAGGATCATGTTGGTGGGTTGCAGGTTAAGCATGATGGGGTTTGGCTGGATGTTAAACCTGTCCCTGGAGCTCTTGTTATTAACATTGGGGATTTGCTTCAGGTAAAAAATATGCTCTGTTTTGTATGTGCTCTCAAATAGTGTATGTGATAAACAACTTGGACAATAACATGAATTATGCTAAAATATTAATTAAATAACTTATTAGGTTAAGTTTTTATTTGCTTCAGCTAACTATATACTCTATTTTGTTAAGTGCTCTCAAATATTATGATAATAAAACCCTAACTTCACAATTCTGCTTTATTTCAATTAAAATATTCTACATATGTGGCCTCACTTGTTGATCGAGAATTTGGGCCATTACATGAGAAGAAGTGTTAGAATATTAATTACATGAGTAAATCATATGTTAAATTTTTGGGATAAATAATAATTTAATACCTTAATCCAAATTCAGAAGGGCTAGTTAAGATTTTATATTTGGTGCTAACCTTGAGTAGCATAGACAGAGGCTTTTGTAAAGAAACTGAATGTTAAGGCTTTTCTCTCTTCAGATTATTTCCAACGAAGAATACAAAAGTGCAGAGCACCGAGTGTTGGCCAACTCCAAGAATGAACCGCGGGTCTCGCTGGCGGTTTTCTTCAACCCAAGCAGTAGAGAGGACCTGTATGGACCGCTGCCAGAGTTGATATCACCAGAGAAACCTGCAATTTACCGGCAATTCACGTTAACAGACTTCATGACCAGGTTTTTCAAAAAGGAATTGGACGGCAAATCTTTGACAAATTACTATAAGCTGTGAAACTATAGTTAATAAAAGAACTTGTAAACCATAGTTAATAAAAGAAAACCAATTGTTTGTCCAAATTTCAGATTTCAAAAAGTTATAATCTAGCCCTGATAATACTGAAAGATCTTTATAGTTTCTGGCAGTATTTTCTATTTTCTGGGTTGTATGTATTTGAGTATTGAAATGAATTATTTTTATTTATGGAATTGTATAGAATTGTGATGAAGAATGAAATCAGGAATGATTTAGAATATGAATATCTGCTACACAGGCTTTGGAGGAGCCAGTACCTCCAATGAACCGAAAAAGGAAAATACTCAACTCTTTCCGTGCCTACTAACTATCTGAACTGCTGCTTATATGCTACCCAAGTTGGGTTGCACAACTAACCAGCCCATCTAACAACTCAAGTTAACCCATTATCAAAGTTGATTTCAACGCATGTTTTATATATGCCAATAACTTCTATAAGGACTTGACACAAACTAAGTCTTTTGTGTCCTCCAATAAAAAGGTGACATGTCGGCTTAGAACATTAAAAGCAAATGTTACGAAAACACATGATCTTTATCTATTCTATATTGCTCATCGGCAAAAAGAGAGCACGTCCAACATATTCCCTATCACTTCCTAGACAAAAGAAACAGCACCACCACCCCCATGCCAATGCCCTCTCCTCCGCCACCGCCGAACAGCAACGTCCTAGCTGCTGCAACACCTGTAACGTAAGTGTTCTTAAATTTCTTACCTTTTCTCTGATATCTACTTTATCTCTTTAGAAATGTTCTCAGTTTTCAATTCTGATTCAAGGGTTCTTTCTTTCTTGAATTTCTTGCTTCTGGGTATTCATTATTTGGAGGATATTTTCAATTTTGGTTCATGGGTAATGGGTTCTCTCTTTCTTGAATTTCAATTTTGTATTTTGCTTCACTTCTCAAAAATCTGCTTTACATGGGTTATTTCATTTTATTTCTTTCTTGAATTGCTCGACTTTGGTGAAATCGGCAGATTTTTTGGTTCCGCAGGTTACAACAAATTGTTGCTATGACCAGTAAATTGGTATTATTATATGCACTTCGTTTACAAAGTTTAACCTCATGAATAACAAGCATTGGCGCCCATTCTGGATATTAGTATGTGAGCTCCACGGAGAAGCTGAAATGCTTCTTTCTCTTTTACATGAGTTTTTAATCGGTGTAACGAATGCTCAGCTACTGTTTTTTTTTTTTTTTTCTTCTTTTCTCACTCCTTTTTACTAATTATCTTCTTTGAAATGCAAGTTGCTATTTTGATATGCTTATTACCATTTGGGAACAATTTTGTTCAGCTTATGGCACTTTTCAATCATTAGGCCTTAGTTTATGATGAACATTTACTGGGATGATTAATAGGGTGGCATGATATTCATAGCCCAATAATGACCATGATTCTAAGATATAATATATAATCAACTTTTCTTTGGAACTAAGTGAGTTGAGACATGCTCTTTATCTTTTAGCTCCCCTGTCCCCGTTTTGGTTTCTTCCCCAACTTCAGCATCTTCTTTCCAAAAAAATTTTTCATTACTTAACATGAGATTTATATATGGTTCTTATATGAGAAATGTTAAAGACTTAAATATCTTTTCCCAAATGATCTGGACCCCAGGTTAATTTAAGAAGAAAAAAAATTAAAACCTAATTATTTCCTGAACGGAATTTCACCTATTTGTGCTGTGTCTTCCATTCTACTCTACTTTCTCAAACAGCTCACTTGCTTCTTGGTCTCTATTTGCAAAGTTCTTCAATCATTGAAGTGCAAATTTTCCCTTTTCTCTCTCTCCCGCTTTGAATAAAAAATAAAAAAATAAAAAAAGTTGCAAATTTGAAGAGTTGGTGGCAACTCTTTAGCTTCAATATCCTTCTATGGTTGTTAATGTTTCTAAGTGAGGGCTCATGTTGGTTCGCCTTAATTTGTGCCTTTTTTTTGAACCACTTTGTGCACCTCCTTGAAAGGACTTTGTCACTTGTTTGACTCATTTCCTACCATTTTTTGTATTTCTATACTATTTTAGTTCGTTTTGGGTCTGTCGTTGAGGAGTTAACCAATCTTTCGATTTTAGGATCGTCCACTCTCTATTCTTTTTGGATCAAGATTGAAAATGATACCCCTCCTTTATAACCATTTTCTTTATTCAATTAGAAAAATAAATAAAAACAAGTATATATTTTTCTTCCAAAAAGCTTCTTTTTCTTTTTTGCATTGTTGTTTCTTTTAAAAAACCGAAAGACAGTTCTTTAAGTTAAAATTTTTTAACAAAATAAAGAGTAAAGAACATGATGAAAATATATTTAATACTCAACAATAATATGCTACCTTTTTAATAGTTGGCATTGTTAAACTTGAAAATCTACTTTCTTTTTTTGTTTTTTTTTTGAAATTATAGAAATTACTCATACTATTTTTATTTTCTGAATGCAATGTGCATTTTTTTTCTATTCATTTGATTTGTCATAAATACAACTTGTAAGGGTTAAATTGTTCAAGTTAAAAATATGGGTAAAGTCATTTAACCCTATTAAACTATCACTCCATTAACAATCTGCCTCTCAAATTCTCAATGGCAACAATTTACCCCTCAAACTATTAAAACAATGATAATGTAGTCTCAATTTTGAAAAAAAATAACGAAATTACCCTTACTAAAATTAAAATAAAAATACAAAATTTTAATTTGTCTTTCAAAATTTTAAGGGTATTTTTGTCTTATTAAAAATTATATATGGGTAATTTTATCATTTTGCTAGCATTGGGAGGGTGCATTGTCATTGTTTTGGTAATTTGAGAGTTAAATTGTCGAAATTAATAGTTTAGGGATAGATTGTCATTGAAGTGGTAGTTTGAAAGAGTTAAATAGGTATTATTATAAAAATACAAGGACTAAATTAACAATCATATAAAACTTCAAGAGTGTTATTTATATGTTTTGCATTAATAATAAGAGGGTGGGACAAAATAAAAAACAACTTGGGATTGCTAAGAAATTTTGTCGAAGAAGACTAATTTTCCAGAACCCACCAACCGTACAGGATTGAAAAACTTAAATCAAGCAACACGTGTTAGACTTTAGCTTCATTGACCGACTACTTGACAAAGTTCACGGCTCTTTGTGGGACCATTTTACTTACTCATGTGGTTAACGATTTAGATAGGGTCCAAATTATTATTTTATTATCAATCTTTCTTCAAATTATTAATTGTATCCTTGTCTTTTTTAAACTAAAAATAATAAAAAATAAAAAAAAAGAAACAAAATGAAAAACCAAGGGAATCATTTTAATTTTTTTTAATTAATTTTTTTGTTTATTTTTATTTGGAAAAAATTCGCATACCCCTAAACTACTATCCAATTGTCAATGTCATTTTTAAACTTTTAATTGCGACAATGTGTCATTTAAACTACCAAAAAATTAACAATGTTACCCCAATATTGTAAATACCTTTAATAATTTTCTAAAAAAATTAAAAATTAAAACATTTTGAAAAAAAAAAAACAAGAAGTATTGAAAATCTAAAAACAATCGTTCTTTTTTTTTTTTTTTTTTCTTCAAGAAAACAAATAATTTGTTTTTCAAATTTATTGGAATATCTTTATCTTATTAAAACAAATTTAGGGTCGGTTTTGTTGGCCTTGGGAGGTACATTGTCAATTTTTGGTAGTTTATGTAGTGGACATTATCACAATTGAAAGTTTGAAAATATAGCCAATCGAAGGGTAGTTTGAGAGGATTTTTTTTTTTTTTTTCTTTTTTCTTTTTTTCTTTGAACTTGTAATGATATTTTTGTCTTATTGAAAATGAAGTGGGGGTGGCCAAGGCCCAATGGAGTGGCCGAGCGACCCCCTTGGAGCCAAGATCCACCCCCAATTTTTTTTTTCTATTATTTTTTTTTTGTTTTAAAATACATTATTTTTTAATTTTAAAAAAATAAATAAATATGTGCTACGTATCAATATTTCATTGATTCACGTGAATTTTCGTTAAGTCAACTAAAGCTCAACCGACAGAAGATTAATTTAGTCTATTATTAAAACCACATGAACCTCTTGTAATAAAAATCAAATCTTAAGAGAGAAAATAAAACAACAAAACCCAAGGTATTTAATATTTAACCCTTAAAATTAAGACAAAACAAGAATTTTAATCTTCTTTATATTTAGCATTACACCTCTACAAATATTCACAACTACTTCTCTGATGTCTCGGTTCCTCACCAGTCAGCTCTCCACAGTAATGGAGTCAACAGGCTCCTACTCCATCCTCCTCCTCTTCCTCTTCCTCTTCTCCTTCTTCCACCACATCCCAGCTCTATCATCGCCCACTTCGACCACTCCGTTTTCAAAGGAAGCTCTCCCCACCAAATCAGGCTACCTCCCCGTCAATCCCACCACCGGCTCCGCCATTTTCTACTCTTTCTACGAAGCCCAGAAACCCATTTCACCGCTCTCCCAAACCCCTCTTCTTATTTGGCTCCAGGGCGGCCCTGGCTGCTCCTCCATGATCGGTAACTTCTTCGAGCTCGGCCCCTGGCGTGTCAACTTCCAGAAGGCCAAATCCGACCCACTTGCTCTCGAACCCAATCCAGGCTCTTGGAACCGCATATTCGGCCTTCTTTTCCTCGATAACCCGATTGGAACCGGGTTCAGCATTGCCTCCACACCCGAAGAAATCCCAAGAGATCAACATTCTGTTGCCAAGCATCTTTTGGCCGCGATCACTTCCTTTATTGAATCGGACCGATCGCTTAAGTCCCGGCCGATATACATCACTGGTGAGAGCTATGCAGGCAAGTATGTTCCGGCAATTGGGTACTATATTATCAGGAAGAATGCCGATTTGCCGGCGTCCGAGCGGGTCAACTTAGCAGGCGTTGCTATTGGAAACGGGTTGACCGACCCGGTGACCCAGGTGGGTACTCATGCCGTGAATGCTCACTTTACTGGTTTGATCAATGAGAGGCAGAAGAGGGAGCTGGAGAAAGCGCAATGGAAGGCAATTGGGCTGACAAAATCAAGGAATTGGAGCGAGGCAACAAATGCTAGAACAGGGGTCCTGCGTTTGTTGCAGAACATGACAGGGTTGGCGACATTATACGACTTCACTCGGAAAGCTCCATACAAGACAGAAATGGTGACCGAGTTTTTACAAAGCGAGGAGGTGAAGAGGGCCTTGGGGGCGAACGAATCGGTGGCTTTTGAGGAGTGCAGCGACGTCGTTGGGGATGCGCTGCACGACGATGTGATGAAGAGTATGAAATATATGGTGGAGGCTCTGGTGAAGCAGAGCAGGGTGCTGTTGTATCAAGGGCATTTTGATTTGAGGGATGGGGTGGTTTCAACGGAGGCTTGGGTGAAGACGATGAAATGGGAGGGGATTGAGGAGTTTGTAATGGCGGAGAGGAAGGTTTGGAAGGTGAAAGGAGAGCTTGCTGGGTATGTGCAGAAATGGGGGAGTTTGAGTAATGTTGTGGTTTTAGGGGCAGGGCATCTTGTGCCTACTGACCAGGCATTGCATTCTCAGGCAATGATTGAAGAGTGGGTGTTGGAGAGGGGGTTGTTTGGGTATCAACAAGGGGAGGATTTGTACTCAGACTTGAGTCCTCCAATGTAACTTTTGTTACTCCTACTCCTCCTACTCTTCGTCTTGTGATTTGTAATATCATGGAATAAATTCTCTACTTTGTAAGAATTTTTATTATCTTTTTGTTATAAGTAATCGAAATATTATTAAAAAAAGGTAAGATGTTCTATGTACACAAGAGAAGTCACTTAATTAGTAAGAACAACAAAACAAGAAAATTATGATAACTAATCACCGAATGAGAACATAAACGATTGATGTTGAAAAATAAAGACTTAATTTCCTTCAAAGTTTTCGAAAAATTTTATCGTTTATTTCTCATCACATACACCACAAAAGGCATAAATACACAATTTTTCACACATCACTACAACAAGAGTCCACTAAAATAAGCATATAAATTGGCTACTCATTTACGTATTGAAACGCCCTAAGTTCTAGAGGTAGAGCGACTGGGAGCAATTGTAATATATTCTTAATAAAAATAAGAATTTTCCTATATATGATCACCACAAAAACATAACATCACCAACGTACTATAAACTCTCATTATGAAATCACAAACACATAATGTGCTAGTATTTAATAATCTCATAAGCAATAAAGTTACAGTATATGCTCCTCCCAAGCGGTCTACTTTATAGAATGGAGTCCCAGACACTTCTACTACTATTGCTCCTGCTAGTCCACAAAGCAATATGTCTAAGTGTCCCAACCATTGGGCCAAATGATCGGGTCTTTAACAACTAAGAGGCCCACCAGTACCCATGTCCTCAGTACTACGATATATAGGGCAATATGAAAAAGATGTATAGGGAGAAGGGGTGAGTTCAACAACTCAGTAAGTAGCCACAACACCAAGATGTTATAAACATGCTATACAAATTTTTATGTCATAATCTCAATCATGTACAGCAATAATTAATAAAATGATTACAATTAAAGCAATAATAGCTAGTTATAAAATGAATAAGCACTTCCTTTTACCTTTCTTTCAAAATAGTTGTTTTACCCTTTGACTCAACACCGCAATTTTACCATGAGCGGCGCACGTTGGCTTGTCCCGAAGGACCTATGTGCTCATCCTGTCGTCACGGGGGAAAGCTACTGGGTTGGAAACTTCCCTAGGTGAAGGTCACCCAGTCGATAGCACACACCTTCTCATAATCATCCTTTGGTGTGCTTGCCATGCTACCAATGTGATAGTAAGCACTTCTTTTTACCTTTCTTTCAAAATAGTTGTTTTACCATTTGACTCGACACCGCAATTTTACCATGAGCGGCGCACGTTGGCTTGTCCCAAAGGACCTATATGCTCATCCTGTCGTCACAGGGGAGAGCTACTGGGTTGGAAACTTCCCTAGGTGAAGGTCACCCAGTCGATAGCACACACCTTCTCATAATTGTCCTTCGATGTGCTTGCCATGCTACCAAGGTGGTACCGATCATGACTATAATCGTGCCCTAGAGTTAAACATTTATGAACATGAATGCACATGTAATGTTTCATATGATCTTGTAAGCTCTTCTATAATGGTATAATATACCATAAAACTTTGTGATCAGCTCCTCTCATTCATAATCACATTCAGGCATAACTCATAAAAATGAGGTAATTGTAATATGTAACATTTTTCAATAATGACATATGATCGAATAAAACATGGCATTAAAATATGAAAGGAAGTGCAATTGAAAGTCATGTAAATGGATTCTTTATAAAATTTTCAACAATTTTTCAAAGATTAATAATAAAATTTGTTTGGATTTTAGGTGTTGTGTCCCCTTACCTGGTATCGCATGCCCTTATTTTGATTCTGCATCCAAGTCTATAAGCTGTGAAACCCTGGTGTCAAATGGTATGAATAATGATTAGCGCATAGAGTACCCAAATAGAAACTTGTAAGTTATAGTTAATAAAAGGAAACCAATTGCCCCATAATAGTGGGAGACCTAAATTCATCAAACATTTCCATGCCCTCATGCCTCATGTTGCCTTTTGCATTTGATAAATGATTATTTTCTTTTTCATTAGTCTTTTTCTTGCCCAACTTTTACAAATTTACTATTAAATTTGTAAGACTCAAGTTGGATGGGAGGATTGAGGAGGCTGTAACGCCCCGATATTTGAACTAGCAAATATCGAAGTCGTGACGCTGCAACTTTAGAAAATACAATCTTACAGCGGAGTATGTATATTTTTTTCTTTTTCTATGACCTAGTAATAACTTACACAACACAGTTGAGCTGACTGAAATACCTCGAGGTGATATATTATTAAATAAAATAGAAACATGGTTTTCATTACAACATATGTACACACTAGGTGTACCAAATATATGCCACAGACGGCACCTAAATTAACATAGTAATATCTATTAAGTTTACACAAATCACCATACATAATAAAAGCAATTAACATAAATGAGACTTGCTCCATAGAGTAAGCATAAATCCTGTAGCAGATGGTCTATCAACCATCAAAACCAGTAAAATGACCATCGTCCTCACTTTCTATCCCTGCATCAAGATCTATGTAAAGATGACGTTATCATATTTACATAGGCAAACAAGTGAGTAATCTATTTTCCTAGATATAAAGACTAAAAAGACTAGTTTGAACAAATAAGATTAAAGACTAAAATATATAATAATGAATGAGTTGTAAATGCAGCGTAATGACAGATTAGTTTGTGTTTTATGATAATCTTTCTTCAGACCTCTTCTCATGAGCTCTCAGCCCGCTTACGTCCGTTATGTCCCTCACACTTTAGAGGTTTACCTGTTTGGTGCTGGCAACTACACCGTCCCAGCTTAGTTATATATTAGGCCTGTTGGACGGTTATATACCCCCATCCACTGAGATACCGACAGTTCCTCGCGGCAATCCACCCAGCTTGTTCTTAAGGTGGCTATCTTATCAGCCATTTTATTAGACACATTATGCAGCAGTTGTATTGCAAAATTATATCAATAAGACAAAATAAGAATTCCTATAACAATAAAACAAAGCTAGTACTCAGTAAGTATATCCATACTTACTCTCCTTAGTGTAGTATTTTGCTCCACTTCTGCATATAATACATACATACAAACAATACTTAGTTCATTCTCCAATAATATCATTGCTTAAAGACCCTCGTCTTTTATATTTATCTATTATCCGTCACTTCATCTTTACTTACTCATTTTATTATATTAATCTAAGATAGTTACTTATAACTAGCTTTATGCCTGAATTCATTTTTGGTGACGAGGCTAATGGCCAGTATCACTAAATACAAACAAGTATTATAAATAATATATATAAAACATGACTCTTATTTTGGAGATGAGACCAATGGTCCGTACCTACCAAAGTATGAATCAAAATTTAAATGACAATAAAAGAAATGACTGAATGTAAATACTGAATTCATATTCTGGGAATGACCGCTAAAAATATGAATTAAAATTTAAATGACATAAAAGAAATAACTGAATGTAAATAATACATATTTCGGGGATGAGATCAAATGGTCCTTACCGCCAGAAATATGAACAGAAATTTAAATGACATAAAAGAAATAACTGAATGTAAATAATGCATATTTCGGAGATGAGATCAAATGGTCCTTATCGCCAGAAATATGAACAGAAATTTAAATGACATAAAAGAAATGACTGAATGTAAATACTGTAAAGTAAATAATCTATAGATAATATTATAAGTCCTTAATTGATTTTGTCCACTAACTCTTTATTATTAATTCACTTGTATCCATTACTTTATTTTACATTATACGCTTATTGGGTCTTTAAACAATTAAATGAGGACAAGTAATAAAAGCAATAAATTATGATATTTATACAAGAAACACTTACCCAATAATCCTTTAGAAGTAAAACTCCACCAAATCTTCTCTAGGTAGCTAGTTTTAGAAAAACGCTTGAACACTACAAGAAAGATCTAGGCTATATGGTATTTGACTAGAACTAAGAAATAAAATGAAAGGAGGAGCAAACAATTTTACTTGTTCTAAGATTGTAAAAACTTAAGTGAAAGTGAATTTAGCTAAGGCTCTATTTATAAGAGAATGAATGGTTAGGATTTATTTTTACACATTTCATCTAAGGGTTGAGATGTATTTAACCAAAAGAATGAACCTAGTCCATATTTCATGCTCTATACCAATTATAATTTTCGTCCAAAATGAGGGCAGTGTATTCCGATCCATTTTTCAATGTCCAAACCTACTCCGATTGACATGAAATTTTGAGAGTAGATAGAGGACTCCGAGACAAACATTTTATATTTTCGGTTCGACTTCATCCGAGTTTGTTTGAGTCTATTTTTGGCCTATACAAAGTTTCCAATTCAACTTAGGCTTTAACTATTTGCATTCCCACTTGGCCACTTGTCTTATTAAATCATTATAATCATGATATATACTATAACCATAATTACTAGAAGACTTTAAGCTTTCAACAAAGGTGGCTAGCCTTGGTATCTTTCTTTAGCAGTTTTAATCTCATTTAGACAGTATGAAAATTAAGACACTGCTTTTTAGGCTAAAAAACTGAAAAGCTTCAAATTAATTTATGACTTCGCTAAACACCAATATAAATAATTTATTCACTAGATTGGGTTTGATTATGCCCATAAACATATTAGTGAAGCTAAATTTTTAGAATTGAAGTAATATACATAAGAGGTCAAAAATCAATGTAATATACCTTTAACACTAAATAGTTATTTAATATCATTAATCCACATATCATTGTTCTAATTTATCGATTATATTTTTAATCTACTTAATATTATTTAAATAAGAGTTTTAAAATCTAGGTCGTTACAGAGGCGACCAATGGGGATGACTAATATTGTAACACCCTAATCTCATATTAGAAAGATGAGAAGTAGCCCACATAGAGTTGGTAGAATTTTATTTACTTAATTAAATTTTATTTACCTCATAATGAACCTCAATAAAAATGATATACCCTTCAAATTTCGAGTGACAATAAACAATTTTTCTAATTTGAAAACTTCTGATACAAATATTTAAAGTGACATATAAATCTTTGTAAGCTTATAAATATATAACCTGTTAGAATACATACTGCAACCTGTAATACACCTCCATCAGTTACTCAAGCTACACTTGATTTGGAATGTGTTGTCCAAGGCTAAGTTGAGAATAAATCCTCACAGACTGTGTTCGTGCAATAAAAAGAAGATCATGCCAGTTGTTGTCAATAGTATCATATCTCAATAAGAAAGGAAAGATGTGAACAAGCCAATGAGGAAAGATCCATACATATTAAATCTGTCCAAGATTTGATACACTAACGTGCTGCTCAAGCTCATATAAAAAGGAAAGAGAATAATCAAGATAAAGAAGGAATTAGAGTCAATCCCATGTAATTAGCAATCAGTGTTTTGTTTTCTATTTTTGTTATACTGCTGTATACATGTATATATGTGTAAGACATCCTATGTGATTACTCATTCAATAATAAACTACCATTTTGGTGTCTCATTGTTTTATGGTATCAGAGCCTTATAGCCAACGCTGAATTTCGATCCTTCAATGGCCGCCTCTAGCAGCACTGCTTTCTCTTTTCCAAATCCCACTCCCACAGTTCAGATTAAGCTTGACAACCTTAACTATCCAACATGGTTGTCTCAATTCCGGCCAATCCTTCGTGGTCATGACTTTATGGGCATAGTTGACGGTTCAGAGCCTTGCCCTCCTCAATTCTTACCTCCTAATAGTGAAGGTAAAGAAGTACTTAATCTAGCATTTGTGGATTGGACAAAGAAGGATCAATGTCTTCTTAGTATGATCCTTGTAACTTTGTCTGAAAATGTTGTGTCTACTGTCTTTGGACTCAACACATCTTGAGAAGTTTGGGACTCTTTGGCAAACAGATTTGCGTCCCAATCCAAGTATCGCATCACTCAGTTGAAACGCCAACTTCAGACCATTCGCCAAGAAAATAAAACCTGTGCAGAATTTATTCAGACTGCCAAAGGGATTTCTGATCAATTGGCTATAGTTGGTAGTCCTCTTGCTGATGAGGATCTCATCTCATTTATCATTGGTGGTTTGAATCCTTCCTTCACTAATTTTATTACTTCATATGCAATGGCTACACATGACAAAACTTTGAAATTTGATGTCTTTCGTGATCTTTTACTCAATCATGAGACACTTTTGCAGCAGCAGCAAACTCATTCTACAGACCCAGCTAGTTTTGCCTTGTTTACTAACAAACCTACAGGTGACCGCAACTGGCAGCAGAGGAACAAAACCCCATCACAGCAGCCCATGAAATTTCTCTCACGGGGTTCTCAATCCAATTTCTCTCCTCGTCAACATGGCTATTCATTTGCTACAAGATCAAACAATTTTCACCCTCGGCAGTATGGGTACTCCCCTGCATCTGGCCACCCTGTCAGGCCACCATACAACAATAGAGGACAAAGTCCTTTGGCCTTTCGTCCAGGAGCATATGACAACCAGTTTACTCGCAGCAGTAGGCCTTCTTGTCAAATCTGTGGAAAAATCAGTCATCAAGCACTGGATTGTTTCCACCGCATGGATTATGCTTATCAAGGCAAGCATCCACCACCTCAGTTGGCTGCTATGGTGGCTCAAACTAATGCCGCCACTGAAGAACAACCTTGGTTTGCTGATAGTGGTGCCAATGCCCAGATCACCAATGACCTAGAGTACTTGAGCTTACAACAACCTTTCCAGAGTGATGATACAGTGGCTGTTGGTAATGGTTCTGGGCTCACAATAACAAATACTGGTCTTACAACCCTTCAATCTCCCTCTAATTTTGTTTTTCATCTTAATAAAGTTCTTCATTGTCCACAAGCCACTGCCAAT
Organism: Corylus avellana; assembly: GCF_901000735.1. NCBI lineage: Eukaryota > Viridiplantae > Streptophyta > Magnoliopsida > Fagales > Betulaceae > Corylus > Corylus avellana. The sequence continues at coordinate 18,559,796 of NC_081544.1, read as the reverse complement.
CTGTTATCTATTCAACGTTTCTGTATGGACAATGATTATTATTTTATTCTAACTGCTCATCATTTTTATGTGAAGGACTACCGGACTCATGCGGTGCTGCTGGAGGGCAGAAGTGAGAATGGCCTCTACCCCCTTCGGCTTCACAAATCCTCTCTTAGAGATCATCACTCCTTCACTGCATTTCTTGGAATAAAGACATCCTCAATGGGATGGCATTTTCGATTAGGACATCCTTCCTTTGATATCGTTTCACGTGTTATTAAGAATTTTTCTTTACCCTTGTCTTTTCATAATATGAATAAAAGTGATGTTTGCATTTCATGTAAGTTGGGCAAAAGCAAAAGACAACCCTTCCATCCATCCAACCGTGTCTCAACTCATCCCCTTCAATTAATCCACACAGATGTGTGGACTTCACCCGTCTCCTCTGTGAGTGGTTACAAGTATTATGTGGTGTTTATTGATGATTTTTCGCGCTTCTCTTGGATTTATCCTTTATATGCCAAATCAGAAGTTTTTGATCAATTCGTCAAATTTAAACTCATGGTTGAAAACCAATTTTCTACCACCATTAAACAATTTCAGTCTGATGGTGGTGGAGAATATAACTCAGTTCGATTTCAATCATTCTTTAACCAATATGGGATCATTCACCGAAAATCATGTCCCCACACATCTCAACAAAATGGGCTTGCTGAGAGAAAATTGAGACATATTTTAGAAACCGGCCTAACTCTCCTTGCGCATGCTCATCTCTCTAACAAGTATTGGGTTGATGCTTTTATAACTGCTGTATATATAATCAACCAGCTACCCACTCCCACTCTAGACTTCAAATCCCATTTTTCTAAATTATATAAGAAAGCACCTGACTACCAACGGTTTCGGGTTTTTGGGTGTAAATGTTTTCCTCTCTTGCGTCCTCATGGTCTACACAAGCTTGAATATAGGTCAAAGCCATGCTTGTTTCTTGGTTATCATCATGCAGGGTATAAGTGTCTTGATCCCACCACCAACAAAGTTTACCTTTCTCGACATGTGGTGTTTGATGAGAGTAATTTTCCAGCCAAGGAACCTGATGCCATGCTGCTACCCTCCAAGCTCATTGCACAGAATGATATTCCTTTGCTCAACCCGGTAAGTTTCTCTTTGCCATCCTCATTTCAGTCATCACTTGCACCCACTGATACACCTCATTCAACTATCAACCCACCTCCTGCTTCTCCTCATGTACCTGCACCCTTGGATCCGCCCCTAACTCCTCATTCACCATCTACTTCCTTTTCCCCTCCCTCATCTCATATCCCAACAAGCCCACCTACCTCCCCTATACCCCTCACCCTTCCATTAGACCACACTGAATCTGTCTCCCCCATTTTCAATTCACACCCTCTTGATCACCTTGATACCTCCCTTGTTGTTTCTCCGTCCCTGCCTCCTCCTCAACAATCTGTACCTTTACCTCATCATCCAATGACTACCCGCTCCCAAACTGGCTCCCTTAAACCTAAACCCTTTACCAACTTCAAACTCTATCACTCTACTAAACACCCTTTCATTCCTTTCATACTATTCTTACCGAGAAGGAGCCCAGCAGCTTTACTAAAGCTGCTGCTGATTCACGCTGGCAGGAAGCTATGCTTCAAGAATATCAAGCCTTGGTTTCCAATGACACATGGACCTTGTGTCCAAGACCTTTGCATCATAATATCATTCGCAACAAGTGGGTCTACAAGATTAAACAAAAGCCTGATGGTTCTATTGAGCGGTTTAAGGCTCATTTGGTAGCCCGTGGCTTTGAACAACAATGTGGTATTGATTATAATGAAACGTTTAGTCCTGTGATCAAACCCTCTACTATTCGTATCATTCTCTGTTTGGCTGTTCAATTTAATTGGCCTATTCGACAATTGGACATCTCTAATGCATTTTTACATGGGTATCTTGGGGAAGAAGTGTACATGGAACAACCTCAAGGGTTTGTCGACAAGCTACATCCAGACTTTGTTTGTAAGCTACACAAATCTTTGTATGGTCTCAAGCAAGCTCCCCGGGCATGGTTTCATCGGTTATCTTCATTTTTGCTTGAACTTGGATTTATAGCTTCATTGGTTGATCCCTCGTTATTTATCTTTACTCATGGGAGCATTCGGTTGTTCATGCTTATCTATGTAGATGATATTATACTCACTGGTTCTCATGTTGCAGTAATTCAGTCACTCATCTCCAAGTTACAGCAGGAATTTCCACTTAAGGATCTTGGTCCACTTAGCTTCTTTCTTGGTATTCAGGCTACACGGACTGATGTCGGCCTTCATCTCTGCCAAGCAAAATACATCTCGGATCTCTTACATCGTGTTCAAATGACAGGAGCTAAGCCGTCCACTTCTCCTTGTTCCTCCAGCAGCAAACTGTCCCAATTTGATGGGTCTCCTCTTCCTGATCCATCCATTTATAGGCATGTTGTGGGATCACTTCAGTACTGCACCTTGACCCGGCCCGAACTTGCATTTGCAGTCAATCAACTCTGTCAGCATTTGCATTCTCCTACTACCACTCACTGGACGGCTGCCAAACGTGTTTTACGTTACTTGAAGAATTCTGTTGATCATGGACTATTCTACACCAAGGGCCCTCTTACTTTGTCTGCCTATTGTGATGCTGATTGGGCTGGCAGCCCTGATGATAGTAAATCCACCTCTGGCTCTGCCATCTTTCTTGGTAATTGTCTTGTCTCATGGAGTGCTAAGAAACAAGCTATTGTCTCTCGTTCAAGTATCGAAGCCGAATATCAGGCTTTAGCGCTTACAACTGCTGATTTGTTTTGGATTCGTATGTTGTTTAGAGATCTTGGTATTCCTCTTCCCTCCGTGCCTACCCTTTGGTGTGATAATGTTAGTGCTATTGCTCTGGCCTCAAATCCGGTCTTCCATGCCCGTACAAAACATATTGAAGTTGATTACCATTTTGTACGTGAGAAAGTTGTGAACCGTGATATCACAGTTAAGTTTATTTCCTCTGGAGATCAAATTGCTGATGTTTTTACAAAGGGACTTTCTTCTACTCAATTTTTGTTCTTCAAGTCCAAGCTCATGGTGGTTCCCCCCATTCGCTTGCGAGGGGCTGTTAGAATACATACTGCAACCTGTGATACACCTCCATCAGTTACTCAAGCTACACCTGATTTGGAATGTGTTGTCCAAGGCTAAGTTGAGAATAAATCCTCACAGACTGTGTTCGTGCAATAAAAAGAAGATCATGCCAGTTGTTGTCAATAGTATCATATCTCAATAAGAAAGGAAAGATGTGAACAAGCCAATGAGGAAAGATCCATACATATCAAATCTGTCCAAGATTTGATACACTAACGTGCTGCTCAAGCTCATATAAAAAGGAAAGAGAATAATCAAGATAAAGAAGGAATTAGAGTCAATCCCATGTAATTAGCAATCAGTGTTTTGTTTTCTATTTTTGTTATACTGCTGTATACATGTATATATGTGTAAGACATCCTATGTGATTACTCATTCAATAATAAACTACCATTTTGGTGTCTCATTGTTTTACTAACAATTTAATTAGCACAACATAAGCATTTAAATAAAACAAGTAAGAAGTTTTACATAAAAATTATGCTAAGGAATAACACTTTGAAAGAGTTAAGGACTTCTCCTTACCTGAAACTGCAGATATAAAGGCTGATTTGTACTGTTAACCAACTCATCCAATAACATTTAGCTATATCAGCCTTAGGCTAAACACATAGGTCATATCATATCTATTAGGCTAAACACATTGATCAAAAGCCCATGAATGAATTAATAAAATTTTATTTTGCATTATAATTGTCAAATATTTTATTTGTTAATTTAACTATAGACACTTATAAAAATTTAAAATATTCCACAAATCATGCAATTTTTCGTAATGCAAGTTGTTTCAGCTTATTTAAATTTTGAATTTATATCTAAATCTATAAAATAAAAAATGCAGGATTTCTTAGAATTCAAAATAAAAACATAAGATATATATATATAAATTCATACATACATATTTTAAATAGAGAGTACAACATCTGGTTTTGAAAATAAAAACATAAGATTAAAATGACAAACATCATGAAGTTTGTTGGGAACCGAGTAGACGCATTTAATAATGTTCTTATTTCAAATGCTCGTAAGAAATTATAAGGATGAGCTAGTTGATAAAATCATGTGCTGGGCCTGTATGGTTATTTGTCGATCTACAACATGATTTGTGAAGGAAATATATACAAGAATGAAAAAGCCGACTATATATGTATATGTTAAGGCATATAAATGGCCCTTTTTGAAAGCGGATTATGTACATGACCCATTTGAAAAAGGATGCGGGTAACATTTTTTGTCTTTGTTTTTATTTTTTAAAAAGAACTATTGTCATGAAAAAAATAGAAGATTTGCATAAACTTATATGGCATAAAGCCATGTGTTAAGTGGCCCATTTGGATTCTAAATAAATAAAATAAAATAAAAATATTTTGTTAGATTAATTAAGCCAAGCACCAATAATGGATTAAGTTCTTACAAATGTCATCACTATTAGGCATCAAAACAATTCAGTAATTTTTTGGGTGCAGTAAATATTAATAGGTATATTTGATCTAGTTTTTACAAAGGGTCGGATATAGTCAAGATAGACTTCTAGTTAGAACCTACGTGTTTAGCCTAAAGCTGATATAGCTAAATTTTATCGGTTCAAGTATTTAACGGTACAAAAGTATCAACCAGATAAGGGAAAATCCTTAACCCTTTCTAAGTGTTATTACATTGCATAATATAATTAAATAAAGTGATAGTTTGAATATATATATATAAATATATATATATATATATATACATGAATAACTGATTTAGCAATTTAAAAATTATTTAGACAAATAAACATTATATGAATATCTAACATTATTTCCAATAAAAAAAATATAAAATTATTTGTTCGAATTGCAATTTGAGTAATTACTTGCGCACCCCACTAAAAACAAAAAAGAGGTCCAAAGCCTAGTAATCTTCGCTGACAGTTTTCTCTGCCGTCGAGTCGTCTTTAAAAAAATAAATAAATAATGTAGTTTTAAAAATTATATCATTTAAAAATAAAAATAAAAAATAAAGAAATTAACATTTAACTTTATTCTTTAAGAAGAAGCACGTTTTTTTAAAAGTTCTTTTTTATTTAAAAAAAAATTAGGAGTAATTACTTTTTACCCCCTGAACTACAGCGTTTTTGTACTTTTCCCTCATGAACTACCAATTATGACACTTGACTCCATCAAACTACCGTCTTTTGACACTTTCCTTCCTTTTGTCAATCAAAAGGGTTAAATCTAACGGTCAATGGTCATGTGACTTGCATGTGCCATTTTAAATTTTTTACCTTCCATTTTTGCCATCACTTCATATCAATAAAATGACGCTTATGCAAATCCTAATCCAAAAATTTGAAGTGAGGGCAAAAATGGAAGGAAAAAAAATTTAAAATGGCACATGCAAGTCACATGACTCTTAAGCGTTAAATTTAACCCCTTTAACTGATCAAAGAGGAAAAAAGTGTCATAAGATAGTAGTTGGATGGGGACAAATATTATAGTTAATAGTTCATAAAAAAAATACCAAGACACGGTAATTTAAGGGAGCAAAAGATAATTACACCAAAAATTTAACTACAATCCCGGATTCCGGAACATCTCTTTTTAACTTTTTACATGCTTTAAGTTCGAAAAGTGATCTAAAAAAAAAAAAAAAGTTCGAAAAGTGAATCTATTAAACAAAAAAAGATTCCCAAAGCTGACAGTTTTGGTTTTTCTATATGGCTTTAGCACATGAACTCCCAAAGGATTAAAGTTTTATTTTATTTTTTTATTGTTTTTAAATGTCATGTGGAAATAATTTAAAATTAAATAATAATAATTCTATTCAAAAAAATTTTAGTGTTAATAATTTGTCTACATATTTTTTATATTTTTTAATAAATTTAATAAATTAATCATTAAATTTATAATGTCCACCATTTATTTATATAAAATCCTTATAAGTTTATAAATATAATAATTAATTTATAAGATGGGATAAAAAAAAAAATCATATTTAAAATTAAGACAACAAGAATTTTAATCTTCTTTATATATAGCATTACACCTCTACAAATATTCACAACCACTTGTCAGATGTCTCGGTTCCTCACCAGGCAGCTCTCCACAGTAATGGAGTCAACAGGCTCCTACTCCATCCTCCTCCTCTTCCTCTTCTCCTTCTTCCACCCCATCCCAGCTCTATCATCGCCCACTTCGACCACTCCCTATTCAAAGGAAGCTCTTCCCACCAAATCAGGCTACCTCCCCGTCAACCCCACCACCGGCTCCGCCATTTTCTACTCTTTCTACGAAGCCCAGAAACCCATTTCACCGCTCTCCCAAACCCCTCTTCTTATTTGGCTCCAGGGCGGCCCAGGCTGCTCCTCCATGATCGGTAACTTCCTCGAGCTCGGCCCCTGGCGTGTCAACTTCCACAAGGCCAAATCCGACCCACTTGCTCTCGAACCCAATCCAGGCTCTTGGAACCGCATATTCGGCCTTCTTTTCCTCGATAACCCGATTGGAACCGGATTCAGCATTGCCACCACACCCGAAGAAATCCCAAGAGATCAACATTCTGTTGCCAAGCATCTTTTCTCCGCGATCACTTCCTTTATTGAATCGGACCGATCGCTTAAGTCCCGGCCGATATACATCACTGGTGAAAGCTACGCAGGCAAGTATGTTCCGGCAATTGGGTACTATATTATCAGGAAGAATGCCGATTTGCCGGCGTCCGAGCGGGTCAACTTAGCAGGCGTTGCTATTGGAAACGGGTTGACCGACCCGGTGACCCAAGTGGGTACGCATGCCGTGAATGCTCACTTTTCTGGTTTGATCAATGAGAGGCAGAAGAGGGAGCTGGAGAAAGCGCAATGGAAGGCAATTGAGCTGACAAAATCAAGGAATTGGAGCGAGGCAACAAATGCTAGAACAGGGGTCCTTCGTTTGTTGCAGAACATGACAGGGTTGGCGACATTATACGACTTCACTCGGAAAGCTCCATACAAGACAGAAATGGTGACCGAACTTTTACAAAGCGAGGAGGTGATGAGGGCCTTGGGGGCGAACGAATCGGTGGCTTTTCAGGAGTGCAGCGACATCGTTGGGGATGCGCTGCACGACGATGTGATGAAGAGTATGAAATATATGGTGGAGGCGCTGGTGAAGCAGAGCAGGGTGCTGTTGTATCAAGGGCATTTTGATTTGAGGGATGGAGTGGTTTCAACGGAGGCTTGGGTGAAGACGATGAAATGGGAGGGGATTGAGGAGTTTGTAATGGCGGAGAGGAAGGTTTGGAAGGTGAAAGGAGAGCTTGCTGGGTATGTACAGAAATGGGGGAGTTTGAGTAATGTTGTGGTTTTAGGGGCAGGGCATCTTGTGCCTACTGACCAGGCATTGCATTCTCAGGCAATGATTGAAGAGTGGGTGTTGGAGAGGGGGTTGTTTGGGCATCAACAAGGGGAGGATTTGTACTCAGACTTGAGTCCTCCAATGTAACTTTTGTTCCTCCTACTCCTACTCTTCGTCTTGTGATTTGTAATATCATGGAATAAATTCTCTACTTTGTAAGAATTTTTATTATCTTTTTGTTATAAGTAATCGAAATATTATTAAAAAAAGGTAAGATGTTTTATGTATACAAGGAGTATACAAGAGAAGTCACGTAATTAGTAAGAACAACAAGACAAGAAAATTATGATAACTAATCACCGAATGAGAAGCATAAACAATTGATGTTGAAAAATAAAGACTTAATTTCCTTCAAAGTTTTCGAAAAATTTTATCATTTATTTCTCATCACATACACCACAAAAGGCATAAATACACAATTTTCCACACATCACTACAACAATAGTCCACTAAAATAAGCATATAAATTGGCTACTCGTCTACGTATTGAAACGCCCGAAGTTCTAGAGGTAAAGCGACTGGGAGCAATTGTAATATATTCTTAATAAAAATAAGAATTCTCCTATATATGATCACCACAAAAACATAACATCACCAACGTAGTATAAACTCACATTATGAAATCACAAACACATAATGTGCTAGTATTTAATAATCTCATAAGCAATAAAGTTACAGTATATGCTCCTCCCAAGCGATCTACTTTATAGAATGGAGTCCCAAACACTTCTACTGCTATTGCTCCTGCTAGTCCACAAAGCAATAAGTCTAAGTGTCCCAGCCGTTGGGCCAGATGATCGGGTCTTTAACAACTAAAAGGCCCACCGGTACCCCTGTCCTCAGTACTACGATATATAGGGCAATATGAAAAAGATGTATAGGGAGCAGGGGTGAGTTCAACAACTCAGTAAGTAGCCACAACACCAAGATGTTATAAACATGCTATACAAATTTTTATGTCATAATCTCAATCATGTACAGCAATAATTAAGAAAATGATTACAATTAAAGCAATAATAGCTAGTTATAAAATGAGTAAGCACTTCCTTTTACCTTTCTTTCAAAATAGTTGTTTTACCCTTTGACTCGACACCGCAATTTTACCATGAGCGGCGCACGTTGGCTTGTCCCGAAGGATCTATATGCTCATCCTGTCGCCACAGGGGAGAGCTACTAGGTTGAAAACTTCCCTAGGTGAAGGCCACCCGGTCGATAGCACACACCTTCTCATAATCGTCCTTCGGTGTGCTTGCCATGCTACCAATGTGGTAGTAAGCACTTCCTTTTACCTTTCTTTCAAAATAGCTGTTTCACCCTTTGACTCGACACTGCAATTTTACCATGAGTGGCGCACGTTGGCTTGTCCCAAAGGACCTATATGCTCATCCTGTCGTCACAGGGGAGAGCTACTGGGTTGGAAACTTCCCTAGATGAAAGTCACCCAGTCGATAGCACACACCTTCTCATAATTGTCCTTCGGTGTGCTTGCCATGCTACCAAGGTGGTACCGATCATGACTATAATCGTGCCCCAGAGTTAAACATTTATGAACATGAATGTACATGTAATATTTCATATGATCTTGTAAGCTCTTCTATAATGGTATAATATACCATAAAACTTTGTGATCAGCTCCTCTCATTCATAATCACATTCAGGCATAACTCATAAAAATGAGGTAATTGTAATATGTAACATTTTTAAATAATGACATATGATCGAATAAAACTTGGCATTAAAATATGAAAGGAAGTACAATTGAAAGTCATGTAAGTGGATTCTTTATAAAATTTTCAACAATTTTCCAAAGATTAATAATAAAATTTGTTTGAATTTTTGGTGTTGTGTCCCCTGACCTGGTATCGCATGCCCTTATTTTGATTCTGCATCCAAGTCTATGAGCTGTGAAACCCTGGTGTCAAATGGTATGAATAATGATTAGATATAGAGTACCCACACAGAAACGTGTAAGCTATAGTTAATAAAAGGAAACCAATTGCCCCATAATAGTGGGAGACCTAAATTCATCAAACATTTCCTTGCCCTCATGCCTCATGTCGCCTTTTGCATTTGATAAATGATTATTTTCTTTTTCATTAGTCTTTTTCCTGCCCAACTTTTACAAATTTACTATGAAATTTGTAAGACTCAAGTTGGATGGGAGGATTGGGGAGGGGACCAATGGGGATGACTAATATTGTAACATCTCAGTTTCATATTAAAAAGATGAGAAGTATCCCACATACAGTTGGTAGAATTTTATTTACTTAATTAAATTTTATTTACCTCATAATGAACCTCAATAAAAACGATATACCCTTCAAATTTCGAGTGACAATAAACAATTTTTCTAATTTGAAAACTTCTGATACAAATATTTAAAGTGACATATAAATCTTTGTAAGCTTATAAATTAATATATAACCTAACAATTTAATTAGCACAACATAAACATTTAAATAAAACAAGTAAGAAGTTTTACATAAAAATTATGCTAAGGAATAACACTTTGAAAGAGTTAAGGACTTCTCCTTACCTGAAACTGCAGATATAAAGGCTGATTTGTATTGTTAACCAACTCATCCAATAACATTTAGCTATATCAGCCTTAGGCTAAACACATAGGTCATATCATATCTATTAGGCTAAACACATTGATCAAAAGCCCATGAATGAATTAATAAAATTTTATTTTGCATTATAATTGTCAAATATTTTATTTGTTAATTTAACTATAGACACTTATAAAAATTTAAAATATTCCACAAATCATGCAATTTTTCGTAATGCAAGTTGTTTCAGCTTATTTAAATTTTGAATTTATATCTAAATCTATAAAATAAAAAATGCAGGATTTCTTAGAATTCAAAATAAAAACATAAGATATATATATATAAATTCATACATACATATTTTAAATAGAGAGTACAACATCTGGTTTTGAAAATAAAAACATAAGATTAAAATGACAAACATCATGAAGTTTGTTGGGAACCGAGTAGACGCATTTAATAATGTTCTTATTTCAAATGCTCGTAAGAAATTATAAGGATGAGCTAGTTGATAAAATCATGTGCTGGGCCTGTATGGTTATTAGTCGATCTACAACATGATTTGTGAAGGAAATATATACAAGAATGAAAAGCCGACTATATATGTATATGTTAAGGCATATAAATGGCCCTTTTTGAAAAGCGGATTATGTACATGACCCATTTGAAAAAGGATGCGGGTAACATTTTTTGTTTTTATTTTTATTTTTTAAAAAGAACTATTGTCATGAAAAAAATAGAAGATTTGCATAAACTTATATGGCATAAAGCCATGTGTTAAGTGGCCCATTTGGATTCTAAATAAATAAAATAAAATAAAAATATTTTGTTAGATTAATTAAGCCAAGCACTAATAATGGATTAAGTTCTTACAAATGTCATCACTATTAGGCATCAAAACAATTCAGTAATTTTTTGGGTCCAGTAAATATTAATAGGTATATTTGATCTAGTTTTTACTAAGGGTCGGGTATAGTCAAGATAGACTTCTAGTTAGAACCTACGTGTTTAGCCTAAGGCTGATATAGCTAAATTTTATCGGTTCAGGTATTTAACGGTACGAAAGTATCAACCAGGTAAGGGAAAATCCTTAACCCTGTCTAAGTGTTATTACATTGCATAATATTGATGAAAAATCTCTTACTTGTTTTATTTAAATGCTTATGTTATGTTCTTTATATGCTTACAAGAATTTATGTGTTACATGAAATATTTGTATAAGAAGTTTTTAAGTTAGAAAATTTATTTGTTGTCCCTCAAAGTTTTAAGGCTACAACACTTTCACTAATGTTCATTATGAAAGATGTTCCAATTCAATTTTGAAAAGTAAGAGAAGTAAAAACCCTGCAACATATTGCCCAAAGTTGAGTTAAGAGAAAAGAAGTAAAGGAAAAGATAAGAGTTTTATAAGATGGGAAAGACTGTGGGGGAGATAATTTTGGCCCAAGAATTTAGAGAAACGTAGCATGGTACATGCACTAGAGATGGAAGTGCAACCCAGTGAAGGACATTTGAGAAGGTGGGATCCATCATTTTTGCCAAGGTGAGTGCACCATACGTTAATCCACTGTCCCAAAAGGCACGTATGTGGCCACAAGCGCTGCCATGGTAACAAATGTTGTGCATTCCTAGTACGCATGGGTAACAAGGTACATGAGCTCTACTATGAGAACAACTGTATTAAGTAATGATTATTGTTCGTTTGATAAGCATTACTTGTTCTATTGAAAATAAAGTATTTTTCTTGGAGATTCATAGAAAAAGTCAATGTTAAAGAAAATGAATTTTAACTCAACCATTTTATGGTTGAGGATTTTCTTACAGAGCATTTCTTTCACTCACCCTTATTATGTTTTGTTTTCAGATATAAGCAAGACAAAATAGATGGCTGAAATAGGGACTTAGGAGGACAATAAATTCATTTCATGTAACATTTTTTCTATTTTTATTTTATTTTATTTTTATAAGTACACTAGGATGGAGTATTCATTATTGGATTTTAAACTATGTTATTAGCCACTATTTTGTTTAGACCAAACGTAGCCGCATTTAAAATTTTAATATTAATTTCTTGTTATGTTTTTATTTTTAAAAAATTCAGCATTTAGATAATTGCTCTAGTAGGCCTTATGATACTTTGCGTCTATGAGAGATTAGGTTAGCAAACCTAACCTTCACAGATATTTTGCTCTGATACCAACTGTAACACCTCCAACCTGTGAAGGTTAGGTTTGCTAACCTGAACTCTTAGAGACGCAAAGTATCATAAGGCCTATTAGAGCAATTATCTAAATGCTGAATTTTTAAAAATATAAAAACATAACAAGAAATTAATATTAAAATTTTAAGTGCGGATACATTCGGCCTAAACAAAATAGTGGCTAATAACATAGTTTAAAATCCAATAATGAATACTCCGTTCTAGTGCACTTATTAAAAAAATATATATATGTGTCCAAGAAACGAGTCTATGGTCCTCCTAAGTCTACATTTCGGCATTCTATTCCGTCTTGCTGATACCCTGAAAACAAAACATAATAAGGGCAAGCGAAAGAAATGCTCAGTAAGAAGATCTTCAACCATAAAATGGTTGAGTTAAATTCATTTTCTTTAACACTGAGTTTTTCTATGAAATCTCCAAGAAAAATACTTTCTTGGAGATAGAACAACATATAATACTTATCAAACGAATAATAATAATTACTTAATATAGTTGTTCTCATAGTAGGGCCCACGTACACTGTTACCCATGCGTACTAGGGTTGCGCGACCTTTGTGACCATGGCAGTGCCTGTGGCCGTAGACTTGACTTCTAGGCTAGGCGATTAACTCAAGGTGCACTCAGCTTGGCAGAAATGATGGATCTCACCTTCTCAAATGTCCTTCAATGGGTTGCGCTTCCATCACTAGGTCTGGTACCTTGCTGTGTTTCTCTGAATTCTTGGGCCAAAATTATCCTCCACAGTCTTGCCTCATCTTATAAAACTTTTCTCTTTTCCTATACTCTTTTTCTCTTAACTTAACTTTGGGCAACATATTGGAGGGTTTTACTTCTCTTACTTTGCAAAACTGAATTGGAACATCTTTCATAATAAACATTAATGAAAGCATTGCACCCTTAAAAATTGAGTGACAATAAATAAATTTTCTAACTTAAAAACTTCGTATACAAATATTTATTGTAACACATAAATTCTTGTAAGCTAGCATAAGCATTTAATTAACATAACATAGGCATTTAAATAAAACAAGTAAGAGATTTTTTTTTATCAAAATTATGCAATGGAATAACACTTAGAGAGGGTTAATGATTTCCCATTGCCTGATATTGTATCTAAAAAGTTTGATTCGTATTGTTAAACACATGAACCAATAAAATTCAACTATATCAGCCTTAGGCTAAACACATAGGTTTTAACTAGAAGTCTATCTTGACTATACCCAACTCTTAGAAAAAATTGGATCAAATATATCCATTAATATTTACTGGACCCAAAAAATTACATAATTGTTTTGGTGCCTAATACTGATGACATTTGTAAGAACTTAATCCATTATTAGCTTAATTAGTTACAACACCTATTCTTACTCTCCCATCACGAACCGGCAGCTTTGTGATCTACAGCGATGCCTCGCATAAAGGTTTGGGTTGCGCTTTGATGCAACATGGGAAAGTAATCTCTTATACCTTGAGAAAACTGAGAACTCATAAACGCAATTATCTTACTCATGACCTCGAGCTTGCCGCTGTTGTCTTTGCCTTGAAGATTTAGCGACACTATCTTTATGAAGATCATTGTGAAATTTACACAGATCATAAGAGTCTAAAATATTCCTTCACCCATAAGGAACTTATCAAGGACTACTACTGTTCAATCAACTATCATCTAGGAAAAGTAAATATTGTGGCCGATGCCCTTAGTAGGAAGATGTTAGTCGGAGGGATGGCATCTACTTTCACCACACAGAAGGAATTACTTTTGGATATGGAGTGAGTGGGCATAGAAATGTCAATAAAGGAAGTTCAATCCTACCTTGGCAATTTAACCTTGGAACCAACCTTGCTTTAGCAAATTAGAGTTGCCTAGCTATCAGACACTGAACTAATCAGTATCGGGGAAGAAGTTAGTAAGGGTGAGTGACCAGATTTTAATATTGCTGAGGGATGGAACGTTGAGGTATCGAAGTTGCTTGTGTGTACCTAATAATTCTGACTTGAAGAAGATAATCTTGTCAGAGTCTCATTAATCATTGTATACGATACATCGAGTAGCACTAAGATGTACCGAGATTTACAGGAGCATTATTGGTGGAACATGATGAAGAAAGAAGTAGCACAATTCGTACAACAATGCCTATAAACGAGTTAAAGTGGAACACCAAAAGCCAATAGGAACGCTTAAGCCATTTTCCTAAATGGAAGTGGGAGCACATAACAATGGATTTCGTCACAAGTTTGCCTAAGACTAGAAGTGGGCTAGATGCAATTTGGGTAGTAGTGGATCATTGAACAATGCCAGGCACATTTCTTGCCCATTAAGACAACTTATGATGTGGGGAGCTTGGCAAAAGAGTACGTGGATGAAATTGTAGGGTTGCATGGTGTACCAGTAACGATCATCTCGGATTGTGACCTGTGTTTCACCTCCAGGTTTTGGCAGAGTTTACAAACTGCTTTTGGTACAAAGTTGAGTTTTTGTATGAAATCCTATCCTTAGATTGATAGACAATAAAAGAGAACGATCCAAACATTAGAAGATATGTTGAGAGCATGTGTTTTAGACTTCAAGGGTAGTTGGACTCAGTATATCACCCTAATAGAATTTGCCTACAACAATAGCTATCAAACAAGCATTGGAATGGCACCCCACATAGCATTGTATGGAATGAAGTGCCTATCACCTTTTCATTGGGATGAGGTTGGAGAACAACAATTGACCGAGCTGAAAATAATCCAAGATACTACAAAGAAGATTGCATTGATTCGACAAGTACTAACCGAAACTCAAAACCGATAGAAAAGCTATGCGAATAATAGCCATAGAGACTTGGAATTTGCTGTGGGGAGTGACCTGTTTTAGAAAGAGGGGTAAATTAAAACCCTCAATATATTGGTCCTTACGAAATTTTGGAGCGAGTTGGTTCGTTAGCTTATCGACTAGCATTGCCTCCACATCTATCCAGAGTTCACAATGTCTTTCATGTGTCGCTACTACGAAGGTATGTTGCTGACCCATCCCATGTGTTAGTGGTTGAACTGCTTACTTTCTCACTTCTCTCACTCATCAAAACACACGCATACTCTCACTCAACTCCATAACACATTTTTATTTTTCTCTCAACCATCTCTCAAAAGAAAATCGCAAAGAAACTTCCCTCTCAAATTTCTTGATCCAAGTAAGTATTCTAGGAACTCTTATTTTCTTTTGTTTTCTTTTTTTCTTTAGATCCCTCAACTGATTTAATTATGAACATTTTTTTTTTTTTTTTTTTATCATAGAAAAGTTAAATTTATTGAATTGTACAAAAATACTTCTTATTGGCCGAAACATTTAGTGTGGAGGCATATATATTGTTGGATCATGGATCAGCTACATTGGGCCCGGTAAAATGATCCATTGGCCCATCACTAAAGTTCGGTTATTTTTACTGTTCATCAAACTTATGCTCCGTAATTTATACTTAACTGAACTCGGTATAAACAACGCTCGGTCCCAAGACTCGGTATGCCGAGTCTTACGTGGACTACCGAGTGTTACTCTCGGTAGTGGATATATCTGCATGATATTTTTTCATCCTTCTTTGAATATATATATTGTTTGACACGTGGATCCTCAGTAAAGTCCATAGTGTCAAGTAAACAGGTACAACCCGATGTCTATAAAAGGGGGGTCCCCTCTCAGATTTTGGTAACTTCTATTCCTTTCCAAAATTAAATATCCTTTATTCTCCCAATCTTATCTACCATCTTCGAAGTTATATTTCTCTTAAACACTGTGACTAACTTAGGCATTAGAGCTATCCCCTGCCGGACAACGCCGGCAGCTTTGATCCTTTTTCTTTGTTATTTCATAGTCAGGAGATTTCACAAATATCAGGCCATTCACAAGGCCCATTCCACATCAGCATTCGGAAAACTGTCCAAACAGTTTGGCGCCGTCTGTGGGAAATCAAAATTTTATCGGTTCTTACTAATTTCAAAAATTCCGACATGGTGAACACACCCCCACACCCTGATGCACCTCCACACCCCATCCTAAATGTTCAATCTGATATTCCTGGAACATCACACGAGCCAAATCCTCAAACAACTTTACTGGAAGGTTTTATGAAGCGAATAGCTGAATCTATTGAAGCCATGAAGAAGCAAAATGAAGAAATCATCTCTAGGTTACCTCCTATAGAAGATCCAGTACGAGAAGAAAGGCGAGAAGAAGCGTTCAGGGAGCCATCACCGTTAACCTGATACCAGTCAACTCGACAAGATGCCGAGAGTTCGATACAAGGAAGCCATCGTACTGTTCGAACCAAAGAAGGCTCTCACTGAGGGAGATCCGGTAATGATGTATGTCATAGTAACAAATCACATCATAGCGAATCTAGTCATGTAAAATCTCATCATAGCCAATCTCGGCGGAGCCATTCTCATCATGATCAGTCATACCATGTAAACCTTGCAGAGATTGTTGTAAATAAAGATGTCCAAGATCTTAAAGAAAAGTATGAGAAGATGGTTCTGTTAATCGAAAATGGCGAAGGTTGATCTGCAACCGAGGATCTTATGCAGCATACCAATCTACCTTTTACTGATCGAGTAAAAAATTTCAAGATGCCTGACAAATTTAAGATGCCTCGAGTTGATAAATATGATGGAAGTGGAGATCCTTCCGATCATATGGAGAGTTTCCGAGCTCATATCATTCTTCACGATACTCCAGACGAAATAGCTTGCCGAGCTTTCCCTTTAACTCTGAAAGGGGTTGCTAAGGAGTGGTTCGGAGGCTTGAGCCCCAAATCTGTTGATAATTTTGATTCTCTCGGACAACAATTCCTGGGTCCATTCCTTGCTGTTTGGAAAAGAAAGAAAAATCCAGCATATTTATTGTCTCTCGTGCAAGGAAAAACCGAATCTTTAAAAGATTTTATGTTATGGTTTAATCGGGAGAAGTTGACGGTGGAAAGTCTGAATGAACAGACTGTTCTTTTAGCTTTAATGCATGGCATAAAGGCTGATGGGCCATTGATGGCCGAATTAGCTCGGAAACCGACTTTGGGAACTCTTCGGCAATTCACCCACAAAGCTGAAGAATTCATTAATCAAGAAGAAACCGTGTCAGCTCTGATAAAGTCCAAAGCTGAAGGGAGTAAGCCTGTTCCTGATTCAATTAGAGCAACACCAAGGGCCTTTGTCGAACAGAAGAAAAAAGATCATCGAAATTTAAGAACTCCATAAAAGAAGATTGAGCTACCACCTAGGCAGAACCAACATCAACAATATGTGGGGTGAACACCTTTAAATACAACTGTTTACAAGGTGTTCATGGAGGTCAAGAAAGACCCGAGCTTCAGATGGCCAGGAAAGATGAAAGCCCTGCCCTAAAACCGCAGCACCTAGAAGTTCTGCGAATACCATAATGATCATGGGCCCTATACCGAGAATTGCATTAGTCTTTGGTTCGAGATTGAAAAATTCCAAAGAAATGGGAAGTTATTGAATTTTTTTACTGAGGAGAAGGGCAAAGAAAAAGATTTTCAGGACAGTCAGGGTCAACAGGCGAGGCAAAACAATGATCGCTTGCGCAACCAAAGGCAAAGACGTGATGAACCGAGGATGTCTCAGAACAATCAACAAAGTCCTCAGAACCAAAGCATTGTTGGTGAGATTCAGACAATCTCGGGAGGTTTGGCTAGCGGAGGAGAATCTAGCTCGGCAAGGAAAGCCTATGTTAAGCAAGCAAGAATGGAAGAAATCTTTTTGCTTGAGAAACCCTCCAAAGTGCAGAAACAGGAACCGAGTGTTCTAACATTTTCCGAGGAGGATGCGAAAGACATTTCAATGCCACACGATGACACGTTGGTGATAACTTTAACAGTGGCTAATCATGTTGTTCACCGAGTTCTGGTGGACAATGGAAGTTTGGCTAATATTCTGTATTGGACAGTTGTTCAGCAATTGGGCATTGGCCCAGAGAAGTTGAAGCCCTTCCTATCACCATTGATAGGGTTTGCAGGGGAATGTGTTCAACCCATCGGAATGATTTCTCTTCCGGTGATAGTAGGAACCGCCCCTAAATAGTCCACTATTATGGTGAAATTTCTGGTAATTGACCGACCGTCGGTGTACAATGTCATCGTCGGTCATCCAACTTTGAATCAACTGAAAAGCTGCAACCTCTACCTATCATCTGAAGATGAAATTTCTGATGGTCGAGGGGGTTGGCGAGGTTAAAGGTGATCAGGTTGTCACCAGAAGGTGTTATAACACATCTTTGAAAAAATGCCCAGAGTCGGCACTGTTGACGATCGGCCATTTGGGTAATGAGAAGAAGATTCAGTTGAAGAAAGAACCAGCTGAGCCATTGGTTGATATACCAATAGCTGAAGGAAAGGTTGTGAAGATCGGCTCTCAACTAACTCCAAAAATTAGAGAAGTTCTCATTCATTTCCTTCAGGAAAATCTAGAAGTCTTTGCATGGTCTCCTGAGGACATGTCGGGGATTGATCCTAAAGGCATTGTTCATCATTTGAATATCAATCCAGACGTGAAACCGGTGAAACAAAAATGAAGAAATTACTCCTGAGAGAAACATGGCAATTGCCGAGGAAGTAGACAAATTGCTCAAAGCTTAGTTTATCGAAGAAGTACACTATCCCGATTGGTTAGCCAATGTAGTGATGGTTAAGAAGTCTTCTGGGAAATGGAAGATGTGTGTGGACTTCACCGATCTTAACAAGGCCTGCCTGAAGGATAGTTTTCCACTGCCTCATATTAGTTCATTGGTTGACTCAACAGCCGGGTATGAGTTGCTGAGTTTCATGGATGCGTTTTCTGGTTACAATCAAATCTTCATGCACCCATCTGATTAGGATAAAACAGCAGTCATCACGGACTGAGGCTTATATTGCTACAAAGTTATGCCTTTCGGTTTAAAAAATGCCGGTGCTACCTACCAACGATTGGTAAACAAGATGTTTTAGGAACAAATCGGGAGAAATATGGAGGTTTATGTCGATGATATGCTGGTCAAGAGCAAGCTGTAGGCAAGTCATGTGGCAGATTTACAAGAGGCGTTCATGAGATTGAAACGATTCAAAATGAAGCAGAATCCTACGAAGTGTGCGTTTAGAGTTTCATCTGGGAAGTTCCTCGGTTATATGGTTTCAAGCCGAGGGATTGAAGCCAATCCAGAGAAGATTCAAGCAGTGTTAGACATGCAATCTCCATAGAATACAAAGCAGGTTCAACAGTTGAAGGGTAGAATCGTGGCATTGAACAAATTCGTCTCTCGATCCACAAACAAATGCCTTTCTTTATTTAAAATTTTCCAGAAAGCTTTTGAATGGTCTGAGGAATGTGAACAAGCATTTGAGCAGCTTAAAAAGCATCTGGCCAGTCCACCTCTGCTTAGCCGAACTATCCCTGGAGAATTATTATATTTGTATTTAGCTGTATCTCCCACCGCGATCAGTGCGGCTTTGATTCGGGAAGAGGAAGGAGTTCAGAAACCTGTTTATTTCATTAGCCAAGTGTTGCATGGTGCTGAGGAGAGGTTTGTACAAATAGAAAAACTTGCTTTCGCTTTGGTAATCGCATCTAGAAAGCTTCGGCCGTACTTTCAAGCCCATACGATTAATGTGTTAACCGAGTATCCGTTAAAAAAAGTACTTCGGAAGTTGGATCTATCTAGTCGGTTAGTCAACTGGGCAATTGAGATTAGTGAATTCATCATCCATTTTGTGTCGCGCAATGCTATCAAAGGCCAAGCACTTGCAGACTTTTTAGTAGAGTTCACTAACATGCAAGACTTAGAGGCATGGCCAAATGAAAAGATGTGGGTAATTTATGTTGATGGTTCTTCTACGAAGAAGAAAGGTGGAGCTGGGGTAGTAATGGTCACACCAGACGAGAAGGAATTGAAAAGCTCTTTGAGACTAGACTTCAAGACTATTAACAATGAAGCAGAATATGGAGCGGTAATAGCTGGGCTCGGCTTAGCCTAAGAGATGGAAGCAGAATTCGTGGAAGTGCGGAGTGATTCTCAGGTGATTATCGGTCACATTCGTGGTGAATTTGAGGCTATGGGCAGCAAAATGAAGCTATATTTGACTAAAGTCCAGGATATGCAAAAGTCCTTCAAAAAATTCTGTATTGTTAAAATCCCGAGGGAAGAGAATGAGAAAGCAGACCATTTAATCCGGTTAGGTTCAGCAACCGAGGATGAAGTGGGGGAAACCGAGCAACCAATACAAATTTTGCAACAACCCTCCATCACCGAGGAAGTCATGGTTTTAACTATCGAAGTCGTGCCAGCCTGGGCAGAAGAGATTGTTGGTTATTTAGAAATGGGAGTTCTTGCAGGAGACAAGAGGAAGGCAGTGCAATTAAAACGAAAGGCTGCTCGGTTCACCTTGGACAATGGTATTCTTTTCAAACGGGGCTTTATGTTACCTCTTTTAAAGTGTGTTTCTAAAGAAGAAGGTAATTATATCCTCCGAGAGATCCATGAAGGAATCTGTGGCAGTCATTCAGGAGCTCGAATGTTGGCACACAAAGCTGTGAGAGCAGGATTTTTTTGGCCGAGTATGAATCAAGATTCTATGCAAATTGTCAAAACTTGTG
>NC_081544.1:18537449-18538417 GCF_901000735.1 Corylus avellana | reverse complement strand
GTTCGACATCCGATTGCTCAGTAGCCTCTTGAACACCTGCCCCTTCTTCAGGAACTATTTACTCGGCAGCCATGGGTTCTGTAATTATTGGCACATCATCAGTATGCTCGGTGGCTGAGGGTTCATTGGTAACCGGATCTCCAATCTCAGGTCCACTACCTGTAAAGTCAACAACCACAGGTTCGGTGCTAGCAACCTCCGGGTGCGGGGACAAACTCTCCGCTTCAGTTTGACCATGGAGAATCACTGCAAGTAGTTGTATTTCCAGCATGTGTAAGGCAATATCCCTAAGGATTTGACCAACGTTTACTGGTTCCTCTTCCTCGGAATCAGAAGCACTCAAGTGCATGGCTTCGGTAGGAGTAGAAGAGAGAGGAACCGCCGAGAGTGGTTCGATTTCTAAAGCCTCGGAGGAGGGAGGTGTGGCTCTTACCGGAGTATGAGAGGATGATCGGGGTGGTCGGTTGGCAAGAAGGGCATCTCGGGCTGATGTATCTTGCTTGCCTAAAAACTCCCTGACTCCACTAAGAACCTCGGAGTATGCTTTGACAAGGGGAGCAGGAGCTCCTACCTCAGGAGTTGTCTTCTTTCCTTGAGCTCCCGAACCATTTGTCACTCTGGTCCTTTCTTCTTCGCGAAGGTTGTCAGGCACTAACCCCATTATTTCAGAACCCGAGAGTACTTCAACTCCCTTTGATTCTAGATCAACAACTGGCTCCGCTGTCTTCGAGCCACCGTCGTTTTTCTTCTTCTTCTCCAAAGAAGCAATATTAGGATCTTCTGGCTCCTCAACGATTGCCAGAGAAACTCTAGCGGCAATTGGAGGCCTTGCCGAGGGTTTCTTCAAGAAAGCCTCTTCGGCTTTCCTCTTGCCTTTCCCTTTAGAAGGCCCTTCGGCTCTGACGGTCCTCCTTCTCGGAGGCTCGGCAAGATCAGCAATCGGTCTTCCCGGCACCTCAACAAGTGGT
>NC_081544.1:18535021-18537349 GCF_901000735.1 Corylus avellana | reverse complement strand
ATGCAAATCTTCTATTTTTTTCATGACAATAGTTCTTTTTAAAAATAAAAAATAAAAAATGTTACCCGCATCTTTTTTCAAATGGGTCATGTACATAATCCGCTTTTCAAAAAGGGCCATTTATATGCCTTATAGTCGGCTTTTCATTCTTGTATATATTTCCTTCACAAATCATGTTGTAGATCGACTAATAACCATACAGGCCCAGCACATGATTTTATCAACTAGCTCATCCTTATAATTTCTTACGAGCATTTGAAATAAGAACATTATTAAATGCGTGTACTCGGTTCCCAACAAACTTCATGATGTTTGTCATTTTAATCTTATGTTTTTATTTTCAAAACCTGATGTTGTACTCTCTATTTAAAATTTGTATGTATGAATTTACATTATATATGTTTGGACAGATTTTCCGAATGATGATGTGAAATGGGCCCTGTGAATGGCCTGATATTTGTGAAATTTCAAGACTATGAAATAACAAAGAAAAATGATTAAAGCTGTTGGCGTTGTCCGGCGGGGGATAGCTTCGATGCGTAAGTTAGTCACAGTGTTTAAGAGAAATATAACTTCAAAGATGGTAGATAAGATTGGGAGAATAAAGGATATTTAATTTTGGAAAGGAAAAGAAGTTACCAAAATCTGAGCGGGGACCCCCCTTTTATAGACATCGGGTTGTACCTGTTTACTTGACACTGTGGACTTTACCGAGGATCCACGTGTCAAACAATATATATATTCAAAGAAGGATGAAAAAATATCATGCAGATATATCCAATATTCCAAGAGTAACACTCGGTAGTCCACGTAAGACTCGACATACCAAGTCTTGGGACCAAGCGTTGTTTATACCGAGTTCAGTTAAGTATAAATTACCGAGCATAAGTTTGATGAACAGTAAAAATAACCAAACTTTAGTGATGGGCCGATGGATCATTTTACCGGGCCCAATGTAGCTGATCCATGATCCAACAGTTACCCCCAAATTTCCTATTCTAACAGAATATGAAAATTTCGTATTTCTGAGATTGGGTCAGCTTTTTTATAAATTTGGTTTTGTTTATATAGAAATAAGGTGAATTGGCTCTAAATTTTAAACTTTTGAAATTTTGAATTTTCAAAAAATAATATAGTGGGAGCAATAAATGACTTACCTCCGCCTTTTGAGAACCACGTGTTGGGTTTCCTGTGGTTCAAAATTTAAGGTGGTCACGCGTCAGTACCTGCATGGAGAGTAAGAATACAAAGGAGCCTTTCCAAGGAACCCTAGCTCCTAAGGCCTTAAATGCGTTGCTTAGTTTTCCCCTTCTGAAAGCTTTTTTTTAAAACCCTCTTCCCCTTCGTTTATTCTCCATTGTTTTCCATTAGAAGCCATTGTTGTCCCTTCTAAGCTTTCTTTGATCTCTCTTTCTTTCTTTCAACACTGGCACTCCTTCGTTTGGACCTTTCTACCCAATATTATTTTTCAAGCGTTGTGTATTTCAGAACCTCGGTCGAGTCTGTCCCTTCAGCCGAGCCTTTCGTTCATCCAAACTGTCCCATACTTCATTACCTAGATTTTCTTCTTCCCTTGATTGAACCCTCAGTTAATCATCTTCGTTTGAGCGTTACTTATCTTCTAGTTCGGCAAGGTCTTTCTTCCATTCCTCGTCAATTAACTCCCGAATTTCAATACCTAATGAGTCGTAGAGCCGAGGACGCCCCTGGTGCGTTGGGTGCTTTACACCCGGTTACATGGGAATCGAATCTGTCAGATGGTGACGAACTCGAAATTCGTCAAATCTGTCAGCTTCCCGACTCGATTCGATTATGCTTCGATACCGATAGTGTTGGAGCTATGGTGGATGTCGACAGTAATGAAGTCTGCGTTTATTTGGAGATGTTTCGGATAAGTTTGAGACTTCCTTTCTCGAGGATAGTTCGGGAGGTGTTGAGTTATATTCGGATAGCTCCTCACCAACTGTTGTCGAACGGCTGGAGAGTTTTCTTTGCTTGCATGATTGTTTGGCCAAAGATTCTCGGGGCAGAACACCCTCTTACTGTGGTGGAGTTTCTGAAGGTTTACCGACTAACCAAATGTCCCCGAACCGAGTACTTATTCACCTTCCAAACCCGAAAGAAATTAAAGCTTCTCACCTTCAGTCCCACCTATACCAGCAGCAACAAAGGGTGGAAAGACGAATTTTTCTTTGTTCAAGGTGATTGGGAGTTTGCACTTTCTGAAGTAATCAGAGATCTGAGTGTTCCTCGGGAAACCATTGCTCCATCAAATCGAGGTACAAATCGAACTTAGTACTTATCTACTCTTTCCCTTTTTTCCTTTGC
>NC_081544.1:18529537-18534921 GCF_901000735.1 Corylus avellana | reverse complement strand
TGCTCCCACTATATTATTTTTTGAAAATTCAAAATTTCAAAAGTTTAAAATTTAGAGCCAATTCACCTTATTTCTATATAAACAAAACCAAATTTATAAAAAAGCTGACCCAATCTCAGAAATATGAAATTTCAAATTCTGTTAGAATAGGAAATTTGGGAGTAACTGTTGGATCATGGATCAGCTACATTGAGCCCGGTAAAATGATCCATCAGCCCATCACTAAAGTTTGGTTATTTTTACTGTTCATCAAACTTATGCTCGGTAATTTATACTTAACTGAACTCAGTATAAACAACGCTTGGTCCCAAGACTTGGTATGCCGAGTCTTACGTGGACTACCGAGTGTTACTCTCGGAATATTGGATATATCTGCATGATATTTTTTCATCCTTCTTTGAATATATATATTGTTCGACACGAGGATCCTCGGTAAAGTCCACAGTGTCAAGTAAACAGGTACAACCCGATGTCTATAAAAGGGGGGTCCCCGCTCAAATTTTGGTAACTTCTTTTCCTTTCCAAAATTAAATATCCTTTATTCTCCCAATCTTATCTACCATCTTCGAAGTTATATTCCTCTTAAACACTGTGACTAACTTACGCATCGAAGCTATCTCTCGCCGGACAACGCCGACAGCTTTAATCATTTTTCTTTGTTATTTCATAGTCTTGAAATTTCACAAATATCAGGCCATTCACCGGGCCCATTTCACATCATCATTCGGAAAATCTGTCCAAACATATATAATGTAAATTCATACATACATATTTTAAATAGAGAGTACAACATCAGGTTTTGAAAATAAAAACATAAGATTAAAATGACAAACATCATGAAGTTTGTTGGGAACCGAGTAGACGCATTTAATAATGTTCTTATTTCAAATGCTCGTAAGAAATTATAAGGATGAGCTAGTTGATAAAATCATGTGCTGGGCCTGTATGGTTATTAGTCGATCTACAACATGATTTGTGAAGGAAATATATACAAGAATGAAAAGCCGACTATATATGTATATGTTAAGGCATATAAATGGCCCTTTTTGAAAAGCGGATTATGTACATGACCCATTTGAAAAAGGATGCGGGTAACATTTTTTGTTTTTATTTTTATTTTTTAAAAAGAACTATTGTCATGAAAAAAATAGAAGATTGGCATAAACTTATATGGCATAAAGCCATGTGTTAAGTGGCCCATTTGGATTCTAAATAAATAAAATAAAATAAAAATATTTTGTTAGATTAATTAAGCCAAGCACCAATAATGGATTAAGTTCTTACAAATGTCATCACTATTAGGCATCAAAACAATTCAGTAATTTTTTGGGTGCAGTAAATATTAATAGGTATATTTGATCTAGTTTTTACAAAGGGTCGGATATAGTCAAGATAGACTTCTAGTTAGAACCTACGTGTTTAGCCTAAAGCTGATATAGCTAAATTTTATCGGTTCAAGTATTTAACGGTACAAAAGTATCAACCAGATAAGGGAAAATCCTTAACCCTTTCTAAGTGTTATTACATTGCATAATATAATTAAATAAAGTGATAGTTTGAATATATATATATAAATATATATATATATATATATACATGAATAACTGATTTAGCAATTTAAAAATTATTTAGACAAATAAACATTATATGAATATCTAACATTATTTCCAATAAAAAAAATATAAAATTATTTGTTCGAATTGCAATTTGAGTAATTACTTGCGCACCCCACTAAAAACAAAAAAGAGGTCCAAAGCCTAGTAATCTTCGCTGACAGTTTTCTCTGCCGTCGAGTCGTCTTTAAAAAAATAAATAAATAATGTAGTTTTAAAAATTATATCATTTAAAAATAAAAATAAAAAATAAAGAAATTAACATTTAACTTTATTCTTTAAGAAGAAGCACGTTTTTTTAAAAGTTCTTTTTTATTTAAAAAAAAATTAGGAGTAATTACTTTTTACCCCCTGAACTACAGCGTTTTTGTACTTTTCCCTCATGAACTACCAATTATGACACTTGACTCCATCAAACTACCGTCTTTTGACACTTTCCTTCCTTTTGTCAATCAAAAGGGTTAAATCTAACGGTCAATGGTCATGTGACTTGCATGTGCCATTTTAAATTTTTTACCTTCCATTTTTGCCATCACTTCATATCAATAAAATGACGCTTATGCAAATCCTAATCCAAAAATTTGAAGTGAGGGCAAAAATGGAAGGAAAAAAAATTTAAAATGGCACATGCAAGTCACATGACTCTTAAGCGTTAAATTTAACCCCTTTAACTGATCAAAGAGGAAAAAAGTGTCATAAGATAGTAGTTGGATGGGGACAAATATTATAGTTAATAGTTCATAAAAAAAATACCAAGACACGGTAATTTAAGGGAGCAAAAGATAATTACACCAAAAATTTAACTACAATCCCGGATTCCGGAACATCTCTTTTTAACTTTTTACATGCTTTAAGTTCGAAAAGTGATCTAAAAAAAAAAAAAAAGTTCGAAAAGTGAATCTATTAAACAAAAAAAGATTCCCAAAGCTGACAGTTTTGGTTTTTCTATATGGCTTTAGCACATGAACTCCCAAAGGATTAAAGTTTTATTTTATTTTTTTATTGTTTTTAAATGTCATGTGGAAATAATTTAAAATTAAATAATAATAATTCTATTCAAAAAAATTTTTGTGTTAATAATTTGTCTACATATTTTTTATATTTTTTAATAAATTTAATAAATTAACCATTAAATTTGTAATGTCTACCATTCATTTATATAAAATCCTTATAAGTTTATAAATATAATAATTAATTTATAAGATGGGATAAAAAAAAAAATCATATTTAAAATTAAGACAACAAGAATTTTAATCTTCTTTATATATAGCGTTACACCTCTACAAATATTCACAACCACTTCTCAGATGTCTCGGTTCCTCACCAGTCAGCTCTCCACAGTAATGGAGTCAACAGGCTCCTACTCCATCTTCCCTCCTCTTCCTCTTCTCCTTCTTCCACCACATCCCAGCTCTATCATCGCCCACTTCGACCACTCCCTATTCAAAGGAAGCTCTCCCCACCAAATCAGGCTACCTCCCCGTCAACCCCACCACCGGCTCCGCCATTTTCTACTCTTTCTACGAAGCCCAGAAACCCATTTCACCGCTCTCCCAAACCCCTCTTCTTATTTGGCTCCAGGGCGGCCCAGGCTGCTCCTCCATGATCGGTAACTTCCTCGAGCTCGGCCCCTGGCGTGTCAACTTCCACAAGGCCAAATCCGACCCACTTGCTCTCGAACCCAATCCAGGCTCTTGGAACCGCATATTCGGCCTTCTTTTCCCCGATTGGAACCGGATTCAGCATTGCCTCTACACCCGAAGAAATCGCAAGAGATCAACATTCTGTTTCCAAGCATCTTTTCTCCGCGATCACTTCCTTTATTGAATCGGACCGATCGCTTAAGTCCCGGCCGATATACATCACTGGTGAAAGCTACGCAGGCAAGTATGTTCCGGCAATTGGGTACTATATTATCAGGAAGAATGCCGATTTGCCGGCGTCCGAGCGGGTCAACTTAGCAGGCGTTGCTATTGGAAACGGGTTGACCGACCCGGTGACCCAGGTGGGTACGCATGCCGTGAATGCTCACTTTTCTGGTTTGATCAATGAGAGGCAGAAGAGGGAGCTGGAGAAAGCGCAATGGAAGGCAATTGAGCTGACAAAATCAAGGAATTGGAGCGAGGCAACAAATGCTAGAACAGGGGTCCTGCGTTTGTTTGTAGAACATGACAGGGTTGGCGACATTATACGACTTCACTCGGAAAGCTCAATACAAGACAGAAATGGTGACCGAGTGTTTACAAAGCGAGGAGGTGAAGACGGCCTTGGGGGCGAACGAATCGGTGGCTTTTGAGGAGTGCAGCGACGTCGTTGGGGATGCGCTGCACGACGATGTGATGAAGAGTATGAAATATATGGTGGAGGCTCTGGTGAAGCAGAGTAGGGTGCTGTTGTATCAAGGGCATTTTGATTTGAGGGATGGGGTGGTTTCAACGGAGGCTTGGGTGAAGACGATGAAATGGGAGGGGATTGAGGAGTTTGTAATGGCGGAGAGGAAGGTTTGGAAGGTGAAAGGAGAGCTTGCTGGGTATGTGCAGAAATGGGGGAGTTTGAGTAATGTTGTGGTTTTAGGGGCAGGGCATCTTGTGCCTACTGACCAGGCATTGCATTCTCAGGCAATGATTGAAGAGTGGGTGTTGGCGAGGGGGTTGTTTGGGTATCAACAAGGGGAGGATTTGTGCTCAAACTTGAGTCCTCCAATGTAACTTTTGTTCCTCCTACTCCTCCCTACTCTTCTTCTTGTCATTTGTAATATCATGGAATAAATTCTCTACTTTGAAAGAATTTTTATTTTCTTTTTGTTGTAAGTAATAGAAATATTATTGAAAATACGTAAGATGTTCTATATACACAAGGAGTATACAAAAGAAATCTCTTAATTAGTAAGAACAACTAGACAAGAAAATCATGATAATTAGGAAAAAAATATATGTATTTTTTTCCTAAAATGTACATCGATGAATAATTGATTTAGCAATTTAAAAATTATTTAGACGGACAATCCTTCTATGAATATCTAACATTATTTCCAATAAAAAAAAAATAACATTATTTGATCGAATTTCAATTTGAGTAATTACTTCATGTAAATCATTTTTTTGGCTAGAGGATCTCAAAAAAAATTTAAATTATTCAAAATCAACTTTTAATATTTTTACTTTTTATATCACATCAATTATTTTTTATTATTATTTAAATAAAAAAATCAATATAAAACATTTTTTTTTTTTTAACTTTTTAATACAAAGTATTTATTTATTTATTTTTCTTTTTTGTCCTTTTTTTTTAACATCAATCAAACATGTCGTCACTAGCAAACATAAAGAGCCCTCCAAAACTTGCTCACTCCACTAAAAACAAAAAAGAGGTACAAAGCTTAGTAATCTTTGCTAACAGTTCCTCTTTATGCCGTTTTCTTTAAAAAAATTTTTTTTTTCAAAAATGTAATTTAAAAAATTTTATCATTTTAAAAAAAATAAAAAATATGAAAATAACATTTAACTTTATTCTTTAAGAAGAAGCACTTTTTTTTTAAGGGAAAAATATAAAAAAGCCCTCTAAACTATCGGTCGTTTTCGATTTAGCCCCCTAATGTTTCAAAAGTAATAAAATAGCCTTTCAAATTACCAAACTATTGCATTTTGGCCACTCCGTTAGTCAAAACCGTTAGTTTGGATGGAAACTGCAAAACGATGTCATTTTGTTGAGGGGGCTACTTTATCACTTTTTGAACATGAGAGAGTTAAAATGAAACAGCTGGTAGTTTGA
>NC_081544.1:18528003-18529264 GCF_901000735.1 Corylus avellana | reverse complement strand
AAAAAAAAAAAAAAAAAAAAACTACAATCCTGGATTCCCGAACATCCCTTTTTCACTTTTTACATGCTTGAAGTTCGAAAAGTGAATCTATTAAACAAAAAAAGATTCCCAAAGCTGACAGTTTTGGTTTTTCTGTACCGCTTTAGCACTCGAACTCGGAAAGATTAAAGTTTTATTTTAGGGTTAAATACTGAGCCATGAGATTTTATTACTTTATTTTTTAATTTTTTACAGTTTGATTTTTATTATAGGAGGTCCTTGTGATTTCAATAAATGACCAAACTAGTCATTACGTCTGTTGAGTGTTAATTGACTTAACGAAAGTACAAGTAAACCAATTAAAATTTGACACTTGATATAAGTGGTCACGTCATCAATGATGACGTGGCACCTATTTAAATTTTTTATTTCAATATATATATATATATTTTCAAAAAAAAAAAAAAAAATTGAGGGTGGTTAGCCATTTGGGTGTGGCTTGACCACCCCCTTTGGCCATGGCCACCACCATCTGGCCGGATGGGGGTGGTCGAGCCACCCCTTTGGATCAAAGGAGGTGGCTCCCTTGGTGCCCAAGGAGTAGGGGGTGTCAACCCGGTTCGGTTTCCCGATTTTTGGCCAAAATCGGAACCAGAACCGGGGTACCCCGGTTCTCGATTTTGGAAAACCGGAGCCGGAACCGAGATCCCGGTTAACCGGGGTCCCGGTTCCCGGCCGGTTCCTGTTTTACCCGGTCCGGTAACCGGTTTTTGAAAAAAATTAGTGTTCGGGGCTTATTTTAGGTATTGGGCCTAAAATAAACCTATTATTTTTTTCATAAGTTAGCTCATGTAAAAAAAAAAGTTATTAATCTTTTTGTCTAAATTAAAGATGCTTTATTGTGATTATTCCAAATAATTAAAAAATAAACCTAAAAAAGCCTAAAAATCCTAAAAAATCAATGTTTTTGCCTATATGAGCCTTAAAAATAAAAAATCAAATTTTTAAAATACCCTAAAAATCATTTTAAATTAGATACATAAAGAAAACATTAAAACAATAAAAAGTAAAAACAAGTATGTAAACAAACCAACATGCAAAAGAAATAAATACCCCTTACTACAACAATTCAAAACCCAAAAAAATAAAAAATAAAACAAGTATTTAAATAATCTACCAATCAAAAGAAATACACTCACAATAAAAATAGTTCACAAACATATTACAAAGACAATATATATATATATATATATATATATATATATATATAATAAAATAAGAC
>NC_081544.1:18520435-18527903 GCF_901000735.1 Corylus avellana | reverse complement strand
AAAAATATAAAAAAGCTCCTCAAACTACCAGCTGTTTCATTTTAACTCTCTCATGTTCAAAAAGTGATAAAGTAGCCCCCTCAACAAAATGACATCGTTTTGCAGTTTCCATCCAAACTAACGGTTTTGACTAACGGAGTGGCCAAAATGCAATAGTTTGGTAATTTGAAAGGCTATTTTATTACTTTTGAAACATTAGGGGGCTAAATCGAAAACGACCGATAGTTTAGAGGGCTTTTTTATATTTTTCCCTTAAAAAAAAAGTGCTTCTTCTTAAAGAATAAAGTTAAATGTTATTTTCATATTTTTTATTTTTTTAAAAATGATAAAATTTTTTAAATTACATTTTAAAATTTTTTTTTTTTATAAAGAAAACGGCATAAAGAGGAACTGATAGCAAAGATTACTAAGCTTTGTACCTCTTTTTTGTTTTTAGTGGAGTGAGCAAGTTTTGGAGGGCTCTTTATGTTTGCTAGTGACGACATGTTTGATTGATGTTAAAAGAAAAAGACAAAAAAGAAAAATAAATAAATAAATACTTTGTATGAAAAAGTTAAAAAAAATAAAAATGTTTTATATTGATTTTTTTATTTAAATAATAATAAAAAATAATTGATGTGATATAAAAGTAAGAATATTAAAAGTTGATTTTGCATAATTTAAATTTTTTTTGAGATCCTCTAGCAAAAAAAATTATTTACATGAAGTAATTACTCAAATTGCAATTCGATCAAATAATGTTATTTTTTTTTATTGGAAATAATGTTAGATATCCATAGAAGGATTGTCCGTCTAAATAATTTTTAAATTGCTAAATCAGTTATTCATGGATGTACATTTTAGGAAAAAATACATATATTTTTTTTCTAATTATGATGATTTTCTTGTCTAGTTGTTCTTACTAATTAAGAGATTTCTTTTGTATACTCCTTGCGTATATAGAACGTCTTACGTATTTTCAATAATATTTCTATTACTTACAACAAAAAGAAAATAAAAATTCTTTCAAAGTAGAGAATTTATTCCATGATATTACAAATGACAAGAAGAAGAGTAGGGAGGAGTAGGAGGAACAAAAGTTACATTGGAGGAGAATTTATTCCACGATATTACAAATGACAAGAAGAAGAGTAGGGAGGAGTAGGAGGAACAAAAGTTACATTGGAGGACTCAAGTTTGAGCACAAATCCTCCCCTTGTTGATACCCAAACAACCTCCTCGCCAACACCCACTCTTCAATCATTGCCTGAGAATGCAATGCCTGGTCAGTAGGCACAAGATGCCCTGCCCCTAAAACCACAACATTACTTAAACTCCCCCATTTCTGCACATACCCAGCAAGCTCTCCTTTCACCTTCCAAACCTTCCTCTCCGCCATTACAAACTCCTCAATCCCCTCCCATTTCATCGTCTTCACCCAAGCCTCCGTTGAAACCACCCCATCCCTCAAATCAAAATGCCCTTGATACAACAGCACCCTACTCTGCTTCACCAGAGCCTCCACCATATATTTCATACTCTTCATCACATCGTCGTGCAGCGCATCCCCAACGACGTCGCTGCACTCCTCAAAAGCCACCGATTCGTTCGCCCCCAAGGCCGTCTTCACCTCCTCGCTTTGTAAACACTCGGTCACCATTTCTGTCTTGTATTGAGCTTTCCGAGTGAAGTCGTATAATGTCGCCAACCCTGTCATGTTCTACAAACAAACGCAGGACCCCTGTTCTAGCATTTGTTGCCTCGCTCCAATTCCTTGATTTTGTCAGCTCAATTGCCTTCCATTGCGCTTTCTCCAGCTCCCTCCTCTGCCTCTCATTGATCAAACCAGAAAAGTGAGCATTCACGGCATGATTACCCACCTGGGTCACCGGGTCGCTCAACCCGTTTCCAATAGCAACGCCTGCTAAGTTGACCCGCTCGGACGCCGGCAAATCGGCATTCTTCCTGGTAATATAGTACCCAATTGCCGGAACATACTTGCCTGCGTAGCTTTCACCAGTGATGTATATCGGCCGGGACTTAAGCGATCGGTCCGATTCAATAAAGGAAGTGATCGCGGAGAAAAGATGCTTGGCAACAGAATGTTGATCTCTTGCGATTTCTTCGGGTGTAGAGGCAATGCTGAATCCGGTTCCAATCGGGGAAAAGAAGGCCGAATATGCGGTTCCAAGAGCCTGGATTGGGTTCGAGAGCAAGTGGTCGGATTTGGCCTTGTGGAAGTTGACACGCCAGGGGCCGAGCTCGAGGAAGTTACCGATCATGGAGGAGCAGCCTGGGCCGCCCTGGAGCCAAATAAGAAGAGGGGTTTGGGAGAGCGGTGAAATGGGTTTCTGGGCTTCGTAGAAAGAGTAGAAAATGGCGGAGCCGGTGGTGGGGTTGACGGGGAGGTAGCCTGATTTGGTGGGGAGAGCTTCCTTTAAATAGGGAGTGGTCGAAGTGGGCGATGATAGAGCTGGGATGTGGTGGAAGAAGGAGAAGAGGAAGAGGAGGGAAGATGGAGTAGGAGCCTGTTGACTCCATTACTGTGGAGAGCTGACTGGTGAGGAACCGAGACATCTGAGAAGTGGTTGTGAATATTTGTAGAGGTGTAACGCTATATATAAAGAAGATTAAAATTCTTGTTGTCTTAATTTTAAATATGATTTTTTTTTTTATCCCATCTTATAAATTAATTATTATATTTATAAACTTATAAGGATTTTATATAAATGAATGGTAGACATTACAAATTTAATGGTTAATTTATTAAATTTATTAAAAAATATAAAAAATATGTAGACAAATTATTAACACAAAAATTTTTTTGAATAGAATTATTATTATTTAATTTTAAATTATTTCCACATGACATTTAAAAACAATAAAAAAATAAAATAAAACTTTAATCCTTTGGGAGTTCATGTGCTAAAGCCATATAGAAAAACCAAAACTGTCAGCTTTGGGAATCTTTTTTTGTTTAATAGATTCACTTTTCGAACTTTTTTTTTTTTTTTAGATCACTTTTCGAACTTAAAGCATGTAAAAAGTTAAAAAGAGATGTTCCGGAATCCGGGATTGTAGTTAAATTTTTGGTGTAATTATCTTTTGCTCCCTTAAATTACCGTGTCTTGGTATTTTTTTTATGAACTATTAACTATAATATTTGTCCCCATCCAACTACTATCTTATGACACTTTTTTCCTCTTTGATCAGTTAAAGGGGTTAAATTTAACGCTTAAGAGTCATGTGACTTGCATGTGCCATTTTAAATTTTTTTTCCTTCCATTTTTGCCCTCACTTCAAATTTTTGGATTAGGATTTGCATAAGCGTCATTTTATTGATATGAAGTGATGGCAAAAATGGAAGGTAAAAAATTTAAAATGGCACATGCAAGTCACATGACCATTGACCGTTAGATTTAACCCTTTTGATTGACAAAAGGAAGGAAAGTGTCAAAAGACGGTAGTTTGATGGAGTCAAGTGTCATAATTGGTAGTTCATGAGGGAAAAGTACAAAAACGCTGTAGTTCAGGGGGTAAAAAGTAATTACTCCTAATTTTTTTTTAAATAAAAAAGAACTTTTAAAAAAACGTGCTTCTTCTTAAAGAATAAAGTTAAATGTTAATTTCTTTATTTTTTATTTTTATTTTTAAATGATATAATTTTTAAAACTACATTATTTATTTATTTTTTTAAAGACGACTCGACGGCAGAGAAAACTGTCAGCGAAGATTACTAGGCTTTGGACCTCTTTTTTGTTTTTAGTGGGGTGCGCAAGTAATTACTCAAATTGCAATTCGAACAAATAATTTTATATTTTTTTTATTGGAAATAATGTTAGATATTCATATAATGTTTATTTGTCTAAATAATTTTTAAATTGCTAAATCAGTTATTCATGTATATATATATATATATATATTTATATATATATATTCAAACTATCACTTTATTTAATTATATTATGCAATGTAATAACACTTAGAAAGGGTTAAGGATTTTCCCTTATCTGGTTGATACTTTTGTACCGTTAAATACTTGAACCGATAAAATTTAGCTATATCAGCTTTAGGCTAAACACGTAGGTTCTAACTAGAAGTCTATCTTGACTATATCCGACCCTTTGTAAAAACTAGATCAAATATACCTATTAATATTTACTGCACCCAAAAAATTACTGAATTGTTTTGATGCCTAATAGTGATGACATTTGTAAGAACTTAATCCATTATTGGTGCTTGGCTTAATTAATCTAACAAAATATTTTTATTTTATTTTATTTATTTAGAATCCAAATGGGCCACTTAACACATGGCTTTATGCCATATAAGTTTATGCCAATCTTCTATTTTTTTCATGACAATAGTTCTTTTTAAAAAATAAAAATAAAAACAAAAAATGTTACCCGCATCCTTTTTCAAATGGGTCATGTACATAATCCGCTTTTCAAAAAGGGCCATTTATATGCCTTAACATATACATATATAGTCGGCTTTTCATTCTTGTATATATTTCCTTCACAAATCATGTTGTAGATCGACTAATAACCATACAGGCCCAGCACATGATTTTATCAACTAGCTCATCCTTATAATTTCTTACGAGCATTTGAAATAAGAACATTATTAAATGCGTCTACTCGGTTCCCAACAAACTTCATGATGTTTGTCATTTTAATCTTATGTTTTTATTTTCAAAACCAGATGTTGTACTCTCTATTTAAAATATGTATGTATGAATTTATATATATATATCTTATGTTTTTATTTTGAATTCTAAGAAATCCTGCATTTTTTATTTTATAGATTTAGATATAAATTCAAAATTTAAATAAGCTGAAACAACTTGCATTACGAAAAATTGCATGATTTGTGGAATATTTTAAATTTTTATAAGTGTCTATAGTTAAATTAACAAATAAAATATTTGACAATTATAATGCAAAATAAAATTTTATTAATTCATTCATGGGCTTTTGATCAATGTGTTTAGCCTAATAGATATGATAAGACCTATGTGTTTAGCCTAAGGCTGATATAGCTAAATGTTATTGGATGAGTTGGTTAACAGTACAAATCAGCCTTTATATCTGCAGTTTCAGGTAAGGAGAAGTCCTTAACTCTTTCAAAGTGTTATTCCTTAGCATAATTTTTATGTAAAACTTCTTACTTGTTTTATTTAAATGCTTATGTTGTGCTAATTAAATTGTTAGGTTATATATTTATAAGCTTACAAAGATTTATATGTCACTTTAAATATTTGTATCAGAAGTTTTCAAATTAGAAAAATTGTTTATTGTCACTCGAAATTTGAAGGGTATATCATTTTTATTGAGGTTCATTATGAGGTAAATAAAATTTAATTAAGTAAATAAAATTCTACCAACTCTATGTGGGGCTACTTCTCATCTTTCTAATATGAGATTGGGGTGTTACAATATTAGTCATCCCCATTGGTCGCCTCTGTAACGACCTAGATTTTAAAACTCTTATTTAAATAATATTAAGTAGATTAAAAATATAATCGATAAATTAGAACAATGATATCTGGATTAATAATATTAAATAACTATTTAGTGTTAAAGGTATATTACATTGATTTTTGACCTCTTATGTATATTACTTCAATTCTAAAAATTTAGCTTCACTAATATGTTTATGGGCATAATCAAACCCAATCTAGTGAATAAATTATTTATATTGGTGTTTAGCGAAGTCATAAATTAATTTGAAGGTTTTCAGTTTTTTAGCTTAAAAAACAGTGTCTTAATTTTCATACTGTCTAAATGAGATTAAAACTGCTAAAGAAAGATACCAAGGCTAGCCACCTTTGTTGAAAGCTTAAAGTCTTCTAGTAATGATGGTTATAGTAAATATCATGATTATAATGATTTAATAAGACAAGTGGCCAAGTGGGAATGCAAATAGTTAAAGCCTAAGTTGAATTGGAAACTTTGTATAGGTCAAAAATAGACTCAAACGAACTCGGATGAAGTCGAACCAAAAATATAAAATGTTTGTCTCGGAGTCCTCTATCTACTCTCAAAATTTCATGTCAATCGGAGTAGGTTTGGACATTGAAAAATGGATCGGAATACACTGCCCTCATTTTGGACGAAAATATCAATTGGTATAGAGCATGAAATATGGACTAGGTTCATTCTTTTGATTAAATACATCTCAACCCTTAGATCAAATGTGTAAAAATAAATCCTAACCATTCATTCTCTTATAAATAGAGCCTTAGCTAAATTCACTTTCACTTAAGTTTTTACAATCTTAGAACAAGTAAAATTGTTTGCTCCTCCTTTCATTTTATTTCTTAGTTCTAGTCAAATACCATATAGCC
The DNA here is from genome assembly GCF_901000735.1 of Corylus avellana. Taxonomy (NCBI): domain Eukaryota; kingdom Viridiplantae; phylum Streptophyta; class Magnoliopsida; order Fagales; family Betulaceae; genus Corylus; species Corylus avellana. Next base: position 18,521,575 of record NC_081544.1, on the reverse strand, counting down.
TAGATCTTTCTTGTAGTGTTCAAGCGTTTTTCTAAAACTAGCTACCTAGAGAAGATTTGGTGGAGTTTTACTTCTAAAGGATTATTGGGTAAGTGTTTCATGTATAAATATCATGATTTATTGCTTTTATTACTTGTCTTCATTTAATTGTTTAAAGACCCAATAAAGCGTATAATGTAAAATAAAGTAATGGAACAAGTGAATTAATAATAAAGAGTTAGTGGACAAAATCAATTAAGGACTTATAATATTATCTATATATTATTTACTTTACAGTATTTACATTTAGTCATTTCTTTTATGTCATTTAAATTTCTGTTCATATTTCTGGCGGTAAGGACCATTTGATCTCATCCCCGAAATATGCATTATTTACATTCAGTTATTTCTTTTATGTCATTTAAATTTCTGTTCATATTTCTGGCGGTAAGGACCATTTGATCTCATCCCTGAAATATGCATTATTTACATTCAGTTATTTCTTTTATGTCATTTAAATTTTAATTCATATTTTTGGCGGTCATCCCCAGAATATGAATTCAGTATTTACATTCAGTCATTTCTTTTATTGTCATTTAAATTTTGATTCATACTTTGGTAGGTACGGACCATTGGTCTCATCTCCAAAATATGAGTCATGTTTTATATATATTATTTATAATACTTGTTTGTATTTAGTGATATTGGCCATTAGCCTCGTCACCAAAAATGAATTCAGGCATAAAGCTAGTTATAAGTAACTATCTTAGATTAATATAATAAAATGAGTAAGTAAAGATGAAGTGACGGATAATAAATAAATATAAAAGATGAGGGTCTTTAAACAATGATATTATTGGAGAATGAACTAAGTATTGTTTGTATGTATGTATTATATGCAGAAGTGGAGCAAAATACTACACTAAGGAGAGTAAGTATGGATATACTTGCTGAGTACTAGCTTTGTTTTATTGTTATAGGAATTCTTATTTTGTCTTATTGATATAATTTTGCAATACAACTGCCGCATAATGTGTCTAATAAAATGGGCTGATAAGATAGCTACCTTAAGAACAAGCTGGGTGGATTTCCGCGAGGAACTGTTGGTATCTCAGTGGATGGGGGTATATAACCGTCCAACAGGCCTAATATATAACTAAG
>NC_081544.1:18499708-18520335 GCF_901000735.1 Corylus avellana | reverse complement strand
TATAGATTTAGTGAAAGCATTAGATGCACTCACAGACACTATGAATTGAGAGATCACTCCCTAAGTCATATTCATTCATTGAAAAGAAAGAAGATCCAAAAGTTCTAAAAAGACAGTCGTATTCTAGAGAAAGGATGAAGAAAACAAAATTCAACCTTGTTTTCTAGTGCTAGCCAATAGCCATGATACCCTTGTATATGCTTCTTCTTTGCCACTGGTCCACTGTTGAAATGTTTTGGTAAGAAAAGCCACTGCTGTAAAACCTTCCTCCTATTTGTCCATTTTGATATCTGGTTGGGTGAAAATTGTCTACTTTTGGACGTTTGGCAAGCATGCTCAAGAGGAATAATGATGTCGGTTGAATAGGGAAAGTAGGTGTTTTCTTTTTTTTTTTTTTTTTTCATCAAGAGTGTAAAAAACTCTCCCTTGTAACATTTTAAAGTGACTTTTTAATATATTATTATGAGTCCATACATATTGCACCGTCCTCGCTATGGTTTCTGTTTCTCTAGGGGTGTCAACCCGGTCCGGTTTCCCGGTTTTTGGCCAAAACCGGAACCGGAACCGGGACCCCGGTTAACCGAGGTCCCGGTTCCCGGCCGGTTCCGGTTTTACCCGGTCCGGTACCCGATTTTTGAAAATAATTAGTGTTTGGGGCTTATTTTAGGTATTGGGCCTAAAATAAGCCCATTATTTTTTTCATAAGTTAGCTCATTTAAAAAAAAGCTATTAATCTTTTTGTCTAAATTAAAGAGGCTTTATTGTGATTGTTTCAAATAATTAAAAAATAAACCTAAAAAAGCCTAAAAATCCTAAAAAATCAATGTTTTTGCCTATATGAGCCTTAGAAATAAAAAATCAAAATTTTTTAAAATACCCTAAAAATCATTTTAAATTAGATACATAAAGAAAACATTAAAACAATAAAAAGTAAAAACAAGTATGTAAACAAACCAACATGCACAAGAAATAAATACCCCTTACTACAACAATTCAAAACCCAAAAAAATAAAAAATAAAACAAGTATTTAAATAATCTACCAATTAAAAGAAATACACTCACAATAAAAATAGTTCACAAACATATTACAAAGACAATATATATATATATAATTTAATAAAATAAGACCCGGTTCCGATTTTCCCGGTTTTTTTTTTTTTTTGGCAACCGGAACCGGAACCGGTCCCCGGTTTTCCGGTTTCCGGTTTTCCGGTTTCTCGGTTTTCCAGTCCCGGTTATTTTTGACACCCCTACCAAGGAGGGTGGCCAAAACCACCCCCAAACCACCATCGAGCCACCCCATCCCGCCCCCCTTGGCTCCAAGGGGGTGGCCCCTTGGCGCCCAATGGTGGTTTTGGGGTGGTTTTGGTCACCCCCTTGGCTCTAGCCACTCCCAATACCCACTGATGGTGGTTTTGGCCACCCCCCTTGGGCACCAAGGGGGTGGCTCGGCCACCCCCATCCGGCCAGATGGGGGTGGTCAGGCCACCCCCATGTCCAAAGGAGCCACCCCCAAATGGTGGCCACTCCCAATTTTTTTTTTTGAAAAAATGTATTATTTTAATTTAAAAAAATTTAATTAGATGCCACATCATCAATGTCATCAGTGATGATGTGGCCACTTATGTCAAGTGTCAAATTTTAATTGGTCCACGTGGACTTCCGTTAAGTTAAGTAACTGTCAATGGACGGTAGGACTAATTTGGTCATTTATCAAAACTACAGGGACCTCCTGTAATAAAAATCAAACTCTAGGAAGGAAAAAATAAAGTACTGAAACCCCAAGGGGTATTAGATATTTAACTCTTTATTTTATTTTTAGAGAGTGTCTTGAGTATTGAGGTTGCACAAAAGTAGGCTTTTGTGCCACCAATTAAAAGGTGACACCTAAGTCAATCTTGCCAGACTTAATTTTAGAAAAAAAAAAACCCCGCTGCACTAAATTATACCAGGTTTGAGGAAATAAAAACTTCAAAAATTAATTAAAAACAAAAAAACAAATTAGAAGTGGGGCCTCCCAACATGCAGCCACCACAAGTGGGCGGTGGGGGTGGCTTGGGAGGGGTGGCCGCACAAGCCATCCCTCGCCTAGGGAGAGAGTTCTAGCAGAGAGAGAGAGAGATCTGGTCGAGAGAGAGAGGAGATCCAGAGCCAGCAAAGTGGGAGACCCCTGGCGACCAAACCCCAGGCTACAGGGGGTGGCTTGCACTGCCACCGCTGGGCTAGGGGTGGCAGAGCGGCCACCCCTAACGGGCCGCCACCCCTCTCTATTGGAAAACCTTTTTTTTTTTTTTTTTAAATGATTAAACATGATATAATCATGTGGTTTGGTTTTATTTTGGTAATGTGTTCCATGCTGATGTGTCAGATGGTGAATGGTGGGCATAAAAGAGCACTTTTGTCCAACCTCCTTATCTAAGTTATTCTCTTATTTTTTTTTATTGTTTTTAAATGAGATTTAACTATGGTCAGAGGCTCCTTAAAACCCACATTTTGCAGCACCCAATCAGTAACTGACACCTAAGCTAAACCACAACAATTGCATTTTTCTTAAACTACAACCAACCTCACCGGATGAAGAAAAGAGACCCAGTGGGTCTGGCTGAAACGGCGCTGGCCGTGGGTCTACCCATGACCCATGGCTAGCCAGACCAGCCACTTCGGCGCCGTGAGTTATCGTCTCCGGAGCCGGTCCGACCTTTAGGGTGATAAAATCCCCTAAAGGGTTAACCTTCCATCTCTAGGTTTTAGATTTGAATCTAAAAATGAATTTTGAGGCATTAGAAACAATTTTTGAAACATTAAAAATGGATTTTGGGCATTAAAAATGGGTTTTGAGGCGGGTTAGGGTCATGACCCGCGGGTTTTGTCGTGGGTCACGGCTGGCCAACGACAGCCACGCAAGACCCACGGCGTCGTGGGTACAGCAAGACCTACGGCGGGGTCTGGTCTGGGCGGGTTGGGGGGCATGGGTTTGGGCAGGGTGTGGTTTGGGTGGCTTTGATTTGGTGTGTTTGTGCTCATTTTTATTTTTTGCATTTTTCTTAAAGTGATGACATGTCGATTGATGAGTGGGTGTTGTAAAAGTGGTGGTTTGCATATAGTCCAAATCATAGGGGCTCTCTTTTAAATGTCATGTGAAATAATTTAAAATTAAATAATAATAATAATTTTATTAATAAAAATTTGGTATCAATAATTTGTCAACATTTTTTTTTAATATTTTTTAATAAATTTAATAAATTAATCATTAAATTTCTAATGTGCACATTAATTTATATAGAATCCAAATAAGTTTATAAATGTAATAATTAATTAATAAGATGAGATAAAAAAAAAATCATAAAAAATTAAGACAAAACAAGAATTTTAATCTTCTTTCTGAGTAGTGATAGAAGTTACGCCGGCGTGCGTAAACAGTAACGCACACTGGTGACGTGGCATGTGCCACGTCGTTTGCCCCAATTTAAAAAAAAATCAAATCTGAAACACGTTCCTCCCGGGCCATTTCACCCCAAAAATTTCCCCCAAACCCATATTCCCTCCACCCAGATTCTCTCTCCACCGGCACCGGCGCCGTGATCCCACCGGAACCGAGGCCGTGATCTCCTCTCCTCCACCGTCATTGCCGCCGACCGACCCCATTTTCCCTCTCCTCCACACTCTTCGCACGCAGCTCTCTCTCTCCCCCGACCTTTCGCCTCCGCGCTCCACTATCTACTTCCGGCAACGAGGGCCACCCATGCACCACCATCGGCAATGCCCAGCCACAGAATCAACTCCAAATCCGGCGACGACGCCCACCAAACTCCAGTCTCGGACCGCCACCGAAAACGCCTACCATCCAAGATCCGGCCGGCCGAACGCCACTCCCGGCACCAGCTTAAAGGCTTGTTTTGTCAAGATCCGTTATTTACAGCTGATTTGGTGAGTGGAATTTTGAAATGGGATTTTGGTGGGTTGTGTTTGGGCATGGCACCAGATCATTGCTGGGTTATTTGTGGGTTGTGGGTTCTCTATGGGTGATGAATTGTTTCTTTGTGGGTTCTCTGTTTTAGTGATGAATTGTTTTTTCTGCTTCTCTCTGCACCCAACACCCACAATCTTTGGGTTTTCGATTTTTTGTGTGTTTTTAGCTCAAATCTCTGTTTTAGTAATGAACTCTACTCTCTTGCCTGCTATGCACACATTGTGTTCGGCAAAATGCCTAACCGACATTTTTGAGATATGAATTTCAGTTCATGTTTTAAAATGCTCTTGCTAAATACCTATGGTGTTTAGTGGTGCAGGGGACTCAGCCGCATTTGTTATTCTGGTTAATATTTGGAGGGTTTTTCTTCTTGTTGCTTTTGGGTCTTGTGTTATATTTTTTGCATATGTAGATTGTCATTTGTAATTAAGCTATTTGTTTGGCCTTTTATTTTATTTTTTAAATGTTGTTTGTCGGTTTTGTGTTATGTTCTTCTGTGCTTGAAGGTTCTTGTTTGTTCAGTTTTTCTTGGGATGGTGTTTTGGATTTATTAGGTTTTAGTTATCTGGTTTTCTTAAATTGGGGGTTGATGTAGGTGGTTGTTATTGGGTTTTGGTTGTTTTTATTGTTTGGTTGCATCTGTTTTTTTTTTATTTTTTTTTATTTTTTTTTATTTTTTTATTTTAAGCTTGGAAAGCCATGATTCAAGTTCATATGTAAAATAAAAAGGAGTGGAACAATGGATTCAGTGAATGAAAAGAGAATGAGATTTTTTATTTTGGAGGCTTTGTTTAATTGGTTTGGTGTTAATTTTCAGTATTTGATATATTTAAAACGTAAATCAACATGTACTTGGGTTCTTGTATTCTGATTTTTTATTTTTTTATTTTTATTTATTCATAATCTATGTTTGTGACGGAAAGCATGGTGATGATGCTTTACTTATTTTGATTTTCCTTGCTGACGCCTCTAATCAAATTTACTTTTAGTTTCGACATTATGCGGAATCAGTTTGTCCTATAGGAGAGCTACAAAAGAATTTAGACTATCTTGAACTCATTGTTTATTGGGTGGCTGAAAAATTTGAGAAAAGGGGTCAAGAATTATATGCATGTCATTCGAGATTTTCAAAAGTCAAGTTTAATCAGCCCTATATGGTTGTGTTAGGCTGAGTTCACTGGAACACCATACTTCTTTTTCATGTAAAATGCTGAAAATTCTTAACTTTACATCCTAATTCAAATGGATTTTCAAGAAATATGAACAAATAGAAAGTAAAATGCTTGAGAATGTCAAAAATCGAGCCTAACTTTATACTTTTCTCAGAAGCCAAAAGGCTCTATTGGGTGTTCAACGAAGGCTTTTAATAAAATGCATAGTTAATATGCTGAGAATTAAATGGAAGGATTGGCACTTTGGTTGATTTTGCATGTGATATTTTAGGCATTTGTTTGCATTTCTCAATATGATGATGAATGTCTCTGTGATGTTTATTAGAAATAAGCATTTTTTTTCAGTGCCTGGATGAAAATGTTTGGGTACTATACGATTGAATTGGGGCCCGACTTATGTGGTGTTTAGACGCAATGTTTCTAGGTTTGTTTTTGTAGACCTTGTTTTTGCAGAATCTATGCATGTTTGTAATGCTTATGTATTTTTTGCATAATGGTATTGGAGATGAACTGAGATTCTAGTATTGTCTTGGTTGGTGTTTTTAATTAGATTGTACATATGAATAGATTATGTCTGCATTATCAAATAGCAAAGGTTACATTTGTGTGGGCATTGATCTTTAATTGTTTGATGTGTATGATCAGGAAGCATCATTCAAGAACTTGGTTGTTTTAGTTTAAATTTTCCATTTTTTCTAGTGGGTATGGTTTATTTTCGTGGGTTCTGACCCAATTTCATGTGATTCTTGATCTGGGTTTTGAGAATTATTGCTTGATCCGGATGTTTAGGTGGTAAATGCTTCCAGTTTTGGTGAAACGGGACGGGTGGAAATTTCCTACAATCAGAATATTTGCTTTTCCAGAGGGATGTTGAAGTTTGCATTTGGAATTTATTGAATGGAACTAGTATTAGTGTTTGAAATTTCCGGGTGGAAATTTCCTACAATCGAAATATTTGCTTTTCCAGAGGGATGTTGAAGTTTGCATTTGGAATTTATTGAATGGAACTAGTATTAGTGTCTGAAATTTCCGGGTGGAAATTTCACTTGAGATTTTTTTGTTGTTGATGTTTGTCATTGGTGTTTTTGTTTTTGTATTCCATATGTTTGATGAAATTTCCATGAGATTTTGTTGTTGTTGATGTTTGTGTTATTGCTGCTACACGCACAATCTTTGGGTTTAATTATGCTTATTTAAAGGGTTACTGCAAGATTTGGCTCAATAATTAAACATGATCCTGGCATAGTTGGCAGGCAAAGTTTCAAGAAGAAAGGACATGAGGGAGCACATTAATTCATTTAACTTACATGTAAAACGTTACATAACTTGTGTGTCTGATCTTTCCTTTGATGACTTTAGCCCATTTCTTTTTTGAACTATATAAAGAACCTTTATGTTAGTATCTCTTTAGATCAGAATTATAATTTTTGCACAGGGCCTCATCATGGTTGTAACTGCTTCAGTGTTGGTATTTAGTAAGGCCAACAAGGATTGAGTTACCTTTGTAAGTTGGGCTTGTCTATGGTTTTGGCATGCAAACTTTATGTATCATTTTTTTGCGAGGTCATACTTTGCATTTAGTTTTTTTTGGCGTATAATATTTGATACCTTATTAGAATGTCACCAAAGAATCATACATAGTTGGAATTTCCAGCATTTCTCGTAAAAAGCATATAGATTTTAAGGGAATTAGTAAAATTTCCACACATTATGTATGATCCTAACCCATTTCCAGTGCATAATAGTTGAAATTTCCCACACCACATAATTTCTTGAACAAACTATGGTCATAGTAATATATTTAGTGTTACCATTTAGATTCTGTGTTGTAATCGCCGCTAGTACTATGCCCTATTTTCAACTTACAATTGAGATTCATGAGTGCCTATGTACTCTTTCTCATGCTTTGCATTTTTCATTAGTGCCTTTGTATTTTTGATTAAGTAAAAGTGGGAAAAGATCTCAACTAAACATTTCAATTTTGAGGAGGATTTAGCAGCTGAGGAATCAGCAAGAGAAGGAGCTTGATGAGTGAGAGCGTATGCCAGTCATTTCTTTATTTCCTCAGTTTGGTTTCAACTGCTAGTTTCTTGTTATTATTTATTTGTGCGTTAGATATGTGCTCACTGTTTACTTGTCTCTCATGAAATGATAGTTGCTCAAAATGCAATGAGTTTAAAGTTGGTGTAAGAGACATCATCCAAGCAGGACATGGAGAGCGCTATCAGGTTCTCATAATTTTTTTCTTCTTCCTTTTGATTTCCTAAAATGTTCTTGTACGTGCTTGATATCTGTCACATGACATGGAGAGCGCTATCAAGTTCTCAGAATTTTTTTTCTTTCTTTTGATTTCCTAAAATGTTCCAATGGGCTGGGTAGATACAAAAACTCATGTATCATTTATATATGTGTATATTTATAATGTTTTGTGTGTGTTCAGTTGTTGATTGCTTGTGTTCATGTTTGAAAATTTGCGAACTTATTGGTGGTATCCTAATACATATATGCTACCTAAGGTTATAGCTTAAGCTTCATTTAGATGGAATCAGGGAAAGGATATTTGTTTGTGGTGTTGAATAAGGCCAATGTTATCAATATACGAATTTGTACCATATAGAGTTCTTAAGGCCAGTCAAAACTTCTTAAGAGCTTTTTTGACTGAGGTGTAATGAGTGCTTTTATCAAGAGTAGAAGATGATTTAGCCTCTAATTTTGTATCTCAAAAGTGCATGCTAGGATTTATCAATAAATTTTCTGGCATTTTCTTTTAATAAGCAAAATTCTACATTTCTTCTATACTGGCTGAGGAGTGCTTGTAATTGGATAGTAAATGATATTATTATAGCGATTTTGATGTTGAAATATGTTGTTCATATGTTTGCTAAGATTTTATGCTAAGCTTTACTTTGTTAACCTAATTGATGATTGATACTTGGTCCATATGTATGTGTGCTAGTGTGAGGGACTTTCCTAACGCAATTGCATTTCTTGATGACAGGCATTGCCTCTTCCCTGATGATGTTAAAAGATCATGTTCTACAATATGGCTGAGAAAAGACAGCAATTATTTCCTTCATGTGACTAAACATAAGATTCTTTTGTTCTTCTGTTTTTATCCCTCCTGATTCACTGTGTATTTGGTAGGTTGTAGGTACCTAGTGATTTGTACATAAAATTGATTATTGGAATGCCCCCAACTCTTGGCCTTATGCAAAATTAATTATTCTTTGTGTAAGTTTGTTTCATGTCATTTGATTCTTTTAGCAAGTGTTGTTTGTAAGAATTTATGATGGAATTAAACATTCTCAAAAAATCGTGAAGGATTGGTTGTTTGTTTGATAAAAAATGGTTAAGCTGAAGGAAAATACTGAATTAAAAAACGGATGCAGTATAATCTTATGTCTTGATAGAGAAAGATGCGGCCAATTGATGGCTGAATTTGCACATGTTTTGGCCACCTCACAATGCTAATGTGTGCTGAAGGTTGCAAGCATAGCAAGGGCATTGTTGATAACCATATAGCTTTATTCCTTTATGTTTTGCAAGTGAAAGATATATTTGTTGTCAAAGTTTCAAGCTTGAAAAGCAAGTAGAAAATCACACAAGACTTTTTCGACAGCACAACATGACCTCGACAAAACAAAACTAACAAAGTGCATTTAATTTTCACAAACTAAAAGATTCTATGCTTCAATAGTATGAAAATGTTGAAGGATGTAGCAAAACAGAACAAAGAGAATTTTACAAGCTTGCAACATTAGTTTACAGTTGACCCATAAAAGGAAAAATGTAACCTCTTCCTTTTTGGCAAACACGCGAAATACTTACAAAATAATAAAATAAGCCTATTTAGGGTATCACTTGAATGCATTTTAGTAATGAATTTGTACACCAATAATTTACAATAAGCAACCAAGCAACTCATCATAGAAAACGCTGAGGACTTGCGATCCCATGAGTCTGATTACATTAAGGGGTTTTGTGCAACCAGAACATGCAAAGAGATATATTGAATATATAAGGAGTTGAGGCCCATCATGGCTATGCCGAAGACTAGAACTGATGCAATACAACATGAATGGCCTTCAGATGAAGCTACATCAAAATCAAGTAGTCAATAAGAAAAGGACCAATAAGTCAAACATTTAGAAACACATGCATTTTAGCGAAAGCAAATTTGGATATATTTTAGACAGCCATGTGAGAATGAACTAAATGGAAAGGTTGTAGTGGGCTAGTTTTAGTCAACCTGAGTGGTTCTTTCTTAATAGCATGGATTTATAAGAGTCAAGCATAATTGTAAAAAAAGTTCATGCTAAAAGAGGACTTCCTATTCTGAGTTAATCCCATTTTTCTTACGTGTCATAATTATCCAAACATGCTTTTGACTCTTCCTTTGCAGCAAATCTACATATTGGAGATACTTTCTGCAACTGAAAGAAACAATTCACTTCACCTTCCCTAGGTTTAGAAGTGATGGTGGCATAATTGGAACAGCAGTCGGTAACTATATGTTTCCTTTGGCTCCATTGATGCCAGAACTTTGGTCTTGGTGTTGCATCACAATTCAAGAGAAGTTAGCAATGGGATGGTACAAAACAACCACCAGCCCTTCTTTCTAATTTTGTGCCAAAAATTCACCAAATTAAACTTCAAGAGGAGAATTTTATAAAAAAAATTGATGTCTTCTCAAGAGTTTTGTAGAATATCAACATATAAATTATAGACCAATTGCATGCCACCATTTACATAGTATTACCTACTAAGTGACGCATCTGAAATGTATAAAAAGATTGGAAGCACAAGTAGCAAGCCATGAAAACAGCATAACTTCAACTCATTTGGTGGCATCTTCAGTAAAAGTAGCAAGACAAATGTGACAACTTTTGCAGCAAAATGTACTCATATCTAAAGCTACGTGCTGTTTCCTCAAACCAATTTAATATGCTTTGTTTATTATGGGCCCTAAGAGCAACAAACCTTACATATTGAAGGACTCGAGTCCTCAACTATGAACACAAACTATGTCCAAAAAAAAGTAAAGGATTCATCTCATCAAGCAAAGGCATAACACTGTCTCTCTTTCATTCAAATGCTTCTAGCATTTACTATTTATATGCTTGCAAATTCTTATAAAGAGAACCATGCCATCATTTTCTATTTACTCTCGCTTAGAATTTGATTGTTCAAAGATAACACACTTCATGCAATAAACTAAATTATCAACATCAAAAGAAGAGCAACTCACATAATGGTGGAACATCTCCACAACCTTCTCAGCTTCTTCAACAGTACTCATAGTGATAAACCCAAACCCTCTACTTTGATACGTTCCTCTCTTGTAATTCACCTATAACAAAATCAGTAAATTAGCATAATTTCATGGCAGAAAATTCCCCATCTTCTAGTTTTACTCTCTCACACACACAAAAACCAACAATTCCAACACGATGATGTCATGTGAATGAATTCTCCAAAAAAAAAAAAAAAAGTTTTCTCACAAGCCCAAAGATCTGGAGAGCGCATTGGAAGATGTTCACCCCCAATGTTGCTGCAGTCACTTATTTTTGTATTAATGGACAAAAAATCAATTAATAGCTTACACAAGTTGAAAAACCATAAGCAACGAGTATGCATAAGAAGCTACGAATCAACAGCAATGAGTGAAGGTTAAAAAGAGACCAAAAAGAAAGAAAGGAAAAAAAAAAAAGAGTTGGGGATTTCAAAATTAAGCTCTAGCCTCAATTACAACATGTTGCAGGCCACTTTTGAATCAGCACAAGTTCATTATCCATTTTACATTGATGGTTCATCAAATCCATACAAATTTCAACTTTGCAAACAAGTTTAAGGAGAGCTTAAGGTCTTAGGTCCATGGCGGGGACACTCTGAAAACAAAACATTTGACAATAACACAACTCCACTAGAATAGACAGCGATATCTTAGAATGGGAACTTGAGAGAGTTTATAGGTGCTCCAAATGAACCAATAGCTATTCATATACTTTTCTAATGACCACCAAATGGCTTTTTGCCTTCTTAATGAGGTGTATAAGAGAATGTGCTTTTTGGAAGGTATTCACATAGAATTGACCCACATAAACAAAACAAAGGTGTTCATATAGAATTAGTATTGGTGGGCTCTTTTTTGGCTTTTTTCCTTCATATATTCAGAGGCATCATAAAAGTTATCATCTGAGTGATGAAGTAGATTTTGCTATAGACCTTATCATCATACGCAAATAACATTGAGACCAATTACAATGATCAAAAAAAAAAACTCAATTTTCTAACAATATTATACTTCTCAGGTCTGTACCTTATTCAATGTATGCCCAGCAATATAAATTCCAGCACCCAACCAATGAAAATATATTGAAATTTACAATTTTTTAACCATCTAATCAGCCACCACAATGCAAACAACATAAAATCATGAATTGGGCCCGTAAGACACTAAGCTGATCATGTCATCGCATTGGGCAAAAGGAAATAAAACAATGAGATAAACCCAGAAAATCTATTTCGAACAAAGCTCCATAAGTCACTAAGTAAAACAAGCACTAGAAGCTAATCAATTAGTCAAATCTAAAGTGGGAGAGAGTACCTGAGAGAGACACTGATGAAGAGGAGATTTTTGGAAGAGGTGAAAGGATAAGAAGAGCTAAGCACTAGAAACCTCCAAGACATATATTTCATCATTAATTCTCACTCGGTCTTTCTCAGAAACGAAGCTTCCTTTTCACAAAGAAAATACCAACAACCCATTTGAAACAGAGAATAAGCAATAAAAAATTTGAGAACGAAATTGAAACGTAATAGACAAAGCAGAAAGTGATAGATGTGGAAATAAAATCAAAATGAAATGGCTTTCTAACTTTGCCTTGGTTTTTCAACCTTGTAAAAGTCTCAGAGAGCCCGAGGGTCCCAAGAGGCCTTGGCCTTCTTGGCGTGGTGGAGGCTGCCTAGCGCAATTGAAGGTGATATCGAAGTCTGCGCTGTTGACCTTAACGGCAGTGCCAATGGGCCGGGTCGGTGAGGGTCCCAGGCATGGTAGAGCTGGTCATCGCACGGTGGGGAGTGGTTTTGGGCTCGTCGGCGGCAGTGACGGTGGGGAGAGAAGACTCACGGTGCCAGTGGGGGGAGAAAATGGGTTGGGGAGAAAAATGGGGGAAATGAAATGTGATTCTCAGGAGAAAGGGTTTGGGGTCGTCGGCGGCAGTAACGGTGGGGAGAGGAGATGACGGCGCCGGCGACGGCGACGGTGCCGGCGGGGGGAGAAATGGTTGGTTTGGAGGGAGAATGGGAGGGAGAATGGTAGGGGTGTCAAAAATAACCGGGAAACTGAAACCAGAACCGGGAAACCGGGGACCGGTTCCGGTTCCGGTTGCCAAAAAAAAAAAAGAACCAGGATCTCGGTTTCGGTCCCGGTTTTTGGAACCCGGTAAAAACTGGGAAAACCGGAACCGGGTCTTATTTTATTAAATAATATATATATATATTATCTTTGTAATATGTTTGTAAACTATTTTTATTGTTAGTGTATTTCTTTCAATTAGTAGATTATTTAAATACTTGTTTTATTTTATATTTTTTTGTGTTTTGAATTGTTGTAGTAAGGGGTATTTATTTCTTGTGCATGTTGGTTTGTTTACATACTTGTTTTTACTTTTTATTGTTTTAATGTTTTCTTTATGTATCTAATTTAAAATGATTTCTAGGGTATTTTAAAATTTTGATTTTTTATTTCTAAGGCTCATATAGGCAAAAACATTGATTTTTTAGGATTTTTAGGCTTTTTTAGGTTTATTTTTTAATTATTTGGAACAATCACAATAAAGTCTATTTAATTTAGACAAAAAGATTAATAGCTTCTTTTTAAATGAGCTAACTTCTGAAAAAAATAATGGGCTTATTTTAGGCCCAATACCTAAAATAAGCCCCAAACACTAATTTTTTAAAAAAATCGGTTACCGGACCGGGTAAAACCGGAACCGACCGGGAACCAGGACCCCGGCTAACCGGGGTCTTGGTTTCGGTTTCCCAAAACCGAGAACCGGGGTACCACAGTTCCGGTTTCGGTTTTGACCAAAAACCGAGAAACCGAACCGAGTTGACACCCCTAGAGAATGGTTTTGGGGAAAATTTTGGGGGGAAATCAAATGGACGGGGGTGGGGGTTTTTGACGCAGGATTTTGGATTTTGGATTTTTTTTTTTTTTTTTCAAATCTTGACAAACGTGGCATGTGATACGTCACCGGCGTGCTTACTGTTTAAGCACGCTGGTGTTCAGCAGACCATTACTCCTTTATATGTAGCATTACACCTCTACAAATATTCCCAACCACTTGTCTCGGTTCCTCACCAGTCAGCTCTCCACAGTAATGGAGTCAACAGGCTCCTACTCCATCCTCCTCTTCTTCTTCTTCTCCTTCTTCCACCACATCCCAGCTCAATCATCGCCCACTTCGACCACTCCTTTTTCAAGGGAAGCTCTCCCCACCAAATCAGGCTACCTCCCCATCAACCCCACCACCGGCTCCTCCATTTTCTACTCTTTCTACGAAGCCCAGAAACCCATTTCACCGATCTCCCAAACCCCTCTTCTTATCTGGCTCCAGGGCGGCCCTGGCTGCTCCTCCATGATCGGTAACTTCTTGGAGCTCGGCCCCTGGCGTGTCAACTTCCAGAAGGCCAAATCCGAGCCACTTGCTCTCGAACCCAATCCAGGCTCTTGGAACCGCATATTCGGCCTTCTTTTCCTCGATAACCCGATTGGAACCGGGTTCAGCATTGCCTCCACACCAGAAGAAATCCCAAGAGATCAACATTCTGTTGCCAAGCATCTTTTCGCCGCGATCACTTCCTTTATTGAATCGGACCGATCGCTTAAGTCCCGGCCGATATACATCACTGGTGAGAGCTATGCAGGCAAGTATGTTCCGGCAATTGGGTACTATATTATCAGGAAGAATGCAGATTTGCCGGCGTCCGAGCGGGTCAACTTAGCAGGCGTTGCAATTGGGAACGGGATGACCGATCCGGTGACCCAGGTGGGTATTCATGCCGTGAATGCTCACTTTACTGGTTTGATCAATGAGAGGCAGAAGAGGGAGCTGGAGAAAGCGCAATGGAAGGCAATTGAGCTGACAAAATCAAGGAATTGGAGCGAGGCAACAAAAGCTAGAACAAGGGTCCTGCGTTTGTTGCAGAACATGACAGGGTTGGCGACATTAAACGACTTCACTCGGAAAGCTCCATACAAGACAAAAATGGTGACCGAGCTTTTACAAAACGAGGAGGTGAAGAGGGCCTTGGGGGCGAACGAGTCGGTGGCTTTTGAGGAGTGCAGCGACGTCGTTGGGGATGCGCTGCACGACGATGTGATGAAGAGTGTGAAATATATGGTGGAGGCTCTGGTGAAGCAGAGCAGGGTGCTGTTGTATCAAGGGAATTTTGATTTGAGGGATGGGGTGGTTTCAACGGAGGCTTGGGTGAAGACGATGAAATGGGAGGGGATTGAGGAGTTTGTAATGGCGGAGAGGAAGGTTTGGAAGGTGAAAGGAGAGCTTGCTGGATATGTGCAGAAATGGGGGAGTTTGAGTAATGTTGTGGTTTTAGGGGCAGGGCATCTTGTGCCTAATGACCAGGCATTGCATTCTCAGGGAATGATTGAAGAGTGGGTGTTGGAGAGGGGGTTGTTTGGGTATCAACAAGGGGGGGATTTGTACTCAAACTTGAGTCCTCCAATATAACTTTTGGTCGTCCTACTCCTCCCTACTCTTCGTCTTGTCATTTGTAATATCATGGAATAAATTCTCTACTTCGTAAGAATTTTTATTTTCTTTTTGTTATAAGTAATAGAAATATTAAGAAAAAAAACGTAAAACGTTATATGTACACAAGGAGTATATAAAAGAAGTCACTTAATTAGTAAGAACAACTAAACAAGAAAATCATGATAACTAATCACCGAATGAGAAGCATAAACGATTGGTGTTGAAAAATAAAGACTTAATATCCTTCAAAGTTTTCGAAATTTTTTTATCATTTATTTCTCTTCACATACACCACAAAAGGCATAAATACACAATTTTCCACACATCACTACAACAATAGTCCATTAAAATAAGCATATAAAGTTGCTACTCGTCTACATATTGAAACACCCCAAGTTCTGGAGGTAGAGCGATTGGGAACAATTGTAACATATTCTTAATAAAAATAAGAATTTTCCTACTATATGATCATCACATAAACATAACATCACCAGATTATTATAAACTCTCATTATGAAATCACAAACACATAATGTGCTAGTATTCAATAATCTCATAAGCAATAAAATTATAGTCTGTGCTTGTCCCAAGCGGTCTACTTTATAGAATGGAGTCCCAGACACTTCTACTGTTACTGCTCCTGCTAGTCCACAAAGTAAGAAGCCTAAGTGTCCCAGCCATTGAGCTAGATGATCGGGTCTTTAACAACTAAGAGGCCTACCGATACCCCTGTCCTCAGTACTACGATATATAGGGCATTCTGAAAAAGATGTATAGGGAGAAGGGGTGAGTTCAACAACTCAGTAAGTAGTCACAACACCAAGATGCTATGAACATGCTATGCAAATTTTTATGTCATAATCTCAGTCATGTACAACAGTAATTAATAAAATGATTACAATTAAAGCAATAAGAGCTAGTTATAAAATGAGTAAGCACTTCCTTTTACCTTTCTTTCAAAATAGTTGTTTTACCCTTTGACTCAACACCACAATTTTACTATGAGCAGTACACGTTGGCTTGCCCCGAAGGACCTATATGCTCATACTATCATCACATGGGAGAGTTACTAGGTTGGGAATTTCCTTAGGTAAAGGTCACCTGGCCGATAGCACACACTTTCTCGTAACCGTCATTCGATATGCTTGCCATGCTACCTATGCAGTACTTATCATGACTATAATCGTCCTCGGGGTTAAATATTTATGAACATGAATGCACATGTAACATTTCATATGATCTTGTAAGCTTTTCTATAATGGTATAATCTACCATGAAACGTTGTGATCAGCTCCTTTCATTCATAATCACATTCATGCATAACTCATAAAAATGAGGTATTTGTAATACGTAACATTCTTAAACAATGACATATGATCAAACAAAACTTGGCATTCAAATATGAAAGGAAATGCAATTGAAAGTCATGTAAGTAGATTCTTTATAAAATCCCTAACATTTTTCCAAAGATTAATAATAAAATCTGTTTGGATTTTTGGTGTTGTATCCCCTTATCTGGCATCGCATGCCCTTATTTTGATTATGCATCCAATTTTATAAGCTATGAAACCTTGGTGTCAAATGGTTTGAATAATGATTAGCATATAGAGTACCCACACAAGAACTTGTAAGCTATAGTTAATAAAAGGAAACCCACTGCCCCATAATAGTGGGAGACCTAAATTCATTGAACATTTCCTTGCCCTCATGCCCCATGTTGCATTACGCATTTGATAAATGATTATTTTCTTTTTCATTAGTCTTTCTCCTGCCCAACTTTTGCAAATTTACTATTAAATTTGTAAGACTTTAGTTGGTTGGGAGGACTGAGGAGGGGACCAATGGGGATGACTAATATTGTAACATTCCAGTCTCATATTAGGAAGATGAGAAGTAGCCCACATAGAGTTGATAGTTTATAAAGATAGTTATGAGTGTTAGTCCCATATTGCCTAGTTATTATGAGAAACTATGTGTTCTAGGGCCCGTTTGGGAGTGCGATTTCAATAAGTGCGATTTTAAAAATTGCGTTTTTAAAAATTGTGTTTTTAAAATCGCTACTTTTTAAAATTGCACAGACGTTTGGTAAAACATACTAAAAAATACTTTTTTTATCAATTGAGTGTTTGGATAACATTAGCATATAATTGCGGTTTCATGACCAAATTACCAATAAGGATGAACAAGACAGAGAGGATGAAGAAAAAAATAAAAAGAGAAAATAAGGGTTTCAATATATTTTAGGTGAGTATTCTTGGTATTTTTTTCATTTCCGTTCTAAAAAAGGTAACTATTGCGCCAAATATCTTTTTAATAGAAATCGTGATTTTGTTTTAAATTCGCACTTTTTCAAATAAGCACCCTCTAATCAGCTTATGGAAATCGCAGATTTTTTTGCGATTTTAAAATTTGCGTTTTTAAAATCGCAATCCCAAACACCCTAAAATTGCGATTTGGTTTAAAATCGCAGATTATTTTTTAAAAAACGCACTCCCAAACGCACCCTAAATTGATTAGTCATTTTGGGGTAATAGTGTACATGTGGCTAGCGCTTTTCCATGAGTGTTACTTTAAGCCCATGATAGATTTACATGTTAGCCTTGAGGATGGGTTAGAGGTGCAGGCTCAATTGGTTAGGCCTAAGACAACTTAGTAAAAATGGATCAAAAGCCCAAGAATGAGTTAATAAAATTTTATTTGTTATTATAATTTTCAAGTATTTTATTTACTAATTAAATTTTAGATAATTACAAAAATTTAAAAGATTCACAAACCATTCAAATTTTCGGTAATAAAATTTGTTGACAACTTGTTATTTTAAAATTTAGTTTAAATCTAAAGCTATAAAACAAAAACTGCATTATCTCTTTGAGGGAAGAAACCATGATTGAAGGCTGTTTTCTCTCTAGCAAACCCTAGTGGAGAAGGAGAAGTTTTTCCAGGTTTTTGAGTTTGTGAAAGTAATCGTTTTTTCTTCATGCTTGTGATAACTTTTTTCCATGGCGGAGGATCTGACTAAGCTATGGGGAAACCTTTCGTTGACGGAAGAGAAAGATGGTGTGGAGGTAGATATTCAAGCAAGGGAGTTGGAAGCTGGGGCTACGCTTGGGAAAGCTTTTGTGGTTGGAAAATTGATCATAGCTTACTTGGTGAGTAAAGAAATCATTAGGAATACCTTGATACGATGGTGGAAACCTGCTGATAATTAACCTTTACTTTAAGGGGGGAGAACTTGTTTTTAATTGAATTCTCAGACAAGCGGGATAAGGAACGTGTGTTGGGTGAACTGCCTTGGGTCTTTGAAAGTAGTTTGTTTCTGATAGAGGACTTTGATAGCCTTGCACATCCATCAGATTTCACATTTGATAAGGCGGCTTTCTGGTTTCGAATGATCAATCTACCACTGGCATGTATGGGTAAAGAAATTGGACAGAAGATTGGAGCTACTGTTGGTATGGTGGACGTGGTGGATACGGATGAGAATGGAATAGGCTGGGGAGAATTCTCTAGAGTGAAAATTCGTTTGGATTTGACAAAAACCTCGTCTGCGTGGGCACAAACTGAATATCCAAGGAAAACAAGTGTGGACTACTTTCCAGTATGAACGGCTCTCGAAATTTTGTTTACATTGTGGTGTGATCTGTCATGGGAAGACTAGCTATTTGAATAAAAGTGATATGGGGAATTAAGAAACTACCCCCCGCTACGGGCCTGGGCTGCATGCAGCATCTTCGACGCGAAAAACAGAGAGAAGTTTCGAGAGATTTCAGTCAAGAAGAGGGCAACATATGCCTGATCAGAAGGAGCGGTCTGGATGGGAAAATAGAAGAATTGATGATCGGAGGACAGCGGGTTCACAGTCGGCTGACGTCGGAGAAGATGATGTTGATGTGGCTGGAGGAGCGGGGGCATTCAATGCCCGTGATAGCAGGCGCATAGACGATGATGGGAATAATGCGTGAATGGAGGAGAATGTGGAGATTCTTGCCTAAACAAGAAGAAGAGTTATGAGAAAGGTGGCGAAGACAATCATAACCAGGACAAGGGTGACGGTGTCGATGAAGGGTGTCCAAACCCTAGAAGGCTGAAATACCAAAAAGGAAACAACGGGTATCGAGGAGAGGATCATGGAGGCTTAGGTGCTAACCACTCAAAACAAAATCTTTTCGAAACGGAAAAATCCCGTGGAGATAATTCAGTGCGTAACGGAATTTGGTGCGTAACGGAAGATATGATTGTAAAGGACAGAGATACGTGGGGGAGGAAAATAAGGAAAGAAGCTCTGCGAATGGTGAAGAGCAAGATGAGTCTACTCCTAAAGGAAAGTCAAAAGTGCACTTGAAGTTTGGTGACGTGGAGGGGGAAGTAGAACTAAGTTTCTGAAAGACCAACGTGGAATGAGTGCTGGGGGTTAGATGGGCTGTTTTCGAGCCCAACTTCACACCCAGACACTAAACCGACTTATTCAGGCCCAAGCCTGGCGGATGTTGAAAAAACAATGCATGCAGCAAAGGTTGGTAATGCAGGGGACGTGAATGTGACTTGGAAACAGAAATCAAGAGAGGAACTTGTTCCAGGTTGCGAAGCAATGTCTCTAATGGAGCAAGGCCCACGTAAAAAGAAGGAATGCGTCGGAGAGGGGAAAACTGTTGGACTTGAGAAGAAGGGACGAAAGATCAGTGTCCAAGGAATAAAATAAATAGTATGGCGGTGGTTGTTAAATAGCCCCGCCGACCGCAATGAAGATTATAAGCTGAAACTGTTGGGGGCTTGGGAACCACCAGACAGTTTGCGATCTTTGCCAGGAGCTGAAAGAGAAGTGTCCCATAATGGTTTTCTTGATGGAAACCAAATTGCGAAAGGATAGGATTGAATGAATTTGTTATAAGTTGGGTCTCCCCAATTTATTTGTGGTAGATAGTATTGGAAAGAGCGGGGGATTGGCTCTTCTTTGGAGTGAGGATGTCTCGGTTGATATTCAAACTTTTAGTTACCGACACATTAATGGTGTTTGTCAAACGAAAAGTATGGATGCTAAATGGAAGTTCATCGGATTCTACGGACATTCGGAAACTACCAAACGGTATGAGGCTTGGGAATTACTCAAGTTTTTGGCTAGACTTCAACCGCTACCATGGATTTGCATCGGGGATTTCAATGAAATTACCACTATGTCGGAGAAGTGGGGTGGAGGAGGAAGAAATAGTAGCCAAATGAGGAATTTCCAACAAACTCTGGAAAGTTGTGAACTGTTTGACCTTGGGATTAGGGGCCCGAAGTATACTTGGAGCATTGGGCAGTCGGGGAATACTTTAATAAAGGAGCGGCTTGACAGGGGTTTTGCAAACCATGACTGGTGCAATTTATTCCCAGAGGCTGAGATTTGTGTGGAAGCTTCTACTAATTCAAACCACACATTGTTGACTCTCTGCTTGAGTGGACAGCAAAGGCCAAGGTAGGGCATCGATTTCAATATGAGGCATGTTGGTCTTTAGATCAGGGCTAAAATGATGTGCTCCAGAGGGCGTGGAAAGGACCATCGTAAGCAAGCAATACATGGGAACGAGTGGCTGAAAAACTAAGAAGGTGACAACGTAATACCTCCAGATGGCGGAAAAGCAGTGGGGTCAGAATCGGAAGTGTAACATCCCCAGCCCGTTAGGGTTAGGTTTGTTAAAAATTTCTTACTCGCAAAGATCCATAAG
>NC_081544.1:18491280-18499608 GCF_901000735.1 Corylus avellana | reverse complement strand
AGTTAAGGTTATAACTCATTTAATTAGATTATTATTTTTACTAAGTGGCAAACGTGGATGTGGTATATATATATATATATATATATATCATTCAATTAATCCATTTTCTTTTGAAGTCTAATTAAATCTTGAATAACAAATTATTAATAATGTGAATCAAAGCCTAGTTCAAACCAACTACTTCTCAAATTAAACTATAACATAAAATTAGATATCAAATATATTTTCCTAATATATTTGATTTAACTTAAGACCAAAGTTTATACCAAAGCATTCTTAGTCATCTTTAATAAATTAATTCCTCGGAGGTTACATCCTCCCCTCCTTATTGGAATTTCATCCTCGAAATTTGTATGTAAACTTTGTTGACTTATCGTGCGCATTTCTATTGCACTGCCTTAGTAAACCTTAAAGATTATTTTTGCCAAACATACCACTCTTGCTATTACAACCATATTTAAGCTTTTATATTCTACTCACTAATATTCATTCTTATATTTTATATCACTACTCCGACACTCAACCATTCTAATCTTACTTTATCATCTACAGTTCTCTATCCCATCTACACATGGATCATCATACTGCATATGACCTTTAAAAGAATCACGTCCCATCTTCTATTTCTCTCAATTTCAACTCAAACTACTAAGTCTCTTTAGTCAAATCAGTTCTCTAACTAATATATTGCATATCACAATATCATTAATTTTCTAGTGACTCTTGTCATCCTATGATCTTATCCTTAACCTCAATCAGAGATCACCTTGTCGTATCACAATTTAAGGTCTCCAATTTTTATGTGTCATGCATTGGACAACTATAATTCCTCGAGCACTATCACAATCAAGTACCTTCATATTGTGTATCGAGCCATTCACCATACATCTATTACATATTTTCCCATCATTACATATTAAGAGACTCATCTCCAAAGTGCCCTATGGGTCATAGTATCATCATCTTCCAAGGATTAACTGAGAGTCTTACTACTTTATTTTCTATCTCTCAATCACATGGAAACAATATGCTACATTGATCGTTTAACACTACTTTGCTCATCAGATTGCCAAATTGCTTTCTAATCCATATGGAACTAGTTGACTTAAAATGACGTTGTCATAGAACTCCCCTCCTTATGAAGAAACTTATTATTCTAACTTACAACTTAACGATGATTATTCATAATCTCTTTATGCCTTAAATTTCTATATATCCTTCTGTATTGATCTTTAAGCTAAATATTCTCTCTTAGCAATCAAATCCTTAGTTGCAGCAAAGTTCTATCTCAAAATTTTAGCTAGTAAATCTAATATTTACTTAACCTTAATGGCATTCAATTGTACTTATACATATGAAAGGTGACCTCCCTTCATATAAATTTGTCTATCTCTTATTCCCTAGCCATACTGTGGCTCCGTCACTACTCTTACAAGTCCTACGATCATTTCTTTTGTAGTTCCTAGCAGCATAACTTGAAATATTTAACTATACATTTAAATTAAAACTTTCCACATGAGCTCACTACGTGTCCTCAATACTATTTTAATCAACTTAGTCAAAAGCGTGTGAAATAGTAATTCCATTTCTTTCTATCTCTTAATATTCGAGCTCATGCACCACCGACCTAATTATCCAAACTTCTATTTCCTCAATTTATATCTGGGTACGAATCCTTTTATGGTACCATGATTTGTTTCTTGCTTAAGCATAGATACTATAAGTCTATAATCCTCAATATATAAAATAATGAAATAAATATCTTTAATCCTACCTCTCTATGCTTTCACTAGTACCTCAACCATAATAGGAAAATTGTTTATCTTAAGCTCTTGGTGCACTAGGAAACCTTTGATTTAAATCTTATTCACCAAACTATTTTCCAATCATTAATCCTTAATAACATATTTTTCTCAATTCTCCAAAATTAATCAAACATGTATTAAAATCTCAATATTCAATCTCTTGATTCTAAAGTTGCTCCCACTATGGAAAATCAAAGAGGTAGGGAAAATTTCTCCTATATACTCATGGAGCAACAATAAGGTGCTTATCTAATTTAATCAATCTTATCATTCCATAAATCTATAAAAGCAATAAGCATCAAAATTAAGCAATTTATGTCCCCCAAAAATATTATTTCCTGACTATACCTCAAAATGACACTAAGTATCAAGCCCTTTTACGCAGGCAGTCATTTTTATTTCCATGCTTCTAGTTGGCCAATGACTAACATAATCCAAACCTTTTGCTAGACCCTTTAGGAATGGCTGTTCAACTTAACTCTTAGACCTATTAAACTTATTCTTCCCATAGACTGATCATAGCCTATGAGGTGGCATCGATTCCAATATAAATCCTAGAGATTTAAACTCTAATAAAATCCATTTCCTAGGGCCCTCAGAGCCAACTGCTCTGATACCATAATGTAGCGCCCCGACTTTACTTAATGAAAGGCGAAAGTGGAAATCTCCAATTCCCAGTAAGCACTACTATTTCTTCCTCAATATCATTAGAGATTATAAATCTAGCAGCGGAATAAATTATTTTTTTCTTATATAACCCTTACAGAACACACCAGAGCTGATAATAAGACTTCTATATTAAACAGATTTTTACATTCTACTTTACATGATAAGAAAACACACTAGTCAAAAGTGTCATAGACAGCACATAAGTAACTGTACACCAAAAGTACCTAGAACATGTCTAACTATAGATACATTTCAAAAGATAGATATCTTCATGATATTCTACAACAAACTAAGGCACCAAAAAGCCTTATCCATAATAACCTAGGCAGGCATATGGATCATCTTCACCCTCTTCTACATCTGCATCAGCATCTATGTAAATGTGGTGTAATTGTGGTATTACACCACATTTACATAGGCGGATTAATGAGTACACGGTCTCAATAAGTATAAGAATTACTGATATTTTCAATATGAGCCATCTTTTTCACAAATATCTCTAACATGGTGATTATAATAACAGCTACATTAGGTTTTCTAGACAAATTCATTTTGTATAATCCATAGCTGATAAGATAAGCACTGTAGAGCTATTTTGTAATAAAATCTACTTATCTTCTTTACACATTTTCTTTACTATGTACGACTTTATATTTATACATATGTGCATTTTACTGGCATCTCATAAAATGAATATGCATATAAATATAAAGAGGTAAAACAAATAAATCACAAAACATATAAATCACATTATTGAATGTATGCAATGCAATCTTTGGCTTTTTCAGCTTTCTAAAGGACTTGAACCTTTCGTTTACGACTATCAGGAGACATCTACGGCTCCTCGGTTAGCACCTGGCTTCTTATTTTAACATGGAAGGCTCCTTCGGCTTCCACCTTTAATATAAGAACACCCTATGATTTTACATTCAACTTTAGGAAGACAACAAGCTTCTTATTTAACCTGAGAGGCTCTTTCGGCTCCCACCATTAACATAGAAAAACGTTCTTGCTTCATATTTAATTAATCTCTTATTCTCAATGTTCAACAATATGCAATAACATGTCTCTTAAAATCATTCTTTTGTTCTCATAATCATCTCCTTTCATTTCGCAACTTATTTCACCGACACATGTAAAAATAATTGAAAGCATATAATCATGTTACTTATAAAATATTGAGGCTCATGTAATAATCATACTTCAAAAGCTTTATAAAATAGTATCAGTCTTAGTAAGTAGTTATACTTACTAAAATAGTATCATGCTCAGTAAGTAGTTATATTTACTTTTCATCGTAAACCGTTAAGCTGGATTCCCACTCTAACCCTTGATTCTAATATTCACTGCATTTAGTGCGCCCGCCCCGCGCGCGACTATATATTAGCTTAAAATTATATTTAAAAGGCTAAAATAACGACCTCTTAATTTCTCCTTATGCTCTATCCGAAATTGGACAGCATAATGACATATATCTAAAATATTATAATGTCACTCGAGCATCATAACTGTTGGAAGTCCTACATTGTCTAGGTATTAAAGAGATGGGCCATTTATAAGGGTGAGGGGAAACCCTCAACTTTTGAGCTAGCTTTTGGGTTGAGTTTGGCCCAAGACCCATTTCTAATATGGTATCAGAGCCCAAGTTTACCAACAAGTCTCTGCCCAATAGTTCATGGGAGAAACGAGTTGTCGCTGCTCCGATCCAGGGCCCGATGTGTGAGGGGGAGATTGTTGGGGTTATATCATATCGGTTGTGGAAAGGGCTGGTGGTCACTTTATAAGTGTAAAGGAAAGCCTTACCTCTTGAGCTAGCTTTCTGAACTAGCTTTTGGGGTTGAGTTAGGCCCAAGATCCATTTCTAACATGCATCTTATTGATTGCATGTTTATCATGGTATTAGAGCCTAGCCTAACTCAACCCAAAAGCTAGCTCTGGAGTTGAGGTTTTACCTTACCCTTATAAATGGCTCATCTCCTTAATACCCAGGCAATGTGAGACTTCCAACACGCCCCCTCATGTGTGGCGGGAGGACATCCAAGCCAACATGTGCGACAATGGGTGACGGTGGGCCACAACCAATTGGGCTAGGCACATGTGACGGGAGGACATCCAAGCCAACACATGCGACAATGGGAGACGGCGGGCCACAACCAATTGAACCTGGCTCTGATACCATATTAGAAATGGGTCTTTGGCCTAACTCAACCCAAAAGCTAGCTCAGGAGTTGAGGTTTTCCTTCACCTTATAAATGGCCCATCTCCTTAATACCCAAGCAATGTGGGACTTCCAACAATAACGACTATGTAGCATTACCACATATTTTTATATGGGCATTACTACGATATTAATATAATATTTATCTAAAACTTCTAATATTACTTGGGCATCACAACGGCACTATTGTAAAATACCTAGTAAAATTTAGGTAGCGCAACGACGCATTTGTAATATTTACAAGGGTGATTGAATATAATATCCTTCCTTGAGATATTCAATCACACTTTCCCGAGCAATTTAGACATCATAGCGACATAAAATAAATTCTAATAACTAAAATTGACATAAACTAAGGATAAAAGAATTATACCTAGCACTCCCACTTGAAGTAGCTCCAAAGCTTTAAGATTTAAAGCTTATTACTATTATATATATATTTCTCACTATTTAGAACCTCTCAGTACGTAACTCGTGAGAGAGGGAGAGAGCATTGCTGTGATTTGAAAAACACAAGCATCGCACGGCCTGTTTACAGGCAAGGTTTGGGGACAAGGGTGGAATTAGCTGCAAAGAGTTCAAGCGGTGGAAAACAAAACTGGATTGCCGTTATTTTTTGTAGGCGTGGAATTTTCCAGAATTGGTTCGACTTATTAGTGCAGCGTCCAAACCAGCCCAATCCACACAATATCAAACATGAATCTTCTACTGTGTGTATAAAACCAGCTTTTGCAAAATCCACTCACCCACATCCACGTTTGCCACTTAGTAAAAATAATAATCTAATTAAATGAGTTATAACCTTAACTCTTATTTTTACCTACTATATATATATATATATATATATATATATCATTCAACTAATCCATTTTCTTTTTAAGTCTAATTAAATCTTGAGTAACAAATTATTAATAATGCGAATCAAAGCCTAGTTCAAACCAACTACTTCTCAAATTAAACTATAACATAAAATTAGATATCAAATATATTTTCCTAATATATTTGATTTAACTTAAGACCAAAGTTTATACTAAAGCATTCTTAGTCATCTTTAATAAATTCCTCGGACGTTACAAAAGTCCTCCTAGTAACCATCCTCGAACTCACCAACACCAAAATATGTAGCACCTCGGCTTTACTAGGAAAGCCGTAAGTGGAATTATTTAAATTTTCATGTGACACTACTACTTTTTCCTTACTAAATAACATAGCGGAAAACTAGTAATAAATTTTTCTTTTCTTTTTTATAACCAATACTCGCTGATAAATACATACCAGAGCTTCTATTATACATCATTATGACATCATAAACTTTATCCTTAATACAATGAGTCATATGTGTCATAAATACAACTAAACTAACCATACTAACTTATGGCAAGATAGCTCTTCAAAAGTAGAAGCCTTTTGCAAGCCTGAAAGGTAAAAGTCTAATCAGGCGTATGGATCCTCAGCGACAGTCTTTGGAATGACATCTATGGAATCATTATGGTTTTACAGGTAGAAGTGTGAGACTACGGCTCAGTAAGTTCAAGCAAACTGACCATTTATAATGTGAGCCGATCTTTATTTGAAAATCAATCTTATCACCAATATTTACTAAATAGCCATATATGTAGGGTTTTCACAAATAAGTTTTAATAAATGTATGGTGTTGTGCAAATTTATTTAACTCACAAGTGCACAAATTGATTGTAGTCAATGGATTACAAGTGCGAGGTCGATCACACAAGAAATTGTGTTCTTGAAAGCAAATTTATATCTAAATCAATTGAACCCTAACCTAGTTCCAAATTTTGAGAGATTTTTGTTTGAATGAAAAATTAAAAGTATAAGCAATTTAAAGTGATTGTAATCTAATGATGAAGTGCTAGGGTTTCGGAATCCGCACTAACAAATTCATAGCAACATAATTTCATGATCTATAATATTCCCCAAAGTTCTCACATGTAAATCTTAGGTTTGTTTTACTATTGCTTCAAAGAATTAATTAAAATATCCCATGTATCCATTGATAACCTAAATCACAAAAGAAATCCAATATTCAATCAAATCATTAACTGTATCAATAAATCACAAGAAAATATCTAATTTTTATCAAAACATTAATTGTATCGAGAGAATAAATCACAGGGGAAATTAAATTTTTAACAAAGAAAACCAAGCAATCAAATGTATTGAATAATCTTAAATCATCAAGTATATCTTTGAATCACAAAAGATATCAAAGAATTATTGAATCCAATTGATTAGAAGTAAAACAATAGGGCAATTAAACCATTAAATTGGGAAACATTACATACATGAAACAAAGTTGCTAATTATAAGTGAGGCTTTATCTTCAACCTTAGTTGAAGGTTTAGCCTCTCATGTTATTGAAAGACAAAACAAGATAAATTGAATTCATAATGGAAAATTATTGAGTACTTACAAATATAGAATCACAAAGTTGAGATCCAAAAACTAGGAAATCCTAAAACTCTCTTCCCTCTCCTCTGAAATCTCGAAATTCGCAGCCTCTCTCAACTAATCTGAAGAGTTTTCTATTTATAGACCTAACACTAGGTTTGCAAGTAGGATTAGAATTAAAACTCGTTGCCAGATCGGACATTGCACTCGATCGCACAATTCCTGCGCTCGAGCATGTAGCTTCCCCCTACCATGCAAACATGTGCACGGCTTAGCTTTCCAACGGGCGCATCTGCGCTCGATCTTGGGGCGCCGGGCTCGAGCGTAAATGCGCTCGATCGTAGTATCCGGCGCTCGATCATAGGTCCGATGGTAGCTTCTCCAAAATGCTCAACTTTATCATAAATCCTGCAGTTTTCCCATAGCAACCTATAAAACACTAAAGACACATAACTAATCCAGAACATCAGATAATAACACAATTAAAGGATTAACACAAGTAAATTAAGGGGTCCAAATATGCAATATTTGGCACGCATCAAACACCCCCAAACTTAACTTTTGCTAGTCCCTTAGCAAAAAAAAAAAAAAAAAAAAAAAAAAAAAAACAAAACAAAACATAAATCCTCTTTCGCGGGAGAGACGGTTGCATTTAGCATATGCAACAAGCATTTTAAACCCCTAGGCATCCCTAGAGGACGAGTGAAGTCTCGTGAGGGCTTAACATGAATGATACCCACAAACATTGTAGCACTATGTTGTTAACAAGAAAGAATTTTCACATAAACCATGGTTCTTGTTTATGAGCAAACTTTAAAAGACAAACACCATCATCACAGTCAAAAGCAAATCCAAAATCAATTCACTCATAAATGGATAATTGAAACCTCATATGTCCTGAAAAGTGCAAAGTGTAATTAGCATATAAATATGAGGCTTATAGCTTAAACTCAAGACAAATTCCATGAAATTTGTAAGAATCCCTAACAGATGAAATGACCAAGGCAAGATATGCATTTATTTATTTATTTTTTTTACAGGCTCTACAATGTCTAACTCCCTTAAGCTTTCTAATTGACATATGTAACAAGTGTTAGGCCAATGACTCCCAAGCCAGGTGGCTTTAGGGCACTAGATGTAAACATCCCTAAGGGATTATTAACTTAAGTAAAAAAGGTTACGAAGTCAGATTAGCCATATCATAAATCAACTAGAACTTCACACCTT
>NC_081544.1:18480977-18491180 GCF_901000735.1 Corylus avellana | reverse complement strand
GAATTGACCCACATAAACAAAACAAAGGTGTTCATATAGAATTAGTATTGGTGGGCTCTTTTTTGGCTTTTTTCCTTCATATATTCAGAGGCATCATAAAAGTTATCATCTGAGTGATGAAGTAGATTTTGCTATAGACCTTATCATCATACGCAAATAACATTGAGACCAATTACAATGATCAAAAAAAAAACTCAATTTTCTAACAATATTATACTTCTCAGGTCTGTACCTTATTCAATGTATGCCCAGCAATATAAATTCCAGCACCCAACCAATGAAAATATATTGAAATTTACAATTTTTTAACCATCTAATCAGCCACCACAATGCAAACAACATAAAATCATGAATTGGGCACGTAAGACACTAAGCTGATCATGTCATCGCATTGGGCAAAAGGAAATAAAACAATGAGATAAACCCAGAAAATCTATTTCGAACAAAGCTCCTTAAGTCACTAAGTAAAACAAGCACTAGAAGCTAATCAATTAGTCAAATCTAAAGTGGGAGAGTACCTGAGAGAGACACTGATGAAGAGGAGATTTTTGGAAGAGGTGAAAGGATAAGAAGAGCTAAGCACTAGAAACCTCCAAGACATATATTTCATCATTAATTCTCACTCGGTCTTTCTCAGAAACGAAGCTTCCTTTTCACAAAGAAAATACCAACAACCCATTTGAAACAGAGAATAAGCAATAAAAAATTTGAGAACGAAATTGAAACGTAATAGACAAAGCAGAAAGTGATAGATGTGGAAATAAAATCAAAATGAAATGGCTTTCTAACTTTGCCTTGGTTTTTCAACCTTGTAAAAGTCTCAGAGAGCCCGAGGGTCCCAAGAGGCCTTGGCCTTCTTGGCGTGGTGGAGGCTGCCTAGCGCAATTGAAGGTGATATCGAAGTCTGCGCTGTTGACCTTAACGGCAGTGCCAATGGGCCGGGTCGGTGAGGGTCCCAGGCATGGTAGAGCTGGTCATCGCACGGTGGGGAGTGGTTTTGGGCTCGTCGGCGGCAGTGACGGTGGGGAGAGAAGACTCACGGTGCCAGTGGGGGGAGAAAATGGGTTGGGGAGAAAAATGGGGGAAATGAAATGTGATTCTCAGGAGAAAGGGTTTGGGGTCGTCGGCGGCAGTAACGGTGGGGAGAGGAGATGACGGCGCCGGCGACGGCGACGGTGCCGGCGGGGGGAGAAATGGTTGGTTTGGAGGGAGAATGGGAGGGAGAATGGTAGGGGTGTCAAAAATAACCGGGAAACTGAAACCAGAACCGGGAAACCGGGGACCGGTTCCGGTTCCGGTTGCCAAAAAAAAAAAAGAACCAGGATCTCGGTTTCGGTCCCGGTTTTTGGAACCCGGTAAAAACTGGGAAAACCGGAACCGGGTCTTATTTTATTAAATAATATATATATATATTATCTTTGTAATATGTTTGTAAACTATTTTTATTGTTAGTGTATTTCTTTCAATTAGTAGATTATTTAAATACTTGTTTTATTTTATATTTTTTTGTGTTTTGAATTGTTGTAGTAAGGGGTATTTATTTCTTGTGCATGTTGGTTTGTTTACATACTTGTTTTTACTTTTTATTGTTTTAATGTTTTCTTTATGTATCTAATTTAAAATGATTTTTAGGGTATTTTAAAAAATTTGATTTTTTTATTTCTAAGGCTCATATAGGCAAAAACATTGATTTTTTAGGATTTTTAGGCTTTTTTAGGTTTATTTTTTAATTATTTGGAACAATCACAATAAAGTCTATTTAATTTAGACAAAAAGATTAATAGCTTCTTTTTAAATGAGCTAACTTCTGAAAAAAATAATAGGCTTATTTTAGGCCCAATACCTAAAATAAGCCCCAAACACTAATTTTTTTCAAAAATCGGTTACCGGACCGGGTAAAACCGGAACCGACCGGGAACCAGGACCTCGGCTAACCGGGGTCCCGGTTTCGGTTTCCCAAAACCAAGAACCGGGGTACCATGGTTTCGGTTTCGGTTTTGGCCAAAAACCGAGAAACCGAACCGAGTTGACACCCCTAAAGAATGGTTTGGGGAAAATTTTGGGGGGAAATCAAATGGACGGGGGTGGGGGTTTTTGACGTAGGATTTTGGATTTTGGATTTTTTTTTTTTTTTCAAATCTTGGCAAACGTGGCATGTGATACGTCACCGGCGTGCTTACTGTTAAGCACGCTGGTGTTCAGCAGACCATTACTCCTTTATATGTATGTAGCATTACACCTCTACAAATATTCCCAACCACTTGTCTCGGTTCCTCACCAGTCAGCTCTCCACAGTAATGGAGTCAACAGGCTCCTACTCCATCCTCCTCCTCTTCTTCTTCTCCTTCTTCCACCACATCCCAGCTCTATCATCGCCCACTTCGACCACTCCTTTTTCAAGGGAAGCTCTCCCCACCAAATCAGGCTACCTCCCCGTCAACCCCACCACCGGCTCCTCCATTTTCTACTCTTTCTACGAAGCCCAGAAACCCATTTCACCGATCTCCCAAACCCCTCTTCTTATTTGGCTCCAGGGCGGCCCTGGCTGCTCCTCCATGATCGGTAACTTCTTGGAGCTCGGCCCCTGGCGTGTCAACTTCCAGAAGGCCAAATCCGAGCCACTTGCTCTCGAACCCAATCCAGGCTCTTGGAACCGCATATTCGGCCTTCTTTTCCTCGATAACCCGATTGGAACCGGGTTCAGCATTGCCTCCACACCAGAAGAAATCCCAAGAGATCAACATTCTGTTGCCAAGCATCTTTTCGCCGCGATCACTTCCTTTATTGAATCGGACCGATCGCTTAAGTCCCGGCCGATATACATCACTGGTGAGAGCTATGCAGGCAAGTATGTTCCGGCAATTGGGTACTATATTATCAGGAAGAATGCAGATTTGCCGGCGTCCGAGCGGGTCAACTTAGCAGGCGTTGCTATTGGGAACGGGATGACCGATCCGGTGACCCAGGTGGGTATTCATGCCGTGAATGCTCACTTTACTGGTTTGATCAATGAGAGGCAGAAGAGGGAGCTGGAGAAAGCGCAATGGAAGGCAATTGAGCTGACAAAATCAAGGAATTGGAGCGAGGCAACAAAAGCTAGAACAAGGGTCCTGCGTTTGTTGCAGAACATGACAGGGTTGGCGACATTAAACGACTTCACTCGGAAAGCTCCATACAAGACAAAAATGGTGACCGAGCTTTTACAAAACGAGGAGGTGAAGAGGGCCTTGGGGGCGAACGAGTCGGTGGCTTTTGAGGAGTGCAGCGACGTCGTTGGGGATGCGCTGCACGACGATGTGATGAAGAGTGTGAAATATATGGTGGAGGCTCTGGTGAAGCAGAGCAGGGTGCTGTTGTATCAAGGGAATTTTGATTTGAGGGATGGGGTGGTTTCAACGGAGGCTTGGGTGAAGACGATGAAATGGGAGGGGATTGAGGAGTTTGTAATGGCGGAGAGGAAGGTTTGGAAGGTGAAAGGAGAGCTTGCTGGATATGTGCAGAAATGGGGGAGTTTGAGTAATGTTGTGGTTTTAGGGGCAGGGCATCTTGTGCCTAATGACCAGGCATTGCATTCTCAGGGAATGATTGAAGAGTGGGTGTTGGAGAGGGGGTTGTTTGGGTATCAACAAGGGGAGGATTTGTACTGAAACTTGAGTCCTCCAATATAACTTTTGGTCATCCTACTCCTCCCTACTCTTCGTCTTGTCATTTGTAATATCATGGAATAAATTCTCTACTTCGTAAGAATTTTTATTTTCTTTTTGTTATAAGTAATAGAAATATTAAGAAAAAAACGTAAAACGTTATATGTACACAAGGAGTATATAAAAGAAATCACTTAATTAGTAAGAACAACTAAACAAGAAAATCATGATAACTAATCACCGAATGAGAAGCATAAACGATTGGTGTTGAAAAATAAAGACTTAATATCCTTCAAAGTTTTCGAAGTTTTTTTATCATTTATTTCTCTTCACATACACCACAAAAGGCATAAATACACAATTTTCCACACATCACTACAACAATAGTCCATTAAAATAAGCATATAAAGTTGCTACTCGTCTACATATTGAAACACCCTAAGTTCTGGAGGTAGAGCGATTGGGAACAATTGTAACATATTCTTAATAAAAATAAGAATTTTCCTACTATATGATCATCACATAAACATAACATCACCAGATTATTATAAACTCTCATTATGAAATCACAAACACATAATGTACTAGTATTCAATAATCTCATAAGCAATAAAATTATAGTCTGTGCTTGTCCCAAGCGGTCTACTTTATAGAATGGAGTCCCAGACACTTCTACTGCTACTGCTTCTGCTAGTCCACAAAGTAATAAGCCTAAGTGTCCCAGCCATTGAGCTAGATGATCGGGTCTTTAACAACTAAGAGGCCCACCGATACCCCTGTCCTCAGTACTACGATATATAGGGCATTCTGAAAAAGATGTATAGGGAGAAGGGGTGAGTTCAACAACTCAGTAAGTAGTCACAACACCAAGATGATATGAACATGCTATGCAAATTTTTATGTCATAATCTCAGTCATGTACAACAGTAATTAATAAAATGATTACAATTAAAGCAATAATAGCTAGTTATAAAATGAGTAAGCACTTCCTTTTACCTTTCTTTCAAAATAGTTGTTTTACCCTTTGACTCAACACCACAATTTTACTATGAGCAGTACACGTTGGCTTGCCCCGAAGGACCTATATGCTCATACTATCATCACATGGGAGAGTTACTAGGTTGGGAATTTCCTTAGGTGAAGGTCACCTGGCCGATAGCACACACTTTCTCGTAACCGTCATTCGATATGCTTGCCATGCTACCCATGCAGTACTTATCGTGACTATAATCGTCCTCGGGGTTAAATATTTATGAACATGAATGCACATGTAACATTTCATATGATCTTGTAAGCTCTTCTATAATGGTATAATCTACCATGAAACGTTGTGATCAGCTCCTTTCATTCATAATCACATTCATGCATAACTCATAAAAATGAGGTATTTGTAATACGTAACATTCTTAAACAATGACATATGATCAAACAAAACTTGGCATTAAAATATGAAAGGCAATGCAATTGAAAGTCATGTAAGTAGATTCTTTATAAAATCCCTAACATTTTTCCAAAGATTAATAATAAAATCTGTTTGGATTTTTGGTGTTGTATCCTCTTATCTGGCATCGCATGCCCTTATTTTGATTATGCATCCAATTTTATAAGCTATGAAACCTTGGTGTCAAATGGTTTGAATAATGATTAGCATATAGAGTACCCACACAAGAACTTGTAAGCTATAGTTAATAAAAGGAAACCCACTGCCCCATAATAGTGGGAGACCTAAATTCATTGAACATTTCCTTGCCCTCATGCCCCATGTTGCATTACGCATTTGATAAATGATTATTTTCTTTTTCATTAGTCTTTCTCCTGCCCAACTTTTGCAAATTTACTATTAAATTTGTAAGACTTTAGTTGGTTGGGAGGACTGAGGAGGGGACCAATGGGGATGACTAATTTTGTAACATTCCAGTCTCATATTAGGTAGATGAGAAGTAGCCCACATAGAGTTGATAGTTTATAAAGATAGTTATGAGTGTTAGTCCCATATTGCCTAGTTATTATGAGAAACTGTGTGTTCTAAATTGATTAGTCATTTTGGGGTAATAGTGTACATGTGGCTAGCGCTTTTCCATGAGTGTTACTTTAAGCCCATGATAGATTTACATGTTAGCCTTGAGGATGGGTTAGAGGTGAGGCTCAATTGGTTAGGCCTAAGACAACTTAGTAAAAATGGATCAAAAGCCCAAGTATGAGTCAATAAAATTTTGTTTGTTATTATAATTTTCAAGTATTTTATTTACTAATTAAATTTTAGATAATTACAAAAATTTAAAAGATTCACAAACCATTCAAATTTTCGGTAATAAAATTTGTTGACAACTTGTTATTTTAAAATTTAGTTTAAATCTAAAGCTATAAAACAAAAACTGCATTATCTCTTTGAGGGAAGAAACCATGATTGAAGGCTGTTTTCTCTCTAGCAAACCCTAGTGGAGAAGGAGAAGTTTTTCCAGGTTTTTGAGTTTGTGAAAGTAATCGTTTTTTCTTCATGCTTGTGATAACTTTTTTCCATGGCGGAGGATCTGACTAAGCTATGGGGAAACCTTTCGTTGACGGAAGAGAAAGATGGTGTGGAGGTAGATATTCAAGCAAGGGAGTTGGAAGCTGGGGCTACGCTTGGGAAAGCTTTTGTGGTTGGAAAATTGATCATAGCTTACTTGGTGAGTAAAGAAATCATTAGGAATACCTTGATACGATGGTGGAAACCTGCTGATAATTAACCTTTACTTTAAGGGGAGAGAACTTGTTTTTAATTGAATTCTCAGACAAGCGGGATAAGGAACGTGTGTTGGGTGGACTGCCTTGGGTCTTTGAAAGTAGTTTGTTTCTGATAGAGGACTTTGATAGCCTTGCACAGCCATCAGATTTCACATTTGATAAGGCGCCTTTCTGGGTTCGAATGATCAATCTACCACTGGCATGTATGGGTAAAGAAATTGGACAGAAGATTGGAGCTACTGTTGGTATGGTGGACATGGTGGATACGGATGAGAATGGAATAGGCTGGGGAGAATTCTCTGGAGTGAAAATTCGTTTGGATTTGACAAAAACCTCGTCTGCGTGGACACAAACTGAATATCCAAGGAAAACAAGTGTGGACTACATTCCAGTATGAACGGCTCTCGAAATTTTGTTTACATTGTGGTGTGATCTGTCATGGGAAGACTAGCTATTTGAATAAAAGTGATATGGGGAATTAAGAAACTACCCCCCGCTACGGGCCTGGGCTGCATGCAGCATCTTCGACGCGAAAAATAGAGAGAAGTTTCGAGAGATTTCCGTCAAGAAGAGGGCAACATATGCCTGATCAGAAGGAGCGGTCTGGATGGGAAAATAGAAGAATTGATGATCGGAGGACAGCGGGTTCACAGTCGGCTGACGTCGGAGAAGATGATGTTGATGTGGCTGGAGGAGCGGGGGCATTCAATGCCCGTGATAGCAGGCGCATAGACGATGATGGGAATAATGCGTGAATGGAGGAGAATGTGGAGATTCTTGCCTAAACAAGAAGAAGAGTTATGAGAAAGGTGGCGAAGACAATCATAACCAGGACAAGGGTGACGGTGTCGATGAAGGGTGTCCAAACCCTAGAAGGCTGAAATACCAAAAAGGAAACAACGGGTATCGAGGAGAGGATCATGGAGGCTTAGGTGCTAACCACTCAAAACAAAATCTTTTCGAAACGGAAAAATCCCGTGGAGATAATTCAGTGCGTAACGGAATTTGGTGCGTAACGGAAGATATGATTGTAAAGGACAGAGATACGTGGGGGAGGAAAATAAGGAAAGAAGCTCTGCGAATGGTGAAGAGCAAGATGAGTCTACTCCTAAAGGAAAGTCAAAAGTGCACTTGAAGTTTGGTGACGTGGAGGGGGAAGTAGAACTAAGTTTCTGAAAGACCAACGTGGAATGAGTGCTGGGGGTTAGATGGGCTGTTTTCGAGCCCAACTTCACACCCAGACACTAAACCGACTTATTCAGGCCCAAGCCTGGCGGATGTTGAAAAAACAATGCATGCAGCAAAGGTTGGTAATGCAGGGGACGTGAATGTGACTTGGAAACAGAAATCAAGAGAGGAACTTGTTCCAGGTTGCGAAGCAATGTCTCTAATGGAGCAAGGCCCACGTAAAAAGAAGGAATGCGTCGGAGAGGGGAAAACTGTTGGACTTGAGAAGAAGGGACGAAAGATCAGTGTCCAAGGAATAAAATAAATAGTATGGCGGTGGTTGTTAAATAGCCCCGCCGACCGCAATGAAGATTATAAGCTGAAACTGTTGGGGGCTTGGGAACCACCAGACAGTTTGCGATCTTTGCCAGGAGCTGAAAGAGAAGTGTCCCATAATGGTTTTCTTGATGGAAACCAAATTGCGAAAGGATAGGATTGAATGAATTTGTTATAAGTTGGGTCTCCCCAATTTATTTGTGGTAGATAGTATTGGAAAGAGCGGGGGATTGGCTCTTCTTTGGAGTGAGGATGTCTCGGTTGATATTCAAACTTTTAGTTACCGACACATTAATGGTGTTTGTCAAACGAAAAGTATGGATGCTAAATGGAAGTTCATCGGATTCTACGGACATTCGGAAACTACCAAACGGTATGAGGCTTGGGAATTACTCAAGTTTTTGGCTAGACTTCAACCGCTACCATGGATTTGCATCGGGGATTTCAATGAAATTACCACTATGTCGGAGAAGTGGGGTGGAGGAGGAAGAAATAGTAGCCAAATGAGGAATTTCCAACAAACTCTGGAAAGTTGTGAACTGTTTGACCTTGGGATTAGGGGCCCGAAGTATACTTGGAGCATTGGGCAGTCGGGGAATACTTTAATAAAGGAGCGGCTTGACAGGGGTTTTGCAAACCATGACTGGTGCAATTTATTCCCAGAGGCTGAGATTTGTGTGGAAGCTTCTACTAATTCAAACCACACATTGTTGACTCTCTGCTTGAGTGGACAGCAAAGGCCAAGGTAGGGCATCGATTTCAATATGAGGCATGTTGGTCTTTAGATCAGGGCTAAAATGATGTGCTCCAGAGGGCGTGGAAAGGACCATCGTAAGCAAGCAATACATGGGAACGAGTGGCTGAAAAACTAAGAAGGTGACAACGTAATACCTCCAGATGGCGGAAAAGCAGTGGGGTCAGAATCGGAAGTGTAACATCCCCAGCCCGTTAGGGTTAGGTTTGTTAAAAATTTCTTACTCGCAAAGATCCATAAGGTTTATCAACTAAACAATACTAGAATAAAAATGAATGCATGAATCTCTAGAATATCACGTCCTTAAAATAAACTGAAATATTTATGCTTAACAAAAATATGTCTCACAAATGATAATAATGTTCCTTATTAAAATAAATTCATGACTCTCTGAAAGAAAACTATGCCAATGCACTTATTAACTTAACCAATATAAAATCATAAGAAATCCTAAATACGCCCACCCCCATTCCGGCCTCCTAGTGCGACCTGTTCACCACCTGAAACAAGAAATAAAACTGATGAGCCCAAAGGGGGCCCAATAAGTGAAATCCACAACCATAAGTAGTTTTACTCATTGTCCCGTTTTGAAAAATGGAACTCATAACTACATATGTTCCCAGTATATTTTAAAAAAAAAACAGAAAGCACATAAAATATATTATCATCAATAAAATTTGCTATAGTATTTATCTCATACTAGGGCCCATGTATACGTTTACCCCCATATACTGTGGCCACAGCCTTGTCCCTAGCCAGCCGATTAACTCTAGGTGCACTCAGAATGGCAAAAAAAATACTATGATGGAACCACCTTCTGGCAGAGCCTCTTTCAGCGGTTGCGCCTCCATCCTTAGCATCGGTACCAAGCTTCTCTCTTGTTTCTCTTGGGGCCAAAAATACACTCCTCCCTACATGTGCCCTCATTTTATAATACTCTTTTCTCATTTCTTGTACTTCTCTAGGTACATCTTAGGGCAACATGTGGGAGGGTTTAACATTATTTTCTCAAAATCTCTTATAAACATCATTATTTTCACAAAGTTTCTTTTCTTGAACATGTCATGCATGCAACATAATTTCATAGTATAAACAAAATAATCATTTGCAGTTTGAAACAAAATTGCATAAATAGCATGATATGATAATTTTTCTGGAAGGGATAGTAAATTCACTTACCTCTTGACTGCAATAAAATTTTCCTCTGATTACTAACTAATTTCTTGAAGGAAATACAGACACGTTACTACCCTCATACACGTCACAACAAAACATTCTACTACTATTATGAGTTGGCTTGCTAATCAATTGAGAATGAACTTACTTAGATATTTAGGTATGCTTCCCAATAAATTCCAGAACTTATCTTATTTCGTAGGACTCATATATATATATATATATATATATATATATATATATTGAAGAAATCCAAATGTACGTATATATAAAAAAAAATACTACAAATCATTATGTATGTATGTATATAGATATAAATATATCTCTATACTTTAAAGTATTCTTCATGTATATGAATATTTATAAATTCTTCAAATCATTATATATATATATATATAT
>NC_081544.1:18472544-18480947 GCF_901000735.1 Corylus avellana | reverse complement strand
AAAAGACCAAGTAGGTGTGAGATATGTGTATATGGCTGTACGTGAGGAGCAAAAGAAGAAATTCTCTCTTTCCCACTACAATGCAACACGGTCACCAAGGCAAACACTAAAATTTTGACTCACAATTGTGCTATGACTGAGTATATATAAGTAAGATGAAGAAAAGCAATCTGTGAGGCCATACCTGACGCACAATAGGGAGAGCAACGTGGGGAGGAAAAGTGAGCGGCAGGGAAAATTGTTTTTTTTTTTTCCTTTCTTTCTCTCTTGGTGTGCGGCAATAGCTTGTTTCACTCCCATAAATAGGCTGAATAAAAGAGACAGGAAATAGGTTTTCAAGGAGCTTAGGGTTTTCCTTTTCCTAGTCGGAGCCTAGGGCTTCAGTATATATATATTACTCTTTTATTTTATTTACTTATTATTATTATTATTATTATTATATATTTTTAATTCGTCCATTCTCATTGTTAACCTAAGCCAACCATTTTTTTAAAAAATCTATGAGTCAATTAAAAATACTCTAAACGGACTTAGGATTGTCACAATCCTCCCCCCTTATAAAATTTCGTCCTTGAAATTTGGTGAACAACTAACCCGTTGACCATAGGAAGAACCTGATGTGCCAGAGTCGCTTTGAGGCCCGTCGGCTTTCACTCAAACAAATACAGGTACTTTTCCCACATGCTCTCCTCCAATTCCCATGAAGCTTCTTCCACGGAGTGGTTACTCCATAAGACTTTCACTAAAGAGATAGTCTTATTCCTGAGGACTTGTTCCCTTCTATCCAGCATTCTTGTCGGTGTCTCCTCATAAGTCATGGTGGATTGAATCTGTAGGGGCTTGCTCCAATACATGCGTGGGGTCCGATACGTACTTCCTTAGCATGGATATATGAAATACGTTGTGAATTCCTGTCAAGCTTGGTGGTAGTGCCAAACGATATGCCACCGTGCCAATCTTCTCGAGAATCTCAAAGGGACCCACAAATCTGGGGCTCAGGTTTCCTCTTCTTCTAAACCTCATTACTCCTTTGATAGGGGCGACCTTGAGAAAGACCTTTGTGCCGACTTCGAACTCGAATTCTTGTCGTCTGACGTCGGCGTAGCTCTTCTGTCGACTCTGAGTTGCTGCTAATCTCTGCTTAATCACTGCTATCTTCTTACAGGTGTCTTGAATGATCTCTGGCCCGAGTAGTTTTCTCTCTCCTATTTCGTCCCAATATAATGGCGACCTACACTGCCTCCTGTACAAGGCTTCATAGGGTGCCATCTCGATGCTAGCGTGATAGCTATTGTTGTAAGCGAACTCTACCAACGGAATGTACTGAATCCAGCTTCTAAAGTCCAAAACACATAGTCGCAACATGTCTTCCAAGGTTTGAATCGTCCGTTCAGTCTGTCCATCTATTTGAGGGTGAAACGCTGTGCTGATGGTTAGCTTTGTTCCCAGTGCTTCCCGTAAACTCCTCCAAAATATAGAGGTGAATCTTGGATCACGATCCAACATAATCGACACAGGGATCCCATGTAATCGTACGATCTCCTTGATGTAAAGCTCGGCAAGTCTGTCCATACTGTAGGTCATCTTGATGGGTAGGAAGTGCGCAGTCTTAGTCAACTGATCAACAATGACCCATACTGTATCTTGGCCACTAGGAGCTCGAGGAAAGCCTGACACAAAATCCATCGAAATACATTCCCATTTCCACTCAAGAATAGGTAGGGGTTGCAAAGGTCCTGCAGGTCTCTGGTGCTCCGCCTTGACTTGCTGAGAAGTGAGGCACTGTTCTACATACCGTGCGATATACTTCTTCATTCCTTTCCACCAATAATTTCTACGTAAATCCCGATACATCTTGGTGTTACCAGGATGGATTGTATATAGGGATTGATGGGTTTCTGGCAAGATGACTCTCTTCAGTTCTGCGTCCTTGGGAATGCACACTCAGTTGCGAAACTTTAATATCCCATCTCCACCAATGTGAAAATCCTATTGTACCCCTTTTTCAACTTCTTCATGGCTTCTAATAAATTCGTTATCTGATAACTAGGTGGTTCTAATTTGCTCCATTAAGGTCGGCTCCAAGCTTAGGCTACTCACGTAAGACTGGATTTCCCCCACCATCATCTCTACTCCGGCTCTCTCCAAGTCAAGGAGTAGTTCCTTTTGCATAGTGAACATGGCAGATACTCTTCCAGCTATGGTTTTTCTACTGAGAGCATTAGCAACTACAGTCGCCTTCCCTGGGTGGTAGTTGATCGTACAATCATAGTCCTTTAGGAGTTCCAACCAACGTCTTTGGAGCATATTGAGCTCTTTTTGGGTGAAAAAGTATTTCAGGCTTTTATGATCTATGTAGATTTCACAACGCTCCCTGCATAAGTAGTGTTGCCATATCTTAAAAGCAAAGACAACCGCAGCAAGCTCAAGGTTGTGAGTCGGATAATTGTGCTCGTAAGTCTTCAACTGTCTCGAGGCATAGGAGATTACTTTCCCTCTCTGCATTAGTACACAACCCAACCCTTTGTGTGAGGCGTCACTATAAATTACAAATCCATCCGATCCTGATGGGAGAGTGAGGACTAGTGCGGTGACTAAACGTTGCTTCAATTCTTGGAAACTTTGTTCACACTCCTCCGACCATTGGAATTTCTCGTTCTTCCTTGTAAATCTGGTCAATGGTGCCGCCAACCGAGAAAATCCTTCAACGAACCTCCTAT
Organism: Corylus avellana; assembly: GCF_901000735.1. NCBI lineage: Eukaryota > Viridiplantae > Streptophyta > Magnoliopsida > Fagales > Betulaceae > Corylus > Corylus avellana. The sequence goes on along the minus strand of NC_081544.1, from coordinate 18,478,227 downwards.
AATAGCCGGCAAGACCCAGAAAACTTCGCACCTCATAGGCATTCGACGGCCTCACCCAATTGACTACCGCTTCCACTTTCCCTAAGTCTACAACAATTCCATCCTTGGTTACAACGTGCCCCAAGAAAGCCACATTGTCCAACCAGAATTCGCATTTCTTGAATTTCGTGTAAAGTTGATGTTTCCTCAAGACACTCAACACCGTCTGCAAATGCTCTATATGCTCCTCCTGACTCTTTGAGTAGATTAAGATGTCGTCGATAAATATCACCACACACCGATCGACAAGCTCTTGAAAAATCTGATTCATCATATCCATGAAAGTTGCCGAAGGATTAGTTAACCCAAAAGGCATTACTAAGAATTCATAATGCCCATACCTTGTTCGGAACGCCGTCTTTTGTACATCCTCCTCTTGAATCTTGAGTTGGTGATAGCCGGAACGAAGGTCAATCTTAGAGAATACCTGTGATCCTTGTAGCTGGTCAAAGAGGTCATCAATCCTCGGTAATGGATATCTATTCTTGATTGTCACCTTATTAAGTTCTCGATAATCGATACATAGTCTCATCGACCCATCTTTTTTCTTCACGAATAGGACCGGTACTCCTCATGGAGAAACACTAGGGCGAATAAAACCGTTGTCCAAAAGTTCTTGTTAGGTATTTCCTCAATCTTGCATCCCGATTTTTCTTCTGTCACGCAAGCCAAGTATCCTGAACACCCACTTCTCTGTAATTTGGTCGCCTGTAGTGCATATATCAATTTGAATGTGTCGGTATTCTGATTCCCCCGAATCTTGAACTCTGCTGCTCCCGGTGGTCTAAACATGATCTCCTTGTGGAAACAGTCCACGCAAGCATGATACATGGATAGCCAATCCATGCCTAAAATAATATCAAACCCACTCATCTCAAAGATAACGAGATTCGCTGGCATGACATGGCCTTCAACTAGAATAGGACAATCCTTAACTACAGAGGTGCATAAAATTGTACTCCCTACTGGTGTAGCAACTGCTAAATTTACATCTAAGGCTTCAGACTCCAGACAGCAGGCTTTAACAAAGAAATACGACACAAATGAGTGTGTTGCCCCTGAATCAAAAAGAACAGAAGCTATACTAGATGAATTAGGAGGAGTACCTGTTACTACGTCGTTTGACCCCGCTGCATTGCTTGGTGTCAAAGCAAACACCCAAGCAAGTGCCGTGGTTCTCTGTCCCTCTAGGCGGTTCTGATTGGCTTGGTTGTTGGCAGGAGTCCTACAGTCCCTCGTGATATGTCCAGGTTTCCCGCACTTAAAGCAGCCTGATTGCCCGTAGAGGCAATTCCTAGTATGCATCCTACCGCACTTCTGGCAGGATGGGCGTTGCTCGCCCCCTCTTTGGTTATGGAATTGCTAAGGTGTGTAACTCCTCTCAGCTGGTTGGTTAAGTCTCCTCTTATTGGCATGAAATGATTGCCCCCCCGAGCGGTTTCCTTGCGGTGCAGTTCTCTTCTTCTGATTAAAGTATTCCGAGTTGATTTTCTGTGTCCGCTCAATTACTGCCGCCTTGTTGATCAAGTCTGTCAGTTTGCCAATCTCGAATCCCATGATCTAGTTCATGATACGTGGCTGTAACCCTCGTTCAAACTTTCTTGCTGTGAGCTCTTTTGTGGACACCAAGTAAGGCACGAACCGAGAAAGTTCAATGAACTTGGCAGCATATTGCTCCACCATCATTGATCCTTGAATCAAATCTATAAATCCCGCATTTAAAGCAGCCTGATTGCCCGTAGAGGCAATTCCTAGTATGCATCCTACCGCACTTCTGGCAGGATGGGCGTTGCTCGCCCCCTCTTTGGTTATGGAATTGCTGAGGTGTGTAACTCCTCTCTACTGGTTGGTTAATTCTCCTCTTATTGGCATGGAATGATTGTCCCCCCGAGCGGTTTCCTTGCGGTGCAGTTCTCTTCTTCTGATTAAAGTATTCCGAGTTGATTTTCTGTGTCCGCTCAATTACTGCCGCCTTGTTGATCAAGTCAATCAGTTTGCCAATCTCGAATCCCACGATCTAGTTCATGATGCGTGGCTGTAACCCTCGTTCAAACTTTCTTGCTGTGAGCTCTTCTGTGGACACCAAGTAAGGCACGAATCGAGAAAGTTCAATGAACTTGGCAACATATTGCTCCACCGTCATTGATCCTTGAATCAAATTTGTAAATTCCTGGGCCTTGGCCTGTCGGGTTGTTTGAGGAAAGAATCACTCCAAGAACACCTCCTTGAAGTCCATCCAGGGAATGGTTGCTCCAACACCTAATGTTCCATCATTCAGCTCCCTCAGTGAGGTAGTAGGTAGCATACTTGACCTTCTGTTCTTCGGTGCAGTTCATCACATCCATCAGCTTCTCTATTTGTAAGACCTAGTTTTCAGCAGCTATTGCGTCGGGTTGTCCCTCAAAAACAGGAGGGCGTTGCTGATTAAACTTTTCGAAAGTACACCCTCGCTGTCCTTCGCTGGTTGTTCCTCCCTTGGTATTGGTACCCATTGCCAGTAAGCTCACAAGTTGCACCGCCAACGCAGTCAAAGCTTCTGGTTGCTGGTTGGCAGTGGTGTTTCCTCCGTTCCCAGCCTCGTTGCCCTCAGTATGACCCTCCTCGGTGTTGTTAGTACGACTGCGAGTCAGGGGTCCCATTGTTCTATGACCAAGGTAAAAGAGAAGAAAATAATAAGCAGTTAGAATGTATACATGTACTATCTATAAGTGACTACAAAGACAGACTCTACTTGGCCGGAATGTGGCTTGCCCTTACCCCACTACTTCTATCAATAGTTCTAATTCTTAAAGTCTACAGAACCTTATAAGCTGGCTTTGATACCAAAATTGTAACATCCCCAGCCCATTAGGGTTAGGTTTGTTAGAAATTTCTTACTCGCAAAGATCCATAAGGTTTATCAACTAAACAATACTAGAATGAAAATAAATGCATGAATCTCTAGAATATCATGTCCTTAAAATAAACTGAAATATCTATGCTTAACAAAAATATGTCTCACAAACGATAATAATGTTCCTTATTAAAATAAATTCATCACTCTCTGAAAGAAAACTGTGCCAATGCACTTATTAACTTGACTAATATGAAATCATAAGAAATCCTAAATACGCCCGCCCCCATTCTGGCCTCCTAGTGCAACCTGTTCACCACCTGAAACAAGAAATAAAACTGATGAGCCCAAAAGGGGCCCAGTAAGTGAAATCCATAACCATAAGCAGTTTTACTCCTTGTCCCGTTTTGAAAACTGGAACTTATAACTACATATGTTCCTAGTATATTTTTAAAGAAAACAGAAAGCACATAAAATATATTATCATCAATAAAATTTGTGATAGTCTTTATCTCATACTAGGGCCTATGTATACTATTACCCCTATATACTAGGGTTGCACGGTCCTTGCGACCTGGGATGAGATACTATGGCCACAGCCTCGTCCCCTGGCCAGCCGATTAACTCTGGGTGCACTAAGCATGGCAAAAAAAAAAACTATGATGGAACCACCTTCTGGCAGAGCCTCTTTCAGCGATTGCGCCTCCATCCTTAGCATCTGTACTGAGCTTTTCTCTTGTTTATCTTGGGGCTAAAAATACACTCCTCCCTACATGTGCCCTCATTTTATAACACTCTTTTCTCATTTCTTGTACTTCTCTAGGTACATCTTATGGCAACATGTAGGAGGGTTTATCATCATTTTCTCGAAATCTCTTATAAACATCATTATTTTCACAAAGTTTCTTTTCTCCAACTTGTCATGCATGCAACATAATTTCATAGTATAAACAAAATAATCATTTGCAGTTTGAAACAAAATTGCATAAATAGCATGACATGATAATTTTTCTAGAAAGGATAGTAAATTCACTTTCCTCTTGACTACAATAAAATTTTCCTCTGACTGCTAACTAATCTGCTGAAGGAAATACAGACATGTTACTACCCTCATACACGTCACAACAAAACATTCTACTACTATTATGAGTTGGCTTGCTAATCAATTTAGCATGAACTTACTTAGGTATTTTGGTATGCTTCCCAATAAATTTCAGAACTTATCTTATTTCGTAGGACTCATATATATATATATATATATACTCTCAACTATTCTATATATATAAGTACACTTTAACCCTACCCTGCATATATATGTATATACCTCCGTTAGAATGCTATATATATATACATATGAACAACCTGAATCTATATATGTGTAGATATATTTTAAAGTACTATATATATATATATATATATATATATATATATATATACTTGCTAATAATTTGTTCCCACAAAAGACCAAGTAGGTGTGAGATATGTGTATATGGCTGTACATGAGGAGCAAAAGAAGAAATTCTCTCTTTCCCACTACAATACAACACGGTCACCAAGGCAAACACTAAAATTTTGACTCACAATTGTGCTATAACTGAGTATATATATGTAAGATGAAGAAAAGCAATCTGTGAGGCCATACCTAATGCATAACAAGGAGAGCAACGTGAGGAGGAAAAGTGAGCAGCAAGGAATTTTTTTTTTTTTCTTTCTCTCTTGGTAGGGGTGGGTGTCAGCGGAATCGGTGACGGTAGGGGGTTTTCCGCCTACCGTCTCGAATTTGTCAGTGAAGTCGGTAATTTCACCGACTTCATCTCGACAAATTTGATTTCAACCGTTACTGTCACCGAATAATCGGTGACGGTAACGGTCGGTAACCTGTTAGAGAGAGAGAGAGAGAGAGCTTCGTGGGGTGTTTCTTCAGATCGCAAACAAGGAGTCAAGGACAAGCAAGATTCTAGCTGATAAACTAGAAGGAAGAGCCGTTCTTGCTTGGAGCATAACCATTCTTGCTTGAAAATGGAAGTCTTGAAAAAGCAGATGAGACATTTATGTATGCGCAAGATAGCCCAACTCTTAAAAAGCAGAGAAAAAGTGTGCAGCGTGCCCAACACAGCTAGAAGAAAGCAAAAGCAGAGAAAAAGTGTGCAGTGTGCAGTGTGCGTGGAACTGTAGAAGTCTGGAAAAAGCAGAGAGAGAGAAGAAAGAAAGAAAGATAACCATTTAAAATGCTTTATGAGTTCCCAAGAAAAAGTGTGCTGCAGCAAGTGACCATAATAAAAAAGTATGCATAATAAAACAAATATTTGAATAAAATATAAAAGAAGAAAAAAGAAATATAATTCTGAAAAAACTGTCAAGGTTTATGTTGTATTCCACGTAATAAACAAATGGGAATCACTTGCACTTAAAAAAAGACTTATTTGGGTTTTTTAACACATGCAATCACTTAAAAAAAATTTAAACTTCAAGTCACAAACACATCACTTAAAGAAAATCACAAATACATTTTAAATAACACAATAACAATTAAACTTAACCTTATTATTCATACTTCACAAATCACAAAATACTTTAGTGTTAATATCATACTTTACTAAAACAATTAAATAAAGTGCAAATTATTAATTCACAACCCAACTTAGAAATAAAAAAATAAAAAAAAACTAAATAGTAAATAGCATCATTTGATTCCTTCGACCAAAGAAACACCATTCATCAGAGTCCATCCTTGAAGCCTCATTCCACGTCAAATGTGATGGAATTGGACATACATTCTACCACAATAAAAATTTGACAGAATTAGTAAAA
>NC_081544.1:18411556-18472444 GCF_901000735.1 Corylus avellana | reverse complement strand
TCAACAAAGGATCATTACTTTCACAATACTCTGTCAAACATGAATGAACAGAACATAATATGTCGAAAAATGAGTTGGAAGTTGAATACATAGAACCAGATATTTTCACTGTGGCATGATAAAATACTTGTAAGAACTTAATAAATTGACGGATATTGTGCCAATCATCATCAGTCAGAGTTCCCAACCCCTTTTTTCCTACACTATCATCATACAAATAGTTCATAAAATGCCCATCTTCATCTAGCATAAGTTCAAAGGCCTTTTGGTACTTTTCTGCCATCTCCAACATGATATAAGTAGAGTTCCATCTAGTGGAAACATCAAGTTTCAATGAAGCATTACACTCGACGCTTTTTCTTTTCGCACAAGACTTAAAGAGAGCCAATCTTTGGGGGGAAGACTTCACATACTTCACCATATTTCGAATCTTTATGATTAAATCGTCAACATTCTTCAAACCCTCATGCACAATTATATTAAGAATATGTGCAGAAGATCTCACATGAATAAACTCGTGATGACAAACAACTTCCTTATTGGATGTAGTTTTTTTTTTTGTTTTTTTTAAACCAATCAATTGTAGTTTCATTAGCACTTGCATTGTCAACTAATATTGTCAGCATCCTATGAATCCCCCATTCTACCAAACACTCTTTTAATTCTTTCGCAATTGTTTGCCCCTTATGATCCGACACTCGACGAAATGCTAATATTCTTTTATGATATGTCCAATCAGGATCAATGAAATGTCCAGTGACACATATATAATTAATATTTTGAATTGAAGTCCACGTGTCGGTTGTCAAACAAATTCTTTGACCAGTTGTCAAAAATGTATTGTTCAGTGTGTTTTTATCCTTTATATATAGCTTGAGACATTCCTTCATCAATGTATAGCAAGAAGGAACATTAAATCGAGGCTCAAGAGGCTTAACAAACTTTTGAAATCCCTTTCCCTCCACTATCAGAAACGGCATTTCATCAACAATAATCATTTCACAAAGTATTTCCCTAATAACCTTCTCAAAATAATTGGCAATCATGAGGTTGTTACTAGTACCATCTTGCTTGGCCCCAAAAGTAAACTTAGATTGAGACCTATCTTGCTTAGCCTTTAGACTCTTGTACTTTTGGCATGAGCTCACATGATACAACATGGATGATGTGCCATTGTTTTTTGGATGACATTTATAGGAAGCTCCACAGTAATTGCAATGTGCTACAGGATCATTATCGGGAGTACTTTTATCCCTAGTGAAATGGTCCCAAGCTGCAGATTTGTTCGTCACATTTCTTTTTTTCTTAAGGAGTGGTTGGTCGTCCATCACTGATAAGTGTTAAAATATTCATATTTTCATCCCTTAACTTGCATGTTTTAATCCTTTGGTTTTGGTTAATTAGGCCATTTTACTTCCTTTATGTATTTTCTTTGTTTTTTAGGCTTTTGGAAGAAAAGAAAGCGTTTCTGGAAAAATTCCAAGCTTAAAGGGCAAATTGGGAAGACCTAGAAGATATGGTTAAGCTTAGCCAATCATGGTTAAAGTTTAATCAAATAAAGGAAATGATTAATTCGGAATTTCTCACATTGAAGTCAAATCGGATTGGATGCAAAATTGGATTCTGAACATGTCTCGGTATTTTGACCATAACTTTTAGTTCAGACATCCGATTGAGGTGATTCAAGTGGCATTGGAAATCTAACTCAAAAGGATACAATTCATTGTGAAATATAATTTTCCCAACTCGGAGCTTCGCAAGGCCAAAATCGCGTCGTAAGTTAGGACCGCAATTCTGGGCGAATCCTAGTCCGATTTGGACTTGGGTTTTCTCTATCCTAATTGGACTTGGACTTAAAACTCCGAATTTCCTAGGATTACTAGGGCTTCTAGGACTCTCCTAAGCTCTATAAATAGACCTCTCAGCCTCTAGGAATAAGTGTGGAGAAAAGAGGCACAAGCTTTGGAAAGGAACTGAAGGCTATATCAAAAGGAGTTTGGGTTTTTCTTCTCTTCCACCTTTTATCTTTATTATGTAGTTTATATTTTGTTTAGGGCTAGATTGAAGCCCTAGTTACGTTTTGTTAATATTTCAATATTGACGCCTTTGTAATGATCTTGTTGTGCTATTTATCTTGATTAATACCTGCTTGCATGAATTCCTCATATGTGTGTGCCTGATCAACATATGCATGTGGTATGGACTAGTTAGTTAAATCAATTTAGATGGCTGAGTCCTGGGTTTAACATAAGTAACAAGAGATATCCACACCGGATTCTTGGGTTAATCAACATGGGGAACCGGGAGTGTATGCCATGCCCTAGGCCTCGTGTGTTTGTTGATTTCCACAAAACATATGTCTTCCTAAGGAACAACTTAGTATAAATCATGCTAAATCCCTTAAGAATGAAAAGAGTTAGAGTATACGCCATGCCTAACTTGTTGCTCAGGGAAATCTATAGCCTTAGGAGTATACGCCATGCCCTAAGGTTGACAAACATTAAATATGTATAACTTGATCAAAGCATTGGCATATTGTTATATTAGCTAAATATAATTAGCGGTGGATATCAAAGCTCTACCCTTTATTATCATCAGTTCAACAATCAATCTTTATTTTGCTTTTGCTTAAGGAATCTATTTTTAAACATAAATTCAGCAATTCTCGTGGGAATGATCCTGTACTTGCACCATATACTACTATGTTGACTTTGTGCATTTGCAGGTAAAACGTACAATTATTTACCTATTAATTTTGGTAGATATTTTGCACATCAAGTTTTTGTCAAAAACTTGTTGTGCAAAATACTACCTAAATTAATAGATAATATTTAGTATGTTTTAACTCGCAAATGCACAAGATCAAAACAGTAGTATAGTAGGCAAATACGAGATCATTCGCACGAGGATTGATAAATTATGTGTAGAAGTAAATTCCTATTTAATTAAAAGATAAAATTCAATTGTCACGATTGAATTCAATAAAATAAAAGATAAACAAAAACTAAAAAGGATTAGGGTTTTGATATCCACCACTAATTATATTAAGCTAATATATCAATATGCCAATGCTTTGATCAAGTTATGCATATCTAATGTTTGTCAACCTTAGGGCATGGCGTATACTCCTAAGGCTAAAGATTTCCCTAAGCAACAAGTTAGGCATGACGTATACTCTAACTCTTTTCACTCCTAAGGGATTTAGCATGATTTATACTAAGTTGTTCCTTAGGAAGGCATATGTTCTATGGAAATCGACAAACACATGAGGCCTAGGGCATAACATATACTCCCGGTTCCCCATGTTGATTAACCCAAGAATCCGGTGTGGATATCTCTTGTTACTTATGTTAAACCCAGGACTCGGCCATCCAAATTGATTTATCTAACTAGTCCATACCACATGCATATGTTGATCAGGCACACATATATGCGGAATTCATGCAAGCAGGTATTAATCAAGTTAAATAGCACAACAAGATCATTACAAAGGCGCCAAGATTGAAATATTAACAAAACATAACTAGGGCTTCAATCTAGCCCTAAACAAAATATAAACTACATAATAAAGATAAAAGGTGGAAGAGAAGAAAAACCCAAACTCCTTTTGATATAGCCTTTAGTTCCTTTCCAGAGCTTGTGCCTCTTTTCTCCACACTTATTCCTAGAGGCTAAGAGGTCTATTCATAGAGCTTAGGAGAGTCCTAGAAGCCCTAGTAATCGTAGGAAATCCGGAGTTTTAAGTCCAAGTCCAATTAGGATAAAGAAAATCCAAGTCCAAATCGGACTAGGATTCGCCCAGAATTGCGTTCCTAAATTCCGACGTGATTTTGGCTTTGCGGCGCTCCGAATTGGGAAAATGATATTTCACAATGAATTGTATCCTTTTGAGTTAGCTTTCCAGTGCCGCTTGAATCACCTCACTCGAATGTCTGAGCTAAAAGTTATGGTCAAAATACCGAGACATGTTCAGAATCCAATTTTCCATCCAATCCGATTTGACTTCAATGTGAGAAATTCCGAATTAATCATTTCCTTTATTTGATTAAACTTTAACCATGATTGGCTAAGCTTAACCATATCTTCTAGGTCTTCCCAATTTTCCCTTTAAGCTTTGAATTTTTCCAAAAACGCTTTCTTTTCTTCCAAAAGCCTAAAAAATAAAGAAAAAACAAAAGGAAGTAAAATGGCCTAATTAACCAAAACCAAAGGATTAAAACATGCAAGTTAAGGGCTGAAAATATGAATATTTTATCACTTATCAACCACCACCACGACCATCAATTGGCTTAGAACTAGCACCAAATATTTCTACTTCTTCAATTTCTATGGGAGTCATTGGAGTGTCCATAGGCAAAGATGGATGACAAGGAGCACTACCTGATAAATGTGTCATTTGAGGTGAATCCATATTTAATTGATTAAGTACTAAAAATTAATAAATTTTTAAAATTGATTCTTTTATAAGAATAAATAAATTCATCAACATTTAATATTGATTTTTTATAAGAATAAATATATTTAATTTGACAACTGATATCAAATTTAAACTTGGCTAATTACTGTAGCAAATTTGACGTAAAGCTAATGTCTAAAGGCTGAAGCATTGAGCCAAGCGCTTAGCAGAAAAGAGGCGTGCAACGGCATAGTTGTTTGGGTTATCTTCTCTTAAAGCCAACTCACATTTATTCTCCCCCTCCATATTATTTACTTTATCACCTACTAATGCACAAAACACACGCATGCTATCACTAATGCACAAAACACACGCATCCTCATAAGTAAAAGTAGAAGTTTGAGTCCTGACACACACACATGCTCTGACATGTCCTCAGAAAAAGAAAAAGAAGAAAGAAGTAAGATAAGACATACACTTTAAGAAAAAGTGTGCAGAAAAAAAATAATAATAAAGACCAAAAACATAAACACAAATAAGTGTGACTATTTTAAACTCACTTGGACAGAGAGACGAGACAAAGTGAGTTTTTGGAGCCAGAGAGAATGTCGGCAACTGCAAGAGACCTTACTGCATTTTTTGAACGGCAACGGAAATGACGAAAGAAAATGGGTTTCAGCCTTTTCCAGTTAAGTTGGGGTTTTATTTTTTGTGTTTTCAGTTAAGTTAGGGTTCTTTATTTTTTTTATTTTTTTTAAGAGATCTAGAATTGTTTGTTTGACACAAAAACGATGTCATTTTGTATTATATATTTATACTTTCAAAAATTACAATAGATGAGGTTCGGTTCGGTTCGGTTTGAAAACCGAACCGAACAGTAGTATCTCGCCTACCAACCGACCTGATGTCGGTAGGGAGATTTCTTGCCGTTTACCGGCCGCCAATTGTCGGTGGCGAGTCGGCGTCGGTGCGGTGATGGACAGTATGCGGCCGGTGGGCGGTAGGTGGCCGATCTGCACAGCCCTATCTCTTGGTGTGCAGCAAGAGCTTGCTTCACTCGCTTAAATAGGCTGAATAAAAGAGACAGGAAATAGGTTTTCAAGGAGCTTAGGGTTTTCCTTTTGGTAGTCGGCGCCTAGGGCTTCAGTATATATATATATATATTATTACTATTATTTATATTTTACTCTTTTATTTATTTACTTATTATTATTATTGTTATTATTATTATTATTATTATTATCATTATTATTATTTTATTATTATTATATATTTTTAATTCGTCCATTCTCATTGTTAACCTGAGCCAACCCTTTTTTTTAAAAAAATCTATGAGTCAACTAAAAATACTCTAAAGGGACTTAGGATTGTCACAGGAAGCCCATTACCGACTTACAGTAGCAACTTAATATGGCATAAGATAGTGAGGATAATCAGGCAGGTGATAAGGTCAAGGTGCTACAACAAGAACTCAATCGATTATTGGACCAGGAAGAATTGCAATGGCAGCAACGGTCCAAGGTGGAATGGTTAAAGGGAGGGGACCGTAACATGAAGTATTACCAGGCATGTGCCAACCAAAGGCATAAAGCTAACCACATCTATACAATTCATGATGAAGAGGGCTCACTATGGGAGACACATGAAGGTAGTAAGCAAGGCGTTTTTCTCCTATTTTTCAGGTTTATTCTCTACTGGTCCTACAGGTGACTTTGACGCATGTTTACAATCTTTGGAGAGGTGTGTGACCGCAGACATGAATGAGAACTTGCTTAAACCGTTCACGGTGGAGGAAGTTGGTTGGGCTCTTAGACAAATGGCACTGCTTAAAGCTCCGAGGCCAGATGGTTTCACTGCTGAGTTTTTTTCAGAATCATTGGATGACTATGGGATAGGAGATTTGTAGGGCTGTGGTTGACATACTCAATTCGGGTTAATATGCCTTCATCTTTGGATATGACTCATATTGCTCTAATTCCTAAAAAGAAGAACTCAACCTCTGTCACGGATTTTCGGCCCATTAGCTTGTGTAATGTTGTATACAAGTTGATTTCGAAAGTCCTAGCTAATAGACTTAAGAAGGTGCTACCTCATATTATATCCCCAAAACAAAGTACTTTTGTTCCTGGGTGTTTGATCACTGACAATGTCTTAGAGCATATGAAACCCTCCACACGATGAATTCGCATATGAGGGGCAAAAAGGGCTTCATGGCAATAAAGCTTGATATGAGTAAAGCTTATAATCGTGTGGAGTGGAGGTTCTTAGAGGCAGCTATGGGTCAATTGGGCTTCTACCCACAATGGATTCGGTTAGTCATGATGTGTGTTACCACAGTGCAGTATGCGGTTCTTGTGAATGGTAGTCCGGGTGAGATCATCACTCCAACACGGGGAATCAGGCAAGGACCACATTTCTCCCTATCTGTTTCATATTTGTGTTGAGATGTTGAGTTCTTTACTTACTCGGGCTACTAATGAAGGTTTTATAACTAGTGTCCCTACATCTCGGAAGGGACCTCGGATAAGCCATCTCTTCTTTGCAGATGACAGCTTATTGTTCTGCAGGACCAACCTACCACAATGGCACCATTTGACCAATCTGTTGAGAATGTATCAAGAGGCGTCCGGTCAACGCCTTAACCACAATAAAACTTCCAACTTTTTCAGCAGGAACACATCTTTGGAGGAAAAGGGGAAGATTGTGGAAGTATCAGGGATTCCAATCACTCAGAGATATGATACATATCTGGGATTATTGGCTTTGGTGGGTAAATCGAGAACGGTAGCTTTCAAAAGTATTATTGACCGAGTACGAAAGAAATTGCAGGATTGGAAGCTCAAGTTCTTCTCACAAGTAGGCAATGGGATTTTGCTAAAGGCAGTGATTCAAGCTATCCCTACCTATAGCATGAATGTTTGCCTTCTTCCGAAAGGATTATGTTTGGAGATAAATAAAAAAAAAAAATGCAACAATTCTGGTGGAGTCATTATGCCAAGGAGTCTGGGGTGCACTGGATGAGCCGGAGTAAAATGGGGGTTTTCCAAGATGGATGGAGGGTTGGGTTACCAGGATTTTAGGAGCTGTAATAAAGCTCTTTTGGCGAAACGATGCTGGAGATTGTGGCAAACACCAAATAGTTTGCTTGCAAAAATTATGGAAGCCAAATATTATCGTGGAGGAAACATCCTTGATGCACAGCTTGGTACAAATCCATCTTATGCATGGAGGAGTATCCAAGGTTCATGTAAGTTGTTGAAGGAGGGCTTGGTGTGGAGGGTTGTCAATAGGGCTTCAATTCGCATTTGGAAAGACAAGTGGTTACCGAGTCCCTTCACCTATATAGTCCAATCTCCACCATCCGAACTGGATCCTCATGCTTATGTTAGTGAGCTTGTAGACAGTGATACTAAGTGGTGGAAAACGAGTTTACTGGAGACAATTTTCACCAGAGGGGAAGCTAAACTAATAATGTCAATGCCTATTAGTGGCACGAACCAGCAAGACGCCCTTATCTGGAGAGCATCACGAAATGGTACTTTTACAGTTAAGAGTGCATACTCTATGCTAAGGAGCAAGAAAGTCTTTCCTTGGCAGGGAGCTCGATGGGGAATGGAAGAAGCACGTTGTGGCGACAATTCTGGGCCTTGCAAATTCCAAACTCTCAAAAAAATTTCTTATGGAGGGGCTGCCATGATATCTTACCTACAAAGGAAAATTTGCTAAGGTGGAAAATTATTAAGGAATCCCTGTGTTCGATATGTGGGAGGGAGACCGAAACTCTGCTTCACATCCTGTGGCAGTGTCCTTCGGCCACAGATGTCTGGTGTGCTGGAAAGATCAAGACCCAGAAGTGTGTTGCGGATGGCCATGATTTTAAACAAATTGTTGAAATGATTTTTGTGAAATGTGATACTGGGGAGATTCAACAGTTTGTTGGCATTGACTGAAGGATTTAGCTAAGGAGGAACGAAGTAGTGCTTTGGGGTGGGTTTGTCCATCCAAATGTGATTATTCACGTAACTGCCTTGGTTATGGAATCTTTTTCTTTAGCGAAAAGCACTGGGGTATTGCGGAGAAACCAGGATGCCTCGATTTCCACTGAACGGTGGACTGCTCCACTGCCTGACTGGAAGAAGGCCAATTGGGATGCCTCTCTTGCTTTGGAAAAGGGCTGGACTGTTCTTGGGGTGGTCATACAAAATGAGAAAGGGGATATGGTAGCGGCACAATGAAAAACGGTGAGGGGCTATCTCGAACCGTTGATGGTGGAGGCTATGGCGGCACTGGCAGCAATCCAACTGTGCAAGGATATAGGGCTTTGTCAGTTCCGTTTGGAAGGAGATGCACAATGGGTGATCATGCCAGTCAATTCCTCGATGTAGGATTGGAGCGGGCTGGGTCTTCTAATGGATGACATTTGTTGATGCACAGTTTTCCTGATGATAACATGGCACGCCTGCCGAGCTTGACTTGACCAACACACGAATGATTTGACTGCACAACAAAGAAGAAGGAAGGATCGAAGAGACCGGGGGTGAGCCGGCGGGGATACTCTGATGCCTAAGTCAGAATAGGATAGAGAAAAGATATTAACCACAAAGCTTAGATAGCAAGAGCTGCGATTACCTTTGCATTGATAACATGACTTGTATTTATAGGCAGGGAGAGAGTTTGATTTCCCACACGTTCAGGAATCTTATCCCTTGATATTAGCTGTGCAAACATTTAAATGAAGGATCATGTTTGTTAGCTGTTCCGTGATCTTAGTGGCCTAAGATCAGGGGATAAGCATTATAGCTTTTGGGTCATGCTAAGTTAGAGCGGCCGAGTAGGACTCGATCGCCTTCATTATCTTAGATGTTAACTGGTGTATCTTGATTGATATATAGATAATGTGGACTATAAATAGATATGGCTGCTTTTGAATAAACAAGATCATTTATTTATTAACGGCTGTATCTTTTAAGATACCTGAATTATCCTTGTAGCCGAGGCCTGTATGTCCTGAGTTAGTCTCAGACTTTAATAGTCTCGGCTCAAGGGTCTCGGACCCCTAAGGACCTACTAACTCGAGTCAAAAAGGCTACAAAACCAACTAACCATGACATTGATCAAATCCAAAATTTTCACCTTTTGACGTGAACACTCAATGCTTTGAGATAAGAGGTCCAGTTACTCAGTGAAAAGCCATCAATGATCATTTATTTCACTTTTTTTTTTTTCATATATGCCATAGTGTTATCTAATAAGTCATCCAGTTTTATCCAAAATGCAGAAACACACATATCAGACCTCATGTCATACCTCACAAATTATGTGCTAATGTGCTTGTGTGATTAGATCAAACATGTGATGTTTCAACTCTCCTAAACAAGTAACCAAACTAACAGATTCACTCATCAGATCATGTGTTCAAAATTTTAAGCCACAATTCTGTTAGATCAACTTAAAATTTTAGGGCAATCATGAACATGCATAATTTTTTTTTTTTTTTTTCAAACAAACAAACAACACACAAAACAAATAACATGAAATTGGAACAAAGTGTGTGTGAACATGTGTGCCCATACCCCCAAACTTAAATGACACATTGTCCCCAATGTGTCTAGATTAAGGAAAGAGTGTGCTTGGGAGATGGTCAACATTGTTCTGAAAAGCATGTCTCATTGCACACCCCCAAACTTGAATTGAAGCACACTTGTCCCTACAAAATAAGAAAACTCACAAACAAGTAAAAAGAAACAAAACTAAAGATAAATAAAAAGATTAACTTAAAACACACTAAAAAAAAAAAAAGATAACTATGGGATGCTGCCTAAGTGCGCTCGATCGCACTAACAGAATGTGATGAAATGACAAATGGAAATCTGCACTCGATCGCATGCAAGGTGCGATCGATCGCAGTAATAGAATGTAAAAACGTAAAAATTAAAAAATAAATAAATAAATAAAACTTGAAACACGAAAAACACCAAAGTAAAATAAAATAAAATATAAATAAAACAAAATAAACAACAAAATAAAAAGGATATGCTATGGGGTGCCTCCCATGAGTGCTAAGTTTAACGTCTTCAGCCAGACTGTGGTTCTTCCTTCATTCTCTTATTTCTGTCCTAAAGATGAAGCCCCAGAATTGGGTATTGTTTGGGATGGAAATCCACCCTGTTTCCTTTCACTCAGCTCCTTAGCCATTTGCCCCATTTGGACTTCCAATCTTTGCATAGCTTGCTCGGTTTTTGCATTGAATTGTCTTCGATCATTCAAGAAGTCCCTTTGTGTGGTTTCCAAGGTGCGTACCATACTTTCCAAGTCATTCAACTTTGATTCTTGGCTTGTTTGGCTTGCTTGTTGGTATTTCCTCTGCTGCCCTTGATGGTTCAGAATATTCTGACTGTTACTCCATGAGAAATTGGGGTGGTTTCACCACCCTGAATTGTAGGTGTTGGAGTAGGGATTATTCTTGGGAGGATAGTTGTTTTGTCACACATAATACACTTGCTCTTGATCTATAGATGAGTAAAAGGGGCAAGTCTCAGTAGTGTGATCAAAATGAGAACATAAAGCACATACCTGAGGTTGCATGTCTTGTTGACTAGGTGAGACTTTCTGAGCGGTCATGGCTTTGGCAATCATATCTAGCTTTCTTTCCACAACAATCATCTGATTTAGGGGTCCACCACTCAGATTCACTTCATACATGCCCTTGCTCTTTACTCCTTGCCTCCCTTTGGATGAGAATTGTTGGGAGTGTTCACTCAAAGTCTCATAGAGCTTTATGGCTTCCTCACTGCTATTTTCCATTATCACGCCTCCACAAGCTGAATCAACAACACCTTTGTTAATATCATTTAAACCTTCATAGAAAGCTTGTACCTGGTCATCTTGAGGCATGTTGTGATGTGGACACTTAAGAAGCAACGTATTGAAGTGGTCCCATGCTTCAAAGAATAGATCTCCATCTCTTTGTTGGAAGGATTGAATCTCCCTTCTAAGCTGTCTTGTCTTTTAAGCGGGGAAGAACTTCTTGCTAGACAACTCTTCCCAAGTATGAATAGATTTAACCTAAGCCTCTCTCGGGTTAGGCCTTGAAAATGTTCAAGCTTGCAGAGATCAAAGAACTCCCTGAGGTGCAAGTTTGGATCCTCCATAGCTGTGCCTCTGAAGTGAGTCAAGGCATTTAGTATTTGTGGGGATATGTAGTAATTGCCTTCTACCGTAGGTTGGTAGGCTATGCATGACGGCTGGTTGAGGTTCTTCGGGATGAAAGCTTGCTTCATGGGTCTTCGTACTGGTTACGGATTTACTGGCAATTCTTGCACTATTTCCTCAACTTCTTCTTCTTCTGTGTCGAGATTGTCTTTCTGCCCTTGTTGAATGGTCCTCTCAATTTCTGGATCAAGTGGAAAGATGGTTGAGGCTTGAGATCGCCGACCTTGCACAAGAAGAGTTTTCCTTTGGAGTCACAGCAGCTTCAGTACTACTGTGCGGAAGTTCTCTGGAACTGCGCTCGATCGCCGAACCCTGCGCTCGATCGCAATAACAGAATGCTGGGTGCTTTAACCTGAAACAAAACAGAAACAGAGAAGTAATTGGAACACAACCAAAAATTATTTTTACTTTTTTTTTTTTTTTGATAAATCAGAAATAAAAATTAAAATAATACACAAGAAACAAAAACAAAAAATAGAAAAATAAAAAGAAAAATAAATAAAGGCAAAATTGCTCCCCGGAACTGCGCACGATCGCAGGTTTGTGCGCTCGATTGTACTGCGCTCAATCGCACTCGGCCAACGTTCGATCGCAGTAAAAGAATGCAGGTTCCGCAAGCTGAAACGAGACAGAAACAAGGAAGTAAAAAGAAACAGGAAAATATTTTTGATTTTTGATATAAACAAAATTAACACTTGAAAATTAAAATAACATTACTAAAGGAAAATAATTCTAAACAAAATTTAACACAATCCCCGGCAACGGCGCCAAAAACTTGATGTGCAAAATACTACCTAAATTAATAGATAATATTTAGTACATTTTAACTCGCAAGTGCACAAGATCAAAATAATAGTATTGTAGGCAAATACGAGATCATTCCCACGAGGATTGGTAAATTTTGTTTAGAAGTAAATTCTTATTTAATTAAAAGATAAAATTCAATTGTCACGATTGAATTCAATAAAATAAAAGATAAACTAAAACTAAAAAAGGATTAGGGTTTTGATATCCACCACTAATTATATTTAGCAAATATAACAATATGCCAATGCTTTGATCAAGTTATGCATATCTAATGTTTGTCAACCTTAGGGCATGGCGTATACTCCTAAGGCTATAGATTTCCCTAAGCAACAAGTTAGGCATGGCATATACTCTAATTCTTTTCATTCCTAAGGGATTTAGCATGATTTATAGTAAGTTGTTCCTTAGGAAGGCATATGTTCTATGGAAATCGACAAACACATGAGGCCTAGGGCATAGCATATACTCCCGGTTCCCCATGTTGATTAACCCAAGAACCCAGTGTGGATTACTTTTGTTACGTATTCTAAACCCTGGACTCGGCCATCCAAATTGATTTAACTAACTAGTCCATACCACATGCATATGTTGATCAGGCACACACATATGAGGAATTCATGCAAGCAGGTATTAATCAAGTTAAATAGCACAACAACATCATCACAAAGGCGCCAATATTGAAATATTAACAAAACATAACTAGGGCTTCAATCTAGCCCTAAATAAAATATAAAAAACTTGTTGTGCCAAATACTACCTAAATTAATGGATAATATTTAGTACGTTTTAACTCGCAAGTGCACAAGATCAAAACAATAGTATAGTGCAGCAAGTACGAGGTCGAACCCACGGAGATTGTGATTTTGTTTTGAATTAATTAAAATATCAAATTGTCACAGATTTGATATTAAGAAAAATAAAAGGATAATAAGATAAAGTAAAGGTAAAGGTAAAGGCAGGGCTTTGATATCCACCACTAATTATACTTAGATAATATAACAATATGCCAATGGTCCAATCATGTTATGAATATTTAATGTTTGCCAACCTAAGGGTATGAGTGTCTACTCCTTAAGCTATTGATTTCCCTAAGCAACGAATTAGGCATGGGTGTCTACTCTAATTCTTTTCTTTCTTAAAGGATTTAGCATGGGTGTCTACTAAGTTGTTATTTAAGAAAGCATAAATCTGTGGAAATCGACAAACACACGAGGCCTAAGGCATGGGTGTCTACTCCCGGTTCCCCATGTTGATTAACCCAAGAACCGTGGTGTGGATTCTTTTGTTACTCTTATTAAACCCAGGACTCGGTCATCCAAATTGATTTAACTTACTAGTCCATACCACATGCATATAATGGTCAATCACATACATATGAGGAATTCATGAAAACAAGAATTAATCAAATTAAATATCACAACTTGATCATCACAAAGACGCCAATATTAAAATATTAAATAAGCATAATTAGGGCTTCAATCTAGCCCTCCTTAAGAGTTAGTTACACATAATGAAAATAAAACTAAAAAGATAAAGGAAAGAAAGAATCGAAAGGTAGCCTCCAATTCCTCTCCCCAAAGTTGTGCCTCTTCCAAGGATTTAAGGATTTTAAGGATGTTCTAAATTGTGAGGCTTAGGGGTCTATTTATAGAGCTTAGGAGAGTACTAGAAGCCCTAATAATCCTAGGAATTTCTGAGTTTTATGTACAAGTCCAATTAGGATAAAGAAAACCTAAGTCCAAATCGGAATAGGATTCGCCCAGAATTGCGGTCCTGACTTACAGCGTGATTTTGGCCTTGCGCCGCTCTGAATTGGGAAAATACTATTTAACAATGATTTGTAGACCTTTGAGTTATCTTTCTAATGCCGCTTGAATCACCCCAATTGGATATCTGAGCTGAAAGTTATAGTCAAAATACCGAGACATGTACAGAATCCAATTTTTCATCCAATCCGATTTGACTTCAATGTGAGAAATTCCGAATTGATCCTTTCCTCTATTTGATTAAACTTAAACATGATTGGCTAAGCTCAACCATATCTTCTAGGTCTTCCCAATTTGCCCTTTAAGCTTGTAATTCTTCCAGAAACGCTTTCTTTTCTTCCAAAAGCCTAAAAAACAAAGAAAATACAAAAAGGAAGTAAAATGGCCTAATTAACCAAAACCAAAGGATTAAAACATGCAAGTTAAGGGCTAAAAATATGAATCTTTTAGCACTTATCAACTACATAATAAAATAAAAGGTGGAAGAGAAGAAAAACCCAAACTCCTCTTGATGCAACCTTCAGTTCCTTTTCAGAGCTTGTGCCTCTTTCTCCACACCTATTCCTAGAGGCTAAAAGGTCCATTTATAGGCTTTAGAAGTCCTTGTTACACAAGTAAACCTAGGAATTTTGTAGGGTTTCAATCCTATTACAATTGGGAGTTGGAAAACCCTAATATGGAAATAGGGACATTCTAGCCGCCACTTGGGGTGTCCCCTGCGCACGGGTGCGATCGATAGCAACCCGTGTGCGCTCAATCGCACGTCTGCGATTGAGCCTCTACTGTTGTGCGCTCGATCGCGCATAGCCGCATCATGCATATTTTCTCTGCTCGTGCACTCGATCGCAGGGAACCTGCAATCAATCGCAGTCTCAGGAAGCTCCAATTTTCTCTATCTTCTCTTTTTGAGCCCAAATCACCTAGTTTTACTTCATTTTCTTCCAAAAGTCTGTAAAAGCATGAAAAACACAAAAATGAATTAAAATGGCCTAATTAACTAAAACCAAAGGATTAAAACAAGCAAGTTAAGGGCTGAAAATATGAATATTTTACCACTTATCATATACTCTAACTTTTTTCATTCCTAAGGGATTTAGCATGATTCATACTAAGTTGTTCCTTAGGAAGGCATATGTTCTTTGGAAATCAACAAACACATGAGGCCTAGGGCATGACATATACTCCCGGTTCCCTATGTTGATTAACCCAAGAACCTAGTGTGGATTACTTTTGTTACGTATGTTAAACCTAGGACTCGGCCATCCAAATTGATTTAACTAACTTGTCTGTACCACATGCATATGTTGATCAGTCACACACATATGAGGAATTCATGCAAGCAGGTATTAATCAAGTTAAATAGCACAACAAGATCATCAAGAATGCGCCAATATTGAAATATTAACAAAACATAACTAAGGCTTCAATCTAGCCCTAAATAAAATATAAACTACATAATAAAGATAAAAGGTGGAAGAGAAGAAAAACCCAAACTCCTCTTGATGCAGCCTTCAGTTCCTTTCCAAAGCTTGTGCCTCTTTCTCCACACTTATTCCTAGAGGCTAAGAGGTCTATTTATAGGCTTTAGAAGTCCTTGTTACACCAGTAAACCTAGGAATTTCGTAGGGTTTTAATCGTATTACAAGTTGGAGTTGGAAAACCCTAATATGGAAGGAAAAGGAGTCTGTCCACAGCTTCTAGATTTCTCCAGCGCACAGGTGCGATCGATCGCAACCCATGTGTGCTCGATCGCAGGTCTACGATCGATCCTTCTTTTGTCATGCGCTCGATCGCTCTTGGCTTGGTTTGTGCGGTGTCTTCTCTGGTACTGCGCTTGATCGCAGGTACCCTGTGATTGATCGCAGTGTCAGAGAGCTCCAATTTTCTCCGTCTTCTCTTTTTTAGCCCAAATCACCTAGTTTTACTTCATTTTCTTCCAAAAGCCTGTAAAAGCATGAAAAACACCAAAAGGAATTAAAATGGCCTAATTAACTAAAACTAAATGATTAAAATATGCAAGTTAAGGACTGAAAATATGACTATTTTAGCACTTATCACCAACCTCCATTTTTTTCACCATTTTTCTACAATTGTGGGTGTTCATCCACCCACATTGTCTCTCTGTGTTGGGTTTTGCAGTTTTGCACGGGGTTTTATGCAGTTGTTGCTGTGTTTTGCAACCTTGATCATCACAAGTGCACACCAGGTGTTCGATTAAAGGCCCCATTCAAGCCCACCATGCCAAGAACTCGAGCTTCATCTTCCCGTGGGTCCGAGGCCCAAGCCATTTCTCCACCACCCACTTTTGAAGAGCGGGGGCTACTGTTAGAAACTACCTTCGCCATTCACAAAGACTTTCAAAACCATGAGGCGACTCAATGGGCGGTTTTCAAGTTTAAGCAAAGGGGACTCAAAAGGCTTTTGAAACCAGTCACCACCATGGCTTATCGAAAGCTGGTGATCGAATTTTATGCGAAACTCTCTCATGACTGCAACAATTTGGCTGCCCTCTCCTCAAAGGTGCAAGGCCAAGTTATTGATGTGACCAGGGCAGACATAGCAGCAGCCCTTCAATGCAATGATGAGCATCCTCCAGAAGTTGCACATCTTGCCGAGCAACTGCCTCGATACTATGTGGTGGAAATCATTGAGGACATGTGCTAAGGGCACTATACGGATGCCCACCATAATGCCGGCAGCCGATCCAAGCTTCCTCAAAGGCTTTGGTTTGTGGACTCGGTACTACACCGAAATGCCTTCCCCTTGGGACACAAAACTCAAAGGTGTGATCAATTTCTCCAAACTCTTTACGCCTTCCACAAAGACGCTTGGTACTCCATTCCCGACATCATTTGGAACCAAATCCATAAATTTTGGAATGGAGTACACATTGGGGGAGCAGAGTCCATTCATTCATGGGGGTTGCCTTTCCCATACTTGATCACATACATTCTTCGAAAAAAGGGCATTAAGGGCACTGCAGCTGATGAGTCGGTCACTACTACTCCAATATTTGGCATTCGCCAATGGAACAAGAGTTGCACCCATATGCCTCGGGTAATTCCAGCACCAGCATTTGGAGAAGAAGCGGATGAGGCTGAGCCAATGGCAGAAGATGCACCTGCTGCTGGGACAGAATCAGCAGAAGAGGGGGCCTCGATAAATTTTCACGCAGCACAACACTGCCCACTTAGTGAAGCAATAAAGGGCCTTCGGAGCGAGTTAGCTGATCAAAAAAAGGAGGCTCAGGAAAATAAAGAATAGATGGACAAACGCCTCGGTGCCTTAGAAGAATTGATGCAGTCCATTCTCAACCGATTGCGACCTCCACCATCTAGAGCATCTACTTCTAGACAACACTGAGAGGGGACCACCGTCTGGCTAAAGACGTAAACCTTAGCGCTCATGGGAGGCACCCCATAGCATATCTTTTTGTTTTGTTTCATTTATGTTTTGTTTTTATTTTCCTTTGTGTTTTATTTTACATTGGTATTTTTAGTGTTTAAAGTCTTTTGTCATGTTTCTGCATTCTGTTACTGCGATCGATCGCAACCAATGTGCGATCGAGCACATGTCTCCACTTGTGTTTTATCGCATTCTATTAGTGCGATCAAGCACACTTAGGCAGCATCCCATAGTTATCCTTTTTCTTTTTTTTGATTAAATATGTTTTCAGTTAATCTTTTTATTTATCTTTAGTTTTGTTCCTTTTTACTTGTTTGTGTGTTTTCTTATTTTGTAGGGACAAGTGTGCTTCACTTCAAGTTTAGGGGTGTGCTATAAGCCATGCTTTCCAAAATCATATCGAGCATCTCCCGGGTATATTCTTTTCTTTACTTAGACACATTGGGGACAATGTGTCATTTAAGTTTGGGGGTATGGGCACACATGTTTACACACACTTTGTCCCAATTTCATGTTATTTGTTTTGTTGTTTGTTTAAAAAATAATAATAATAATAATAATAATAAAATTAAGTTGATCTAAAAGAATTGTGGCTTGAATTCATCAGTGAGCTTAGCATTTTGAACACATGATCTGATGAGTGAATCTATTAGTTTGGTTACTTGTTTAGGACAATTGAAAAATCATATGTTTGATCTGAGCACTCAAGCACATTAGCACATGATTTGTGAGGTATGACATGAGGTCTGATATGTGTATTTTTGCATCTTGGATGAAATTGGATGACTTATTAGATGACACTATGGCATATATAGGGATTAAAAAAAAAAGTGAAATAAATGATCATTGATGGCTTTTCATTGAGTAACTGGACCTCTTACCTCAAAGCATTGAGTGTTCACGTCAAAAGGTGAAAAATGTTGATTTGATTAATGTCATGGTTAGTTGGTGTTGTAGCCTTTTTGACTCGAGTTAGTAGGTCCTTAGGGGTGTCTCTACACCTAATGCCCTAAACCATCTGGTTTGGGAGTCATTAACTTAACACTCGCTACAAGAGTCAATTAGAAAGCCTAAGGGAACCAACATTGCACAACCTGACCAAAGAAAAAGAAAAAGAAATATGACATTGTGTCATTCCAATAGGGAGTTCAGTGAATTTTGAGATTTGGAGACATTACATATTGGAAAGATTTGGAAGCCTCATAATTTTGTGCTAATTCACTTTACATTGTTTTCAAACTTGTGATGTCTTAACATGTCCTTTGTGAGTAATGGCACTTTGAAATTCCAATTCATTGTGAAGATGGAGTTCATCTTTTTAAGCTTGCTCATGAATGAAAATCACAATCTTAAAGTGATACCTTAATTTTTGGATAGTATGAACTCTTGCATGATGTTTGTGGGTAACATTTCTAAAAAACCCTCACGACTTCACTCGTCCTCTAGGGAATTCTTAGAGGTTTAAAAGGCTTGTTGCATATGCTAAATGCAATCGTAAATCCCATGAAAGATGGATCTATTTTTTCTGTTTTCCATTCTTGTTTTTAGTTTTGTATTGCTAAGGGACTAGCAATATGTAAGTTTGGGGGTGTGATAAGTGCTAAAATATTCATATTTTCAGCCCTTAACTTGCACGTTTTAATCCTTTGGTTTTGGTTAATTAGGTCATTTTAATTCCTTTTTGTGTTTTTCATACTTTTGTAGGCTTTGGAAGAAAATGAAGTAAATCTAGATGATTTGGGCTCAAAGAGAGAAGATAGGAAAAATTGGAGCTCCCTGACACTGCGATCGAGCGCAATACTAGAGAGGACACCGCACGAAGCAGGCCATCAGCGATCGAGCACATAACAAAAAAGGATTGATCGCAGACCTACGATCAAGCACACACGGGTTGCGATCGATCGCACCCGTGCGCAAGAGACATCTCCAGTAGCGGCCAGAATGTCCTTCTTTCCATATTAGGGTTTTTCAACTCCCAATTGTAATAGGATTGAAAACCTACGAAATCCCTAGGGTTTACTACTTTGTCAATGACTTCTAAAGCCTATAAATAGACCCTTAAGCATTTAGAATAGGTACACTCTTGTAAAGGGAAGAATAAGAGCTCTTCACGTTCAAGTCTCGGGTTTATTCTTTCCCTTCCTTTTCTTTTACTTATGAAGATGTTTAACATTAATTTTATGTGTAGCTAATTTAATTAGTGGGGCTAGATTGAAGCCCTAGTTATGTTTAGTTAATATTTCAATATTGGCACCTTTGTGATGATCTTGTTATGCTATTTAACTTGATTAGTGCCTACTTGCATGAATTCCTCATATGTGTGTGCCTGATTAACATATGCATGTGGTATGGACTAGTTAGTTAAATCAATTTGGATGGCCGAGTCCTGGGTTTAACATAAGTAACAAAAGAATCCACACCGCGATTCTTGGGTTAATCAACATGGGGAACCGGGAGTATATGCCATGCCCTAGGCCTCATGTGTTTGTCGATTTCCATAGAACATATGATTTCCTAAGGAACAACTTAGTATACATCATGCTAAATCCCTTAGAAAAGAAAAGAGTTAGAGTATACGCCATGCCTAACTTGTTGCTTAGGGAAATCAATAGCCTTAGGAGTATACGCCATGCCTTTAGGTTGACAAACATTAAATATGCATAACATGATCAAAGCATTGGCATATTGTTATATTAGTTAAATATAATTAGTGGTGGATATCAAAGCCCTACCTTTTATTATCATCACTTAGACAATCAATCTTTATTTTACTTAAGGAATTTATTTTTAAACAAAAATTCAGCAATCCTCGTGGGAATGATCCTGTACTTGCACCATATACTACTATGTTGACCTTGTGTACTTGCTGGTAAAACGTACAATTATTTATCTTTTAATTTAAGTAGATATTTTGCACATCACCTTTCTGGCCGAGTTGGACTGTCCTCCACTAGCTATTCCTCCGGCAATAGTGTGGATTTCACCTACCACTCCTTGGTCCCGAGGGGGTCTTGGATCCTTTCTCGGACCATCCTCCCAATCATGTCTCGGCTCTCGTCCTCCTGCGTCTCGGTTTGCATCTAACATGAAGGGCTGTTGGTGAACCGCATCACGATTCCTCTCTCCTGCAAGGAATCTCACAAGCCTTCCATTTCTGATGAAGGTTTCGATCTCCTGTCGCAGGGTTATACAATCTTATATCAAATGCCCATGATCATTATGGTACTCACAAAACTTCGTCTGATCTCGCTTCCTTGGATCACCCCGCAACTTACTCGGCCACCTGAATGCTAGGTCCCTTCTAATCTCCATGAACACCTCATTGACACTGGCATTCAAAGGTGTGAACCTTCGATCTTCATGTCGCCAGGGTTCTATCTTCGGGAATGATGGTACAGTCTTCTTCACTACTTTCTTCTGGAATTTCCCTTCCTTCGAAGTAGACATTGCGGGTAGCTCCTTTTTGGCGTCCTCCTTTTCTCGGTCTTCTTCCTCCTGACCTTTCAATAGAGCCTTAATCATTTCTTCTTGATTGATATACTCCTCTGTCTTACTGATAAACTCGCGAAGAGTTATCTCTGTCGAACTCTTTGATACTTCGGCCATTAGAGGCCCATTCAGCCTGACTCCGTGCCATAATGCGGATAATACCGTTTGATCACATGGGTTCTCCACCAACAGCTTTTCTTTGTTAAACCTAAGCATAAAATTCTTCAGGCTCTCTTCCTTTCCTTGACGAAGGGATAGTAAACAAGCTGAGGGCTTCTTCCTCTTCCGGGTTGCCAGGAATTGGCTTAAAAAGAGGCATTCGAGTTCTTTGAAATTATCCACCAACTTGGTGAGCAATCTGGCGAACCAATCCATAGTAACTCCTTCTAAGGTGAGGGGAAAGATTTTGCATGCGATTTCATCCAGAAACCTATGAAGGGAAAAATGAGCGCGGATGCTTTTCATATGTTCAGAAGGGTAGCCATTACCGTCAAACTCCTTGACACGAGGCATCTTGAAGTTGTCAGGCAAAGGGAAACCCAACACTCAATCAGTGAAAGGCAGGTTGGTGTAATCCATAAGCTTTTCAGCAGGGCTTTTCTCCTCTTTGGTAGCCAGCTTGCGAGTTAGCTCTTTGTACTTTTTTTTAAGTTCTTCCATGTCAGAACTCATCTGGCCCTCATTCCGCCCATGAGGTTGCTCCCGTCGAGGCCTAGAATGCTGAGACCTCTCTGGGCTCTCCTGCTCACTACATTCCTCATTTTGACAGTCGTATGATGGCTATCTTGAACTGAACTTGCATCTTCTTCTCGATGCGAATCTGCAATCAACTTTCCCTTGTGGATCTCTGCAGGCCTTTCCTTCTCACGCCTTTCTTCACGCTTCTTCGCTCGCCTTTCCTCGCGCTTTTGGTCCCTCCAGCTATTATGGCCTTCAGCAACCATGAGCCTTGTGGTGAGGTCTTCATTCTACTTCTTCAGAGCCTTCATAGACTCGGTCATTTGCTTCATAAACTCAGCTAGATTGGAGGGTGGTGGTGGTGCGTTGGAGGCTCCTACAGTAGAACAAGTAGCCACCATATTGGATTAGTGGAGAGTAAGAACTGATGAAAATCGGTTCCCACAGACAGCGCCAAACTGTTGATGAACAGTTTTCCTGATGATGACGTGGCACGCCTGCCGAGCTTGACTTGACCAACACACGGATGATTTGACTACACAACAAAGAAGATGGAAGGATGGAAGAGACCGGGGTGAGCCGGCGGAGACACTCCGATGCCTAAGTCAGAATGGGACAGAGAAAAGATATTAACCACAAAGCTTAGATAGCAAGAGTTGCGATTACCTTTGCATTGATAACATAACTTGTATTTATAGGCAAGGAGAGAGTTTGATTTCCCACACGTTCAGGAATCTTATCCCTTGATATTAGATGTGCAAACATTTAAATGAAGGATCATGTTTGTTAGCTGTTCCGTGATCTTAGTGGCCTAAGATCAGGGGATAAGCATTATAGCTTTTGGGTCATGCTAAGTTAGAGCGTCCGAGTAGGACTCGATCGCCTTCATGATCTTAGATGTTAACTGGTGTATCTTGATTGATATATAGATAATCTGGACTGTAAATAGATATGGCAGCTTTTGAATAAACAAGATCATTTATCTATTAACGGCTTTATCTTTTAAGATACCCGAGTTATCCTTGTAGCCGAGGCCTGTATGTCCTGAGTTAGTCTCGGACTTTAGCAGTCTTGGCTCAAGGGTCTCGGATCCCATAGGTCTCGGCCATGACAGTCTCGGATCACATGGGTCTCGGCCATGTCGGTCTTGGATATGTAGGTCTCCGACTTGCCTGTCCGAATCCTTTACTGGGCCTGGGCCTTTCCATGATTAAGTTGTGCCCTAGGATTATCGGATATGAATGGTTTGATCTATGACCCAACAACATTAAGCAGGAACTTCATTCTTTTCATACATGACGAATGACACATATTTGCAGGGAAGGTAACACAGCTGCCCATCTACTCTCCAAAGATGCGTTGAAAATGTTTCTAGATAGGAAATGGTTTGCCGAACCACCTTCTTGTATTTGTGAAATGTTATTGTTGGAGTCTTGTGCTCTGGCAAGTTGATTTATCGAATGAAATGGAAATGCAGTGATTCATTCAAAAAAAAAAAAAAATTATTAAATCTGGCTTAATAAAACACACGCACTTTTTTAGAAAATATCTTATTCTCATTATCTTATGTATTAACTATATGCTTTGAAATTTAAATTCCTTGAAGTTATCTAAATGAATGAAACCACCTACAACACATGTTCTCTCACAAACTCTCTCATTAACTAAAGCACACGTTCTCCTACACTTATCAAAATACACCTATACGTTCTATCACCTAACCCAAAACTGTAGAGAAATTTCTCTCTCAAAGTTCTTGAATTCAAGTAAGTATTATTGGAAATTCTTATTTTCTTTTGTTCTTTAGACCTACCAACTAATGTAATTTTGAACATTATTCTTGTTAATCATAGAAAAGTTAATTGTATTAAACTGTACAAAAATATTTCTTAATGGCCGAAGCATTTATATAGAGTTGAAAATTTTTCATCAACATACTCTTTTAGATACTTTGTGATTTTTTAAACTTACATAGTTAGTATACTTGGAGTATACTAGATTTATGGAAAATTGTTATATCAGATTTTAGAATAGAAGATATATATGGGATTGGAATCATGAAGTCTCCAACAGCTTAGCTAAAAGATCAATATTAGCTACATTTAGCTATTATTGCTCTTTTTTTGGTGAATAGCAATTTGGAGGTATTCACTGTAGCATACTAGATGAATAAATATTGTTTATTTTTATTTTGTTTATTGTTTCTTTATTTCACATCTTTTCACCCAACATTTTTTATTTCTTCTTAACACCTCTTCACATCTGCTACGTCTTTCTCTCAAACACAAATTTTTTTAACACAAAATTTATCTCTCTCGCTCACAAAATTTCTTCACACAGTTGAATGAAAAAATTGAATGCAGAAAAAATTTATTTCATGGAAACACATGGATGGAAACAAATCAATTACAGTTGGATGAAAAATTTAATGCAAAAAAAAAAAAAAAAATTATTACATCGAAACACACGAATAGAAACAAATCAATTTCAATTGAATGAAAATATTTATTTATGTTATTAATTTTAAGAATTAGTACCTGCATGGGAGATGAATATCCCTCATATGTGTTTTTTTTTTTTTTTTATGAATGATTTCTATATATGTGTTTATTTTTCTCTTTAATTAAGTGTTGGCAATAATGTAATAAGAAAAGAATGAGAAATAATATTTTAAAACAAGTAGAAAATGAAATAGAGAATCTGTTGGAGTGTGTAATGAAAAAACAATAGCTAAAATAAAGAATTGTACTTTTTCACTATGTAAAATACCTAATATTGCTGGAGATGCTCTAAGGAATATGTATAGCATGTGTAACTGCAAAGGGTATAGATAAATTGAGAAAAAAAAAAAATGAGATACCCTAATATGTTTTTGGAGGAACAAGTTTTGTTTTGTCATTAGTGAACTATACCTACAACACCCGTTAGTGCAAGAGAACTTTGAATTCTGTAGAAAACTTTTGAATAGTTGAGTTGTTTATTTTTTTTAAATAATAATAATAATAATAATAAATAAATAAATAAATAAAAATCAGTTTAAATAAAGTTGTTTTTCTTTTATCTTGATCAAGTCTAAGGGATTAAGATCGTATAAATGTCATTATTGTTAAGTATCGAAACAATTATGTAATTGTAGGTCCAATAAATAATAATGGCTATAATTGATCCAATTTAACCAAGGGTCGGGCATAGTCAATATAGACTTATAGATATGACCTATGTGTTTAGCAGTATTAGGTAAGGCAAGTCCTTAACTCTTTAAAAGTATTATTCCTTTGCATAATTTTTATGTAAAACTTCTTTCTTGTTTTATTTAAATGCTTATGTTGTGCTAATTAAATGCTTAGGTTATGTATTTATAAGCTTACAAAGATTTATATGTCATTTAAATATTTGCAAAAGAAGTTATCAAATTAGAAAAGTTCACTCGAAATTTGAAGAGTGAGTCGTTTTTATTGAGGTTCATTATGAGGTAATTCTGAATTAATTTTGGAAAGTAAAGAGAAGTTACACCCTTCGACACCTTGCACAAGGTCGAGTTAAGAGAAAAGAAGTAAAGGAAAAGAAAAGAGTGTGGAGGAGATAATTTTGGCCCAAGAATTCAGAGAAACACAGTACGGTGCCGGTGCTAGAGATGGAAGCATAACCCATTGAAGGACGTTGAGAAGTTGGGATCCATTAGTTTTGCCAAGCTGAATGCACCTTAGTTAATTGGATGGCCTAGAAAGCACGTCTGTGGCCACAGGCACTGCCACGGTCATAAAGGCCGTGCAACCCTAGTACACAGGGGTAATAGTGTACATTGGGCCCTATTATGAGAACAACTTTATTCAGTAATGATTTTTGTACTTTAGATGCGTGTTAATTGTCTTTCTATTGAAAGAAAAATATTTTTGTCTTGGAGATTTCATAGTAGAAAATTAGTGTTTTAGAAAACGATTTTAACTTAACTGTTTTATGGCCGAGGATCTACTTACTGAGCATTTTCTTTGCTCACTCTTGTTATATTTTAAGGTTAAATTCACTTTACCCCCTAAAGTTTTAGAAGTTTTTCAATTCGTACCCCAATGTTTAATGATTGGCAATGTACCCCCCTAATGTTTCAAAAATTTTCAATTTAGACCCTCCATTACTAATTTTTGTTTAATTGGACGGAAATCATCCCATGTGCGTCTCACGTGGGATTTTGATGCCCTCTATTCCAATTTTGCCTTCATTAAAACCTATGAAATTGAGGTAATTATGTAATTTCATGAGGACAAAATTGGAATAGAGGGCATCAAATCCCAAGTGAGATACACGTGGGATGATTTCCGTCCAATTAGACGGAAATTAGTAACAGAGGATCTTAATTGAAAATTTTTGAAACATTAGGGGGGTGCATTGCCAATTTTTAAACATTGGGGTTCGAATTGAAAAACCCCTAAAACTTCAGGGAGTAAAGTGAATTTTTCCCTATATTTTATTTCAGGGTATAAGCATGAAGGAATAGGTGGCCGGAATGGGGAGTTAGGAGGACAATAGACTAATGTCATGAAATATGTTTTTTCTTTTATAATAAGTGCAGTAGCACAAAGTCTTCGCTATTTGGATTTTTAAACTATATTGTTAGTTTTTTTTTTTCTTTTTTTTTTTAGAGAAAATGTTTCCGCATTTAAAATTTTAATATTAAATTCTTCTGATGCTTATTTTAATTTTTAATTTTTTAAATTAACTCTGCATTTACATAATTGCTCTGGAAAGCCTTATAATAGTTTGCGTCTTTAAGAGACCAAGTTAGCAAACCTAACACTTACGGGCTAGGAACATTACAGTTGGTATCAGAGAAAAGGTTATTATTTTCTTGGCTTCCAACTGTAACGTCCCTAACCCGTTAAGGTTAGGTTTGACCTTGAGCTTGCCACTATTGTCTTTGCCTTGAAGATTTGGCGACACTATCTTTATGGAGAGCATTGAAAAATTTACACAGATCATAAGAGTCTAAAATATTCCTTCACCCATAAGGAACTTAATATATGCCAGAGACATTGGTTGGAACTTCTCAAGGACTACTACTGTTCAATCAACTATCATCTAGGAAAAGTAAATATTGTGGCCGATGCCCTTAGTAGGAAGACGTTAGTTGGACGAATGGCATCTACTTTCACCACACAGAAGGAATTACTTTGGATATGGAGTGAGCGAACATAGAAATGTCAATAAAGGAAGTTCAATCCTAACTTGGCAATTTAACCTTGAAACCAACCTTGCTTTAGCAAATTAGAGTTGCCCAGCAATCAAACACTAAACTAATTAGTATCCAGAAAGAAGTTCGTAAGGGTGAGCGATGTTATGCTAAATACTACCTAAATTAATAGATAATTTTTAGTACGTTTTAACTCGCAAGTGCACAAGATCAAAACAATAGTATAGCAGGCAAATACGAGATCATTCCCACGAGGATTGGTAAATTATGTTTACAAGTAAATTCCTATTTAATTAAAAGATAAAATTCAATTGACACGATTGAATTTAATATGAAGAAATAAAATAAAGCGTTAAATACCTCAGACTCCTCCAGGGTTTGCCAACTTTATTTTTTCCTTCCTAGGTTTCATTTTTATCACAGGACCCCCTGGGGTTTTGATAAAGGACCAAGTTAGTCAATCCGTTAGTTGACCGTTATGACTAACACGTAGACCAATCAGATGTTGACACGTGGCACCTGTTTAATTTTTTTTTTTTTAAATTAAAAAAAAAGTATTTTTTTTTAAAAAAAAAGGAAAAAAGAAAAGGAAAAAAAATTGGGGGCGGCCGAGCCACCCCCTTGGCCATTTGGGGGTGGCTCGGCCACCCCCTTTGGCCATGGGGGTGGCCAGGCCACCCCCATCTGGCCGGATGAGGGTGGCCGAGCCACCCCCTAGGCACCAGGGGGTGGCTCGGCCACCCCCAACCACGATTGGAGGTGGTTTCGGCAACCCCCAAGGCTCCATGGGGGTGGCTCAGTGGGTACTGGGGGTGGTTTCGGCCACCCCCTTAGAGCCCAAGGGGGTGGCTCGACCACTCCCAATTTTTTTCCTTTTCTTTTTTCTTTTTTTTTTTAAAAAAAAAATACATTTTTTTTAATTTAAAAAAAAAAAATTAAATAGGTGCCGTGTGTCAACATCTGATTGGTTCACATGTCAGTCATAACGATCAACTAACGGATGGAAACTTGGTCCTTTATCAAAACCCTAGGGGGTGCTGTGATAAAAATGAAACCCCAGGGGAAAAAAAAATAAAGTTGGCAAACCCCAGGGGGGTATTAAGTATTTAACCCTAAAATAAAAGATAAACAAAACTAAAAAGAATTAGGGTTTTGATATCCACCACTAATTATATTCAGCTAATATAACAATATGCCAATGCTTTGATCATGTTATGCATATCTAATGTTTGTCAACCTAAGGGCATGAGTGTCTACTCCTTAAGCTATTGATTTCTCTAAGCAACGAATTAGGCATAGGTGTCTACTCTAATTCTTTTCTTTCTTAAATGATTTAGCATGAGTGTTTACTAAGTTGTTTTTTAAGAAAGCATAAAACTGTGGAAATCGACAAACACATGAGGCCTAGGGCATGAGTGTCTACTCCCGGTTCCCCATGTTGATTAACCCAAGAATTGCGGTGTGGATTTCTTTTGTTACTTATGTTAAACCCAGGACTCGGTCATCCAAATTGATTTAACTAACTAGTCGATACCACATGCATATGTTAACCAGACAGACACATATGAGGAATTCATGAAAGTATATATTAATCAAGTTAAATAGCACAACAAGATCATCACAAAGGCACCAATATTGAAATATTAATTAAACATAACTAGGGCTTCAATCTAGCCTTAAATAAAATATAAACTACATAATAAAAATAAAAGGTGGAAGAGAAGAAAAACCCAAACTCCTCTTGATTCAGCCTTCAGTTCCTTTCCAGAACTTGTGCCTCTTTTCTCCACACTATTCCTAGAGGCTAAGATGTCTATTTATAGGCTTTAGAAGTCCTTGTTACACAAGTAAACCTAGAAAATTCGTAGGGTTTTAATCCTATTACAAGTTGGAGTTGGAAAACCCTAATATGGAAATATTAACAGTGCTGGCCGCCACTTGATTTGTCTCCTGCGCACGGGTGCGATCGATCACAACCCGTTTGCGCTCGATCACACGTCTGCGATCGAGCCTCTTTTGTTGTTCGCACTATCGCACGTAGCCGCGTCATGCATGTTTTCTCTGATCGTGCGCTCGATCATAGGGAACCTGCGATCGATCGCATTGTCAGGGGCTACAATCTTTTCCCAATTTCTCTCTTTGAGCCCAAATCTTCTAGATTTACTTCATTTTCTTCCAAAAGCCTACAAAAGCATGGAAAACACAAAAAGGAACTAAAATAGTACAAAATAACAATATTAAGGAATTAACACACATAAGTTTAAGGGCTAAAATATGAATATTTTGGCACTTAACAAGCGACCAGATTTTAATATTGCTAAGGGATGGAACGTTGAGGTATCGAAGTTGCTTGTGTGTACCTAACAATTCTGACTTGAAGAAGATAATCTTGTGAGAGTCTCATCAATCATTATATACGATACATCGAGTAACACCAAGATGTACCGAAATTTACGGGAGCACAATTCGTACAACAATGCCTGTAAACGAGTTAAAGTGGAACACCAGAAGCCAACAGGAACGCTTAAGCCGTTAACCATTCCTGAATGGAAGTGGGAGCATATAACGATGGATTTCATCACAAGTTTGCCTAAGACTAGAAGTGGGCTAGATGCAATTTGGGTAGTAGTGGATCATTGAATGAAGTCGGGCACATTTCTTGCCCATTAAGACAACTTATGATGTGGGGAGCTTGGCAAAAGAGTACATGGATGAAATTGTAGGATTGCATGGTGTACCAGTAACGATCATCTCGGAGTGTGACCCGCGTTTCACCTCCAGGTTTTGGCAGAGTTTACAAACTACTTTTGGTACAAAGTTGAGTTTCTGTACGAAATCCCAACCCCAGATTGATAGACAATCAGAGAGAATGATCTAAACATTAGAAGACATGTTGAGAGCATGTGTTTAGACTTCAAGGGTAGTTGGACTCAGTATATCACCCTAATAGAATTTGCCTACAACAATAGCTACCAAACAAGCATTAGAATGGCACCCTACGAAGCATTGTATGGAACAAAGTGCCTATCACCATTTCATTGGGATGAGGTTGGAGAACGACAATTGACAGTGCTGAAAATAATCCAAAATACTACAGAGAAGATTGAATTGATTTGACAAAGACTTTCTGAAACTGAAAACCGATAAAAAAGCTATGCGAATAATAGCCATATAGACTTGGAATTTGCTGTGGGGAGTGACCTGTTTCAGGAAGATGGGTAAATTAAACCCTTGATATATTGGTCCTTACGAAATTTTGGAGCAAGTTGGTTCGTTAGTTTATCGACTGGCATTACCTCCACATCTATCCAGAGTACACAATGTCTTTCATGTGTCGGTACTACGAAGGTAAGTTGCTAACCCTTCCCACGTGTTAGAGGTTGAACCACTTACTTTCTCACTTCTCTCACTCATCAAAACACACGCATACTCTCACTCAACTCCATAACACATTTTTATTTTTCTCTCAACCATCTCTCAAAAGAAAATCGCAGAGAAACTTCCCTCTCAAATTTCTTGATCCAAGTAAGTATTCTAGGAACTCTTATTTTCTTTTCTTTTCTTTTTGTTCTTTAGATCCATCAACTGATTTAATTATGAACATTTTTTTTTTTTATCATAGAAAAGTTAAATTTATTGAATTGTACAAAAATACTTCTTATTGGCCGAAACGTTTAGTGTGGAGGCATATATATATATATAAATTCAGACATACATATTTTAAATAGAGAGTACAACATCAGGTTTTGAAAATAAAAACATAAGATTAAAATGACAAACATCATGAAGTTTGTTGGGAACCGAGTACATGCATTTAATAATGTTCTTATTTCAAATGCTCGTAAGAAATTATATGGATGAGCTAGTTGATAAAATCATGTACTGGGTCTGTATGGTTATTAGTCTACAACATGATTTGTAAAGGAAATATATACAAGAATGAAAAGCCGACTATATATGTATATGTTAAGGCATATAAATGGCCCTTTTGAAAAGCGGATTACGTAAAAAGGATGCGGGTAACATTTTTTTTTTTAAAAAAAAAAAAAAAAAAAAAAAGAACTATTGTCATGAAAAAAATAGAAGATTTGCATAAACTTATATGGCATAAAGCCATGTGTTAAATGGCCCATTTGGATTCTAAATAAATAAAATAAAATAAAAATATTTTGTTAGCTTAATTCAGCCTAGCACTAATAATGGATTAAATTCTTACAAATGTCATCACTATTAGGCATCAAGACAATTCTGTAATTTTTTGGGTCCAGTAAATATTAATGGGTATATTTGATCTAATTTTTACTAAGGGTTGGGTATAGTCAAGATGGACTTCTAGTTAGAACCTACGTGGTTAGTCTAAGGTTGATATAGCTAAATTTTATCGATTTAGGTATTTAACAGTACGAATCATCCATTTTAGCTACAGTATCAGCCAGGTAAGGGAAAATTCTTAACCCTTTCTAAGTGTTATTCCATTGCATAATTTTGATGATAAATCTCTTACTTGTTATATTTAAATGCTTATGCTATGTTCTTTATATGCTTACAAGAATTTATGTGTTACATGAAATATTTGTATAAGAAGTTTTTAAGTTAGAAAATTTATTTATTTTCACTCAAAGTTTTAAGGGTACAATACTTTCACTAATGTTCGTTATGAAAGATGTTCCAATTCAATTTTCGAAAGTAAGAGAAGTAAAACCCTCCAACATGTTGCCCAAAGTTGAGTTAAGAGAAAAGAAGTAAAGGAAAAGAGAAGAGTTTTATAAGATGCGGGGCAAGACTGTGGAGGAGATAATTTTGGCCCAAGAATTTAGAGAAACGTAGTACGGTACAGGCGCTAGAGATGGAAGTGCAACCCATTGAAGGATGTTTGAGAAGGTGGGATCCATCATTTTTGCCAAGCTGAGTGCACCATAAGTTAACCGGCGTGCCCAGAAGGCAGGCTTGTGGCCACAGGCGCTGCTATGGTCACAAATGTTGTGCAACCCTAGTACGCATGGGTAACAAGGTACATGAGCTCTACTATGAGAACAATTGTATTAAGTAATGATTATTGTTCGTTTGATAAGCATTAGTTATTCTATTGAAAATAAAGTATTTTTCTTGGAGATTCATAGAAAAAGTCAGTGTTAAAGAAAATGAATTTAACTCAATCGTTTTGTAGTTGAGGATTTTCTTACGGAGCATTTCTTTCGCTCACCCTTATTATGTTTTGTTTTCAGGATATAAGCAAGACAAAATAGAGGGCTGAAATAGGGACTTAGGTGGACCATAGATTCATTTCATGTAACATTATTATTATTATTTTTATAAGTATACTAGGATGGAGTATTCATTATTGGATTTTAAACTATGTTATTAGCCACTATTTTGTTTATACCGAACGTAGCCGCATTTAAAATTTTAATATTAATTTCTTGTTATGCTTTTATTTAAAAAAAAAAAAAATTAGCATTTCAATAATTGCTCTGGTAGGCCTTAATACTTTGCGTCTATGAGAGATTAGGTCAGCAAACCTAACCTTCACAAATATTTTGCTCTGATACCAACTGTAACACCTCCAACCTGTGAAGGTTAGGCTTGCTAACCTGAACTCTTAGAGACGCAAAGTATCATAAGGCCTATCAAAGCAATTATTTAAATGCTGAATTTTAAAAAATATAAAAACATAACAAGAAATTAATATTAAAATTTTAAATGCGGATACATTCGGTCTAAACAAAATAGTGGCTAATAACATAGTTTAAAATCCAATAATGAATACTTAGTGGTAGTGCATTAAAATATTATGTGTGTGTGTATCCAATAATGAATACTTAGTGGTAGTGCATTAAAATATTGTGTGTGTGTGTGTGTCCAAGAAATGAGTCTATGGTCCTCCTAAGTCTCCATTTCGGCATTCTATTACGTCTTGCTTATACCCTAAAAACAAAACATAATAAGGGTGAGCGAAAGAAATGCTCAATAAGAAGATCTTCAACCATAAAATGGTTGAGTTAAATTCATTTTGTTTAACATTGAGTTTTTCTATGAAATCTCCAAGAAAAATACTTTCTTTTCAATAGAACAACAGATAATACTTATCAAATGAACAATGATAATTACTTAATATAGTTGTTCTCATAGTAGGGCCAATGTACACTGTTACCCCCGTGTGCTAGGGCTGTGCGACCTTTGTGACCATGACAGCGCCTGTGGCCGTGGACTTGCCTTTTGGGCTAGGCGATTAAGTCAAGGTGCACTCAGCTTGGCAAAAATGATGGATCTCACCTTCTCAAATGTCCTTTAGTGGGTTGCACTTCCATCACTAGATTTGGTACCTTGCTGCGTTTCTCTGAACTCTTGGGTCAAAATTGTCCTCCACAGTCTTGCCTCATCTTATAAAACTCTTCTCTTTTCCTTTACTTCTTTTCTCTTAACTTAACTTTGGGCAACGTATTGGAGGATTTTACTTCTCTTACTTTCCAAAATTGAATTGGAACATCTTTCATAATAAACATTAATGAAAGCATTGTGCCCTTAAAAATTGAGCGACAATAAATAAATTTTCTAACTTAAAAACTTCGTATATAAATATTTATTGTAACACATAAATTCTTGTAAGCATAGCATAAGCATTTAATTAACATAACATAGGCATTTAAATAAAAAAAAAGTAAGAGGTTTTTTTATCAAAATTATGCAATGGAATAACACTTAGATAGGGTTAATGATTTCCCCTTACCTGATATTGTATCTAAAAATTTTGATTCGTATTGTTAAACACATGAACCGATAAAATTCAGCTATATCAGCCTTAGGCTAAACACATAGGTTCTAAGTAGAAGTCTATCTTGACAATACCCGACCCTTAGTAAAAATTGGATCAAATATATCCATTAATATTTACTGGACCCAAAAAATTACATAATTGTTTTAGTGCCTAATAGTGATGACATTTGTAAGAACTTAATCCATTATTAGCTTAATTAGTTACAACACCCGTTCTTACTATCCCATCAGGAACCGGCGGCTTTGTGATCTACAACGATGCCTTGCATAAAGCTTTGGGTTGCGTTTCGATGCAACATAGGAAAGTAATCTCTTATGCCTTGAGAAAATTGAGAACTCACAAATGCAATTATCTTACTCATGACCTCGAGCTTGCCGCTATTGTCTTTTGCCTTGAAGATTTGGCGACACTATCTTTATGGAGAGCATTGTGAAATTTACACAGATCATAAGAGTCTAAAATATTCCTTCACCCATAAGGAACTTAATATATGCCAGAGACGATGGTTGGAACTTATCAAGGACTACTACTGTTCAATCAACTATCATCTAGGAAAAGTAAATTTTGTGGTCGATGCCTTTAGTAGGAAGACGTTAGTCGGAGGGATGGCATCTACTTTCACTACACAGAAGGAATTACTTTTGGATATGGAGCGAGTGGGCATAGAAATGTTAATAAAGGAAGTTCATTCCTACCTTGGCAATTTAACCTTGGAACCAACCTTGCTTTAGCAAATTAGCGTTGCCCAACTATCAGACATTTAACTAATCAGTATCCAAGAAGAAGTTAGTAAGGGTGAGCAACCAGATTGTAATATTGCTGAGGGATGGAACGTTGAGGTATCGAAGTTGCTTGCGTGTACCTAACAATTCTGACTTGAAGAAGATAATCTTATCAGAGTCTCATCAATCATTGTATACGATACATCAAGTAGCACCAAGATGTACTGGGATTTACGGGAGCATTATTGGTAGAAAAAGATGAAGAAAGAAGTAGCAAAATTCATACAACAATGCCTGTAAACGAGTTAAAGCTGAATACCATAAGCCAACAAGAACACTTACGTCGTTAACCACTTCTGAATGAAAGTGGGAGCATATAATGATGGATTTCATCACAAGTTTGCATAAGACGAGAAGTGGGCCAGATGCAATTTGGGTAGTAGTGGTGTAACGACCCAAGGAAAAGCGCTAGCCATATCTGCACTATCACCCCGAAAGGACTAGTCAATTTGGAACTTCCCTAGAATTCATTATAAAGCCCAGTTTCACCTAGTAACTAGGCAATGTGGGACTTAGCACCCATGACTATCTCTATAAACCATCCACTCTATGTGGGCTTCTTCTCATCTTCACAATATGGGACCGGGGTGTTACAAACTCTCCCTCTTAAACTCCTAACGTTCTCATCAGGTCCACGTCATGCAGTGCTCCAATACCACATGACCTGGCGTTACTAGGTGGCTCTGATACCACTTGTAACGACCCAGGGAAAAGCGCTAGCCATATCTGCGCTATTACCCCAAAAGGACTAGTCAATTTGGAGCTTCCCTAGAATTTATTATAAAGCCCAGTTTCACCTAGTAACTAGGTAATGTGGGACTTAGCACCCATGACTATCTCTATAAACCATCCACTCTATGTGGGCTTCTTCTCATCTTCCCAATTTGGGACCGGGGTGTTACAAGTGGATCATTGAAACGAAGTTAGGCACATTTCTTGCCCATTAAGACAATTATGATGTGGGGAGTTTGGAAAAAAGTACATGGACGAAATTGTAGGATTGTATGGTGTACCAGTAACGATCATCTCGAATTGTGACCCGCGTTTCACCTCCAGGTTTTAGTAGAGTTTACAAACTGCTCTTAGTACAAAGTTGAGTTTTAGTACAAAATCCCACCCTCAGACGGATAGACAATCAGAGAGAACGATCCAGACATTAGAAGACATGTTGATAGCATGTGTTTTAGACTTCAAAGGTAGTTAGACTCAGTATATTACCCTAATAGAATTTTCCTACAACAATAGCTATCAAACAAGCATTGGAATGGCACCCTACGAAGCATTGTATGGAATGAAGTGCCTATCACCTTTTCATTGGGATGAGGTTGGAGAACGACAATTGACAGAGCCGAAAATAATCCAAGATACTACAGAGAAGATTGCATTGATTCGACAAAGACTTACCGAAACTCACAACTGATAGAAAAGCTATGCAAATAATAGCCGTAGGGACTTGGAATTTGCGGTGGGGAATAAGTTATTCCTAAAATTTGCACCGATAAAAAGGAGTGACCTGTTTCAGGAAGAGGGGTAAACTAAACCCTCAATATATTGGTCCTTACGAAATTTTCAATCAAGTTGGTTTGTTAGCTTATCGACTGGCATTACCTCCACATCTCTATGGAGTTCACAATGTCTTTCATGTGTCGGTACTACGAAGGTTTGTTGCTGACCCTTCCCATGTGTTAGAGGTTGAACCGCTTACTTTGTGTGAGAATTTATCATATGAGGAAGTATCTGTAGGGATCGCGGATAGGAAGGAAAATTAATTGCGCAAGAGAAGAATCCTGATGGTTAATGTAATGTGGAGTAATAACCAATCACCAGCTGAAGCTTCTTGGGAGTTTGAAGTTGACATGAGAGTGAAGTACCCACACCTTTTTGAGTGACAGGATTTCCCTGTAATAAAAAAATAAAAAAATTTGTGGCATACATTGTTATGGATATATGGTTTATTTACTAGTGTATATGTTCATTTTCTCTCCGTGTCTATTCTTGAGACTAGTATGGCAGACATGCACGAAATTGATGATGATGCCCAGGACATCAACAAAAGATTGCTCAGGTGAGGACGCGAGGTCCCAAGAGGGGGTGATTGTAACGTCCCACATTACCTGGGTGTGGAAAAGATTATGTGTTTATATGGAATATGCTCTCTCTAAATGGTATAGAGCCTTTTGGAGGTGAACCCAATAATAAAATGGTGCTGGCTTGGCCCAAAGTGAACAATATCATACAACTTCATTTGCTCTCTGTGTTTATTCTTGAGACTAGTATGGCAGACATGCACGACATTGATGATGATGCCCAGGACATCAATGGACGATTGCTCAGGCGAGGATGCTTGGTTCCAAGAGGGTGTGATTGTAACGTCCTACATTGCCTGAGTGTGGAAAAAATAATGTGTTTATATGGAATATTGTCTCTCTCAATGATATGGGGGCCTTTTGGGGGTAAACCCAATAATAAAATCATGCTGGTTTGGCCCAAAGCGAATAATATAATACCACTTGAAACGTGGTATTACATATGGTATCAGAACCATTTTCCAGCCTAAGATGAGGGAGTGTGCACAAGCCTATGAGAATCGCTTTCGGGCACTCGTTGGGACACCAAGAATGGGGTGATCCTATGAAGGTCGCCAGCGGAGACGCTAAGTCCCAAGATGAGGTGATTGTAGCATCCCACATCGCCTGTGTATAGAGATGGGGATGTGCTTATGTGTATACTTGTACCATTCTTGACAACAACGCATTTTAAAGTCGTGATGGTCATTAACCTATCAAAATTTCACAATTAAACAAGTTTATGCGAGAGTAGTATTAGGATGAGTGATCTACTGAGAAGTCTGGTTTAGAGAAGCCAAAAGCAGACAATATTGTATGTTATTAAAGTGTGATGTTACAAATATCATGTCTCATTGCTAATACATATCAATTTGATCTCCTTTGTATTTTGGAGCAACTCGCTCTTAACCCCATCAGTGTTATGTTAGTTATCTCTACATTGTCAATCCGCCCCCGTTATTAATAAGGGAGAGAGTGTCTTAAGTATTTGATGCCATAGAATTTTTATAACGATATGAAGTTTTTAGACAAGGTCTTTGTACTTACAAATTGGCAACATAAATAGTTCTATTATGCACTCGTAAGAGAAAGCTTGTTATTTCTTTGAGTTTGGTTTTGAGTTTAAGATTCGGATACTCATGTGGGATAAATCCGTTGTCTAGGCAAAATGTATCTATATTTGTCCAGGCAAAATTGATAAATAAACCTTTAATAAGCTAAGGTTCAACTCGCATTAGCTTTGCTTGAGATTGGTTCATTTATTAAACAAAGAGTGAAACATACTTTCATGCTCTTGTGTTAAACGAGTTGAACAGGCCAAAGCTTTTTTCGGCTTGTATTAGGCTGGTGAACAAAGCTTGTGTATGCTCAACTCAGCTCAATAGGCTTGTTTGATATATGTCAGCCCAAGCAGGGAAAGAAAGGATAGTAGATGACAATGGAAAAAGGTGCCAGGTTTGGACAATATTAAAATTTAAGGAAAGATTCACATATTCTTTACAAATTACTACTTACTTGGCAATGTTGTCATAAACTTTCAATTTAAATAATGTCACTCAAATTAAGAAAAAAAAATATTAATGTTTCTCCGATGACAAAAATACCATTAATAAAATAAAATAAAAATATGAAGAAAAAAAAAAGAAAAGAGAAAAGAAAAAAATAATAATGTCTGTACACCAGGGCTGAATCACCTTAATTTTTTTATTTTTTATTTTTATTTTTTGTTTGCAGGTGTACGGGCATTCTGAGGACTCATAGTAGTCGGTCATGCCTTCTGCTGTAATTTTTTCTTTGTGTTGCCATAAAGTCAAAAGTACAAACACAGCTCAGCAACCAAACAGAGCATAAGGAAACCAATGCGAGTGGGAAGAACTTGGATTTCCAGTAAACCACCTTCAACTATTTCGTGGCCCACCTTCAACAATCAGTGCGCTTTTGCATTTTTCTACGATATTTACAACGCACTCTAACGCACGCATACCGGAGACCATGACCACGGCAACAACCGACGACGAAGAATACGACCGACCCAAAGCGGTGAAGGAATTCGACGATTCCAAGATCGGCGTCAAAGGCCTTGT
Organism: Corylus avellana; assembly: GCF_901000735.1. Lineage (NCBI taxonomy): Eukaryota > Viridiplantae > Streptophyta > Magnoliopsida > Fagales > Betulaceae > Corylus > Corylus avellana. Next base: position 18,433,799 of record NC_081544.1, on the reverse strand, counting down.
CGACTCCGGCATCACCACCATCCCTCGCTTCTTCGTCCACCCACCCGAGACTCTCTCCGACCTCAAATCCGGCTCTGCAGTCGGATCTGGACCCGATTTCATCCCAGCCATCGACCTCGCCGGGGTCGACTCGGATCATGGCCGCTCTGTTATCGTTGAGCAGATCAGACGCGCTTCCTCCACCGTAGGATTCTTCCAGATTGTCAACCACGGTGTTCCGCTGGGAGTTCTGGAGCGTGCGATGGCCTCCGTCAAGGGCTTCTACGAGCAGCCGACGGATATAAAGGCACGGTTGTATACTAGAGAGAGGGGAATCGGCGTTTCCTACTTTTCCAACCTCGACTTGTATCATTCCAAAGCCGCCAGTTGGAGGTACCCAAACAAAAAGATTAGATCGAGTTTTTATTTTTTATTTTTTAAGTTTTGAATATTATATATGTTTTTAATTTCATATTTTATTGTAATAGGGACACCCTCCTGGTAAGACTGGGGCCGAAGGTGGTGGATGAGGATGAAATCCCTGAGATATTCAGAAAGGAGGTGATTGAGTGGGACCGAGAGATCAAACAGCTGGGAGAGCTCTTGGCGGGGCTGCTTTGTGAGGGGCTGGGAGTGGAGGCTAATAGGTTGAAGGAGATGACATGTTTGGAAGGGAGAGTGATGGTGGGGAACTACTACCCGCACTGCCCACAGCCTGATCTAACGGTTGGGCTTGCGTATCATACAGATCCAGGGGTGTTGACGGTGGTGCAGCAGGATCATGTTGGTGGGTTGCAGGTTAAGTATGGTGGTGTTTACGTGGATGTTAAACCTCTCCCTGGAGCTCTTGTTGTTAACATTGGGGATTTGCTTCAGGTACGTGCTCTCAAATATTGTGATAAACACATCATAAATTTTATCTTAAATATTCCACCTATGCCCCTTGATAATAGGGAATTTGAGTTGTCACATGAGAAAGAGAAAGATTGTTGAAATATTAATTAAAGAGTTAAATTCACGTTCTTATCCGCTTAAATTTTTTTAATAAATAGTAATTTAATACTTTATTCCAAATTTAGAGTACTCCTTGTAGTTTTACCAAAATTATTTTTTGATTATTTTAGTAAGGCAATTTAATTAAAATGGCTTAAATATTCACTTTTCAGCATCACTACTTTAACAAAAAAAGTAGTGAGGTGATCACCAAATTTAAAAATTACTGTTCACTCACCAAAACGACGTCGTTTTGATTTTTATTTTATATTGTAGTGGATCAATATAAAAAAAAGCTTCAATAAGTTATTTCAGCCAAAAATATATTTCAAAATAACTAATTTTTAATAAGATATTTTAGGTTTTAACCCAACAAAACGTATTTAAGTCTCCAAAACAATTAATTTTTGGCCCAATTAGCAACCAGTTAAAAGCCTAATAAAAAGCCCACAAAAAACCGATTTAACCGACCAATTAACCAATTACCAATATGACCGATAATTTTCGGTAACATTTACAATATAAAATAAAAACCAAAACGACGTCGTTTTAGTTTCAATAATAAATATAAAATTATAAAAAATTAAAAATTAAAAAACTTATCGATCATATTGGTTTTTCGATAACCAATTATTAAGCGACCGATTACCGACCGATAAGCTTATCGGTATAAAATTTTTAACCAATTACCAACCGATAACTATCGGTTCGGTTAAATTTGGTAATCGGTCGATAATTGGTAACCAGTTAATCTGCCCACTCCTACTAACGTGGCATTCCGTTAAGTTTTATACAGAATTTTAACGTAAATACAATCTCCGTCTTTATCAAAATCACATGTATCTCCAGTGATCTAAATAATCCTAAAAGCATCTCCAACAACATTATGTATTTTACTTAGTGCAAAAGTACAATTTTTTACTTTAACTATTGTTTTTCACTATACATTTTAACAGATTCTTTATTTCATTCTTTACTTGTTTTAAAATATTATTTCTCACTAATTTTTTTTTATTATATTATTGCCAAAACTTAATTAAAGGGAAAAAGAAGCACATATATACAAATCATTCATAAAAACAAAAATAAACATATATGAGGAACATTCATCTTACATGCAGGTACTAATTCTTAAAATTAATAACATATAAATTTTTTCATCCAACTACAATTGATTTGTTTTCATTCGTGTGTTTCTATGCAATAATTTTTTTTGCATTAAATTTTTTCATCCAATTGCAATTGCTTTGTTTCCATTCGTGTGTTTCCATGAAAGAATTTTTTTTCTGCATTCAATTTTTTCATTCAACTGTGTGAAGAAATTTTCTGTTTGAGAGAGAGACGTAGCAGATGTGAAGAGGTGTTGAAAAGAAATAAAAGATGTTGGGTGAAAAGAGTTGAAATAAAGAAATAATAAACAAAAGAAAAATAAATAATATTTTATTCATCTAGTATGATACAGTGAATAACTCCAAATTGCTATTCACTGTAGTAATGTAGATATTTTAGCTAATGGCAAACTACTCTATTATAGCTAAAAAAAAGAACAATAATAGCTAAATATAGCTAATATTGGTCTTTTATCTAAGCTGGTGGAAATGCTCAAAGGGGCAAAAAATAAAGTGCTGAAACTATAAGGGAGAATTAGGTATTTAATCCTAAACAAATATAATTTCTCTCTCTCCATGTTGCTTTTCGTTTCTCTCTCATTTTTTTTTTTTTTCTTTTTCTTTCCCTTTTCTTTGCAGTCTCTCTCCCTTCTTTGTTTCTTTTCAAAAATATGATCGTTAGGATGTGACAAAATTTTCAAAAATATGACCGTTAAGATGAGACAAAATTTTTGAAAATATAACCGCTAGGATAAGACACAAATTCAAAAATATGACCGTTAGAAAAATTACAAATTTTTAAAAATATTACCGTTAAAATAAGACAAATATTCTTAAAATATACCATTAGAAAAATACAAACATTCAAAAATATAAAAGTTAAGAAAAAAAATAAACAAATCTTTGAAAAATAATATTTAAATAAAGTAGGGAAAGTAGATTATTAAAGTATGGAGGTTGTTGTTGGTTCTCTTAAAAAGTGAATTGCACTTTTAGTTATTTTAGTGAGTAAAATTTGGTGAGATTGTTAACTTGGATAAATTAATAGTCTGCTCGTGATTGAGTTAGAGCATTTTAATTAAGTGATTCAAGTTATATATTTAGCTATTATTATGCTACTTTAATACCACAGATCCTCTAAAGTAAAGATGTTCTAAAAATTTGCTACTTTTAACAATTTTATTGTTCTTTTCTCTCTCCCTTCTTTCTCTCTCCCTACAGTAAAAAATAAATAATATTTAAATAAAATATAGAGTATAATAGATATAGAAAAAACAATAGTTAAAATAAAAATTTGTACTTTTTCCATAACTATTTTAACTACTATTGGCGGAGATACTTTTAGAAAATTTGAAAAAAATATGTTGCTAGTACCTAAAAAGTTGTACTAAACAAAAGTTGTGCTATTTGATAAAACACTTTAAAAATAATTCTTTGACTGTTTATCCTAAAAATGGCTAAGACGCTATTTTGAGTAAAGCTTTTAAATGACTTTATTTATTTATTTTTTCTCTCTTTTTTTTCGGGCTTTAAAATGTCTATTTCATAATCACAAAAATGCTTTAAGGCTTTCAAAAAGAAACTGAATGTTTTTTTTTTTTTTTTTTTTTGATATGTTTACACAAAAGGGGAAGGGGAATTCGAATTAGAGATCTCCGCTTTATAAGGCTTGATCTCTAACCGATTGAGCTGCCTCTTGGAGATTGAACAAAAGTGTCTAGTTCGATGATGCTCTTATCACTGAACATTGAAAAAGAAAGATGGCCTTTATTTTTTTTAATTTTTATTTTTTTTACGATTTTTTAAACACTAGTATATTACATACACAAACTTTAAATATTGAGTATGAAATGGATACTCTGATTTTTTTCGGAAATTGTAAGGAAGCTAAAGATTTTTTTATTTTTAGTTTTTATCTAACTCATATCCAAAATGTTGAGGTGTTCAGATCATATCAAACGGAGAATACAAAAGTGCAGAGCACCGAGTGTTGGCGAACCCCAAGAATGAAGCACGATTGTCGATGACGCTTTTCTTCAACCCAGGGAATAGAGATTCGTTGTATGGACCGTTGCCGGAGATAATCTCAGCACAGAAACCTGCAATTTACCAGCACTTCTCGTTAATGGACTTCATGACCAGGTTTTTGGGAAAGGAGTTGGAGGGCAAATCTTTGGCAAATTACTATAAGCTGTGAAACACTAATGATTAATGGCCTGAAACAATGATTACCATATAGAGTACCTACACACGAAATTATATATACAAAAGAAAAGCAATTGCCCCATAGTAGTGGAAGACCTAAATTCATCGACATTACCTTGCCCTCATGGTGCCTTTTGCTAACATTGTGCATGCACTTGTGAGATTTGTGTTCCATATTGAGATAGTGTAAAAAATAATAATGGTTAATATATCTAAGTGGACGCTTGAAATAGTGTCATAATATGTATATTAATTTACTCTTGTTTAACTCTTTTGATGTTTGTCTCTCCAACAATTAGTATCAGAGCCTATGGTTTGGTTAGCTTCCGCTATTGCTAATATGAATGTCTTGGTTTGATGCGTTTGAGTAGTTTCTCTTGGAGTACGCGTGATACTCTTGTGTGTGAGGGAGTGTGGTCAATGTGGAAGAGACTCACAAGTGATGGGATAGTTATTGTGCATGCACCTATAAGGTTTGTGTCCCACATTAGCTTATGCTTTTGAGTTAGAAGTAGTATCCTAATATGTATACTAATTTACTCATGTTTAACTCTCTTGTATTTTGAATAATATATCAAATTTATCTCCTCTTTATTTTGAAGCAACTCGTTCTGAAACCCATCAATGATTTGAAATGGAGAGGAGTTGATTCCTCACTTTTGGAGAGAAAAAATTGTAATCTCACGTCTTTTAGACAATTTTATCCTTTTAAACTGAAGGACCAGCTCATGATCTTTCTCCGAAGTTGGCTATGCCTACGTTGTCAATCGGCCCTTGTTATTAATAAGAGAAAGAGTGTCCCAAGTATTTGATGCCACAGAATTTTTACAGTGGTATGAAGTTTTTACACAAGGTCTTTGTACTTACAAATTGGCAACGTAAATAGTTCTATTATGCACTCACAAGGGAATGCCTGCAGTTTAAGATTCGGATACGATGGAGAAATCCGTTGTCAAGCGAGAGTGGGTGAGTAGAAAATGTATTTATATTTTTTTATGCAAAATCTATAAATAAACCATTAATAAACTTAGTATTAGGATTGTAAATAAACAGAGCTGCTCGTGAAGAAGCTTGAGCTCAATTCGAATTAGTTTGCCTTGGGATTGGTTCATTTATAAAACAAGCAGTAAAACATATTTACACACTTGTTTATTAAATAAGTTGAACACGCCAAAGCTTGGTTCATCTCAGATTAGGCTCGTGAACAAAGTTGTATAAGCTCGACTCAGCTTGATAGGCTTATAAAGGATGCCGGATCCGGTTGATATTAAAATTTAGGAAAATTTTAACATATTCTCCTCAAACTATTACCTAGTTGATAGTATTCCCCTAAAAATAAAAAAAAAATAAAAAACTTTTGATTGAGATAATATCCTCTCGAACTACCAAAAAGTTATTAATGCTTTCCCAAAGACGAAAACTCTTAATAAAATAAAAATAATGCTAAAATGTCTTAAAAAAAAAAAAACAAAAACAAAAAACAGAAACTATTTCTCTTTTGAAAAAAAAAAAAAAAAAAATGTAAAACCAAAGAGTGGTCGAACCACCCTTTGGTCCAAGGGGATGAGCCATCCCCTTGGCCAAATAGGGAATGGTTCACCCCTTTGGCCAAATAGGAGGTGGTTCAACCACCCCGTAAGAAAAAATGATTCTCTCTATTTTAAATAAAATAATTGAAATGGAAATGAGCGGTTGGTGCAAATATGAAGGACAAAATTGCCCCAATGTTAATGTTTAGACAATTTTGCCCCTATTTAACACTAACATACTCCTCTCCATTTCAAGTGAAATGGAGGGGTACTATGTACTATTCCCTTTGGCCAGGGGGGTGGTTTAGCCTCCCCCGATATGGCCAAAGGGATGGTTTCACCACTTTCTTTCTCTGGCCATTTGAGGGTGACTCGATTATTTCAAATTAGCCAAAAAAGAAAAAATAAAATAAAATTGAGGGGCTGCCAAACTTCCGAATTACCATTAGAAATGGCTTCGCCACCTTCAGATATGACCAACGAGGTGGCGAACAATTTCCTAATCATTTAGGTGTGATTCGGCCATCCATGGCCATTTGCACAGCACGGTAAAACCCATGTAGAAACGGCATGGTGTACAACATTCTCATGACTCATAGTACTTGTGTAACTACAGTAGCCTGCAAAACCATTGTAGTACAGAGTATCCTATAAAATGACAGTAGCCCGCAATTTATACAAAACCATGGTGTTCAGCATTCTCAGGATTCATGGCACTCGGTCATACCTTCTGCTGTAATGTTTTCTTGTGCTGCCAGAAAGCCAAAGTTCAAACACAACTCAGCAACCAAACAGCGCATAAGGAAACCAATACGAGTGGGAAGAACTTGGATTTCCAGTAAACCACCTTCGACTATTTCTCTTAGTGAACAATTTAGTACTTCACTAACAATGACCAAATGTATTGCAATTTTGAATCAAGTTGGGAAGCATGTGCTTCCAATGGCAATGCTTTTAACTTCAATCAATCTTGCAATTAATCAGGTACTTGAACATGCATGTTTGTTTCAGTGTTTCCATGCCCAAACCAGTCGGCCATTTCGTCATCATCGGCAGATTCAGGGAAATGCCTCGTTCTTGGAACATGTGCAGACCTGAATTCATCATCTTCTGGCCTTGCCCTTATGCTGCCTTTGCTCCTCTCTTGCATCTCCAGCTTCCATCTTTCTCTCCTTTGTGCATTTTGAGACAAATCAGACTTACCCCCAGCAATGGGGAAATCTACAAATCCAGAATCTTCATCCCTTGATCTTGAGCGAGCATAATCATCACTATCCTCCACAAATCTCCACGTATTTGAATCTTTATATAGACTTTTTCTATTTTGTCCAACAGATGGCTGGTCATTAATATCAGTCACTTCACTCTTGTTATGGTAGCCTCCATTATCATGTCGAGGTTGAGCGGAGGTATCTGAAGTATTTGATGCTTTTGGTCGTCTGTAGTTGCATTTCAAGCACACCATGTTTTTTCTGAAGTTGATGTAGTTACACCTATACAAAGACAGATTGCTTACCGAATTCAAAACAGTTCAAAGGGCAAAGAGGAATTATTTCAAAGCATAGCATTGAGTTCAAAGTACAAAAAAAGAGATTGAATTAGGAAGAGAACTTACGAGTCACATTCCCACTCCCCTGGATTAAGTTGCCTCTTTGGAGGCTTCTCTTTGCATTGCAAACATCTTGTATTCTTTGCAAAATTTAAGAAATTGCATCTGTTAAAATTCAAGTCTCCATTAGAAACAGAACCGTAACTAGTACAAAGTTCAAATGATCTTAAAAGCAACATGTGACTAAAGCCATTACTTGTCACATATCCAATCCCCCTTCTTTAATGGAAGATGATTTTGATCCTCACATAGTTGTCTTAGTCTTTCTTCGAATAAACCATCACACCGCAAGCACTTGACATTTTTGGCAAAATTGAGGAAGTTGCACCTACAGGGGAAAAAAAAAACAGAAGGAAGGGTAACTCACTAATTAAAATATAGCAAGATTCAATATTTTAAATCACAAGGCCAGCAGTCAAATTACTTGGGACAAAGCCAGTCCCCTTGCTTCATTGGGACATTTAAATGGCCTTTTCCTGGTGGACTGGAATGGTCTTTTGCTGATGCAACCCTTTTCAAGGGCGTCGCCTTTGGGAGCTTGGAGTCAAGTTCCTTGGTGCTATACTCTACCATTTCTTTCAGCAGCCTTCTAACAGATTCTTTAACCAGTTTGTTTAATAATGACTTGTTCTCCAATGTACCAGTAATTGGATCAAGCGCATATGTTAACAAGATGCGCATGACATCCACAGTTCGCCCACCTTCTTCTTGACGTGCCTTCACATACGCCCTGTCACAGTCTCCCCTTAAATTGCAAGAGCTGCAAACCTACTAAAATTTCGATTCATATTAGATGTAATAAGTAGCTATTAATCAAAAAAGGTATCTTTCTCAGAGAAGCTTAAGTTGAATTAAAATATATTGAATAACTCAAAGATTTTAAATTTTAATTTATTTGAGTAAAAAAATATATATATATTTTATCAAATTAATCAACTTAGAGGTAAATACTGGGAAAAGCTGAAGACATACATTTCCCTCGTCAATACCAACATGTGCCCTCAATCGCTTTCCTGAGTTGACAACTTTCCTATCTATGCTTGGGCATCCAGATCGTGCAATGACATGGATATCTTTCCTTGACAAGAACCTGACAACACAGGCATTTAGAACACATTAGGATAGGAATCAGTAAATGAACATCCCATCTACAAAAAGGCAAGAAATAGGCTGTTCACTTCTAAATACTAGTGTTTTTTTTTCTTTGGCAACTTTTACTTTTACAGATGTTTCCAATATGGACAGAAGAAGACCATTAGCATGTGAGAGTCTAGAAAAGGGAAATTCAGCAGATATGAACTTTCCCTAAGGAGGTAAAATTTCAACTTAAATATTGTGCATACACAGAATTGTTCTCGAGTCTAGGTTCATATGATCTTGAATACAGACTTCGCTATCTGATTTCCCAGATAGGACCCCTGTACATATCTTAAAATACTAGGAATAAGGCTTCAATAAATTTTAGTGTTTTTTTTTTTTTCCCTGTTATACACTTCATTCATCTACACCCTAGAGTAGAATGAAGTGTATATGAACGTATCATGGATCAAATTCAATATCCTTCATATAGAATGCCTTATTTTGAATTGTCACAAAGTACTATGATTGTAATTAATTCATTATGTCATTCTATAGGCCGAAAGTGACACCTTTCCCCTGAATTAGATCATATCTACATATTTTCTCAAGGTAATAGGTAGCACTCCACATATATGCCAATACGGTTACTGGGCTTTCCCTCGTCAGTCATCAATTAAAAATATTGGTCTCAAGACACTCACTCTTATTGCTAGTAATGCAGACATTTCAAGCCTAAAACACCTCAGCAACCAAAAACATTTCATCCAACCTACGAAAACTGTGTCTAAGGCCCCTTTCTGACTACAATGAGTCCAAAAGGATGATGAATGCGATGAACTTTGGTGAGACCACATTAATTTCTAAAAGCAGTGAATCCTATGGCTTTCTTCAGTCCAGCAGGTCCTCACAAATTAAGATTAACAAATTATGAAGCTATTTGTTCATTACAAGACAATCAAGCACAAAGTTGCAAATTTGTAATAATTACTCTCTACATAGTAATACATAATCATAACCTATTCAATAAAAATACCCACAAAATGTGGTAGCAAAGCATAACTTAAATAACATGTATCTCATATAACTCCAAAATCAAACAGGTTGCATGCAGACTTGGCCCCGGATAAAAAACTAGTTCTCAATTCTGAAACCAAAACTTTTAACTCAGAAAATAAACCAAACCTAAAACCCCAACAAGCATAGGCAAATTAAATCCAAACGAAAACACAATTCACAAAGCATAAATTAATCAGATTCTCAAACTTTTGCCTTAAACCCTCATTACCTTATAAGATCATACCGATCCCGTGCGAAATTAAGGCACGCGGTCCGGATATGGTTCGATCCCTTGGCACCCAGTTCGCTATTTCTAAATGGGTATCCGTCGCCTTCGATGTAACCTCTCTTCAACAAGCATTCCATCAAGTCCACCCACTCGGGCCACGGGTGCGAAATCTGAACCGTCGTTCTCTCAGCCTCCGTGGGGCACCTCACATCGGAGGAATCAACGGTCTCAGATGCTGGTTGGGTTATTTTCTTTGTGGGTTGTGAATACTGGAGCTCTTCAACTTGGTTTACAATGAAATCTAGCTTGGATTTGGGGCCTGGGGTTTTGGTGGGAGTGTGAAAGAGTGAACTGGTTGAGAGAATTCTGGAGTCTCGGAAGCGGTTCCTGAGGAAGGAATGGAGGCGTCCATGACTGACTTGGAAGAGTTTGTGCATTGGAGTATTGGACTAAGATTGAGACTGGTTTTGGCGGGGAACTCACGGATGTAGGTCGCTAGTGTTTGTATAACATGGCAGGTGTACAGTAAGAAAGCATTACGCGTTATCTCTCGTCGTCTATTTTCTCTTATAATTTCACTATGTACGAAACTTATTTCGTGGTCTCATATATGTAATTTATTTTTATATAAAAATAGACAAGATATATGCCAAATATAGAAATCAAACATTTTTTTAGAACAAGTTTGTGATGGTGTTTAAAAAATAGAGCTTTTAAGTAATAAAAAAAAAAAAGTTTTATAGGAAGCTTCATTTTTAAGCTTTTGACCATTTTTGGATCATTAAAAGCATTTTCAATTTTTTTATCAAACGAGTATTTTTTTTCTTCAAACGAACTCTTTAAGTGTTAAACCCATTTTTAGACCCTTCAAACGCACACCCAAACAGGCCTATAGTGGATGGATGGATGTAAGTGGGGCCTGGGGGTTAAAACGTGGTTTTGATCGAGAGCGGCTCACATGTATCATTTGGGATGGCGTATACGGAGTGCGTTTTCAAAAAATTACAATTTAAAAATATAAAATAATTTACTTTTTCAAATCGCAGGCAAGTATGTGTGTTTTAGAAACGCACGAGTTAAAGGCTAACTACAGTTTTAAAAGTTAAACTATGATTTTATTAAATATTTAATTGCTAAAGTTTTGAAATCCCAAACTCAAAAGAAAACTCAATCTCTAATTTCTCACCCCACGTTGTTTAGTCTCTCTTGGGATGCTGGCACTTCCGTTTTTTCTTTTTTTCCTTAAAGGACGTGTGGAGGAGATTAATTGTAGCTATTTTATTTGGATGTAACCATAGTAGCACATACTTTTTGAGAGCCGCACAGAAGGCTCATAGACAATGTGAACTGTAGGTACTCCCTCAAGTTTGACTATGACTCTTTTAAGTCCAACTGAGTCTTAACCTGATTCTACCCAACCTGGACATCAATGAGAATCAAAGTGAATTATATTAATAAGGCATGAAAATTCTTATTACGAGATTCAAGCACTTATGATACACCTTGATTTTATCCATTGGGTATGGGTCGCTAAAATGTTGATTAAATGACTAAATTGACCTCTTCCTATCAGCTTAAACCTTTTAAAATAACTGGTTAAAGCTTTTGAAATAACTGTTAATTTAACGTAAACTAAACAACTCATTTCAAGTGGGGTAACCAGAGAGAGACTTTGAGTCAGGAAAAGTGTAAAGCTGAAATGATAGAATAGAAGAAAAAGAAGAAAAGCAATTCTTCCAGGTTGAAATGATAAAATAGAAAGAAAAATGATAAAAAAGACAAAAAACAACAAAACGTGCTTAGATTTAAAAGTGAAAAGTGGGATATAGATTTAAAAGTTAACAATGACAGGAAAGAAAGGTGAAGTAAACTCTCTATTTTTAAGTGGATGGTGAAGCAGCCAAGTGGAGCCCATATGCTACCATACGCAACGCAACTTGTGAGAATGACAATCTCAATCACTCCAACTTGTGGGAACAAGCTTCCTAGCTATGGGGTCATAACATCATTGTCCGGATTCTCCTTTTGTAGATAGAAAACAATCAATTGGTGATCGGCTGTTGAAACCAGGCTTCATGTGCTGGAGATTGCTAATATATATATATATTAGCAATCTCCAGCACATTATATATGTTACGATTTTAATGTTTCACATGCGTTAAGTATAATCTTGACCATGTGTATATAAGCTCTTAAATACCATTTCCTTGCAAGTTGGTTTTCAAGGGTGAGTTCTATCCAAGATTTGTATTATTTGGTATCAAAGTTAGCTACCACGTCGAGTATAGGATCGAATGAGTTGCGGCTTTGTGTTCAAGTAACGGAGGAGGCGACCTATACGCCGGATTAAAATGTCTTGATACTATGTATGAGCATAATATTAAATAATTGATTACTGATAAATGAGTGGAGCCATCAAAAGATAAATGACTACCATCAAGTCAGTGTCGATAGAGTGGGCCGCCGTGGACATCATCAACAAAGCGTGGTGATATGTGAACGTTGGTGAAAAAGTTATGCATGTGGAGACTAAGACTTTCCATCTTCTTTAAGAATTTAATTGAAATTAAGCTTGGAAAAACAAAAGTTATGTACATTTTACTTTCATGAATAGAAAAATTAATGAGACTAAAAAAAATAAAAAATAAACAAGTGAGACTTTCCAAGAAATTATAGACATTGAGAGTTTTGATGAAAGTGGATAATGAGACGAGCAATATTACATACTCAACTCCTATCTCGCTTATTCAAATAAACGTTGGAGAAAAAGTTATGCACATGGAGATGAGGGCCCGTTTGGTTCGCAAAATAGACCCCTGAAATAAAATAGTTATTCCTATGAAATAGTCATTCTTTTGTTTGTTAAGGGTCTATTCCTAGGAATAGTTATTCCCGTGAGAATCATTAATTCCTTACACATAGGAATAGTTATTTTTGAGAGAAACGACAAAGTTTTCCCAAAAAATTAATATTTTCTTTTCTTTCTCACAAACATTCAAAAAATAAAAAAATAAAAAACAAACAAACAAACAAAACAAAATATCAGGCCACCAATTGTAGTGGTTGCAAGGCCCCCTAGGGCCATCAGAGGTGGCAAAGACCACCCCTGGTGAGATTCCGGGGTGGAGCCACCCCCAACAACCTTTAGGGGTGGCTGTGACCATCCATGATGGGAATCGGGGGTGGCTAGCCCCCCGGCCCCCCCCTCGATTCTTACAAGGGTGGCCGCGCCACCCCCAGTGCATACTATGGGTGGCTGGCCACCCATTAGGATGGTCAGCTACCGCACGTTAACCACTTTTTTTAAAAAAAAAAAAAACAATTTGAGTTTTGGAAAAATTATGAATCAAATGGGCTTTTTAGTAATTTTAGGTCAATTTCAATTATGAAATATGTGTTGCTACCAAACTAAAGAATTGGAATAATTATTTCATTCCAACATTTTCTATTCCTAGTAATACCTAGTCCTTTTCCTAATGGAATACCGATTGTGCAAACCAAACGGAGCCTAAGACTTTCCATCTTCTTTAAGCATTTAATTGAAATTGACCTTGGAAAAAAAAAAAAAATTATGTACATTTTACTTTCATGAATGGAAAAATTAATGAGATTTAAAAAAAAAAAACTAGGTTGTTATTAAAATAACAGCATGTATGATGTAGTTTAATCAACGGTAAAGATTAAATTTTAAAGTTGGCTTATTTTTAGAATCATTTAATAGGAGAGAGAAAATAAATAGAGATTTTAAGAAATTCAATCTTGACCGTTAATTAAGCTACTGCATACATGCTGTTATTTTAATAACAGTATGTATGCCAAATCCAAAAAACTAAACAACTAGAACTTTCCAAGAAATTATAAACATTGATAGTTTTGAATGAAAGTGGATAATTAATGAGATGAGTCTACATACTCAACTCACATCTCACTAATTATCTAATATGATAGTGCTCATCAATCTTTGGTCAGCCTTCATTAAAAGAGAAATGCTAGGATTTAATATTCTCTCTATATTTGATCCCTCTCATTTTATAAATTAATCATTAGATTTGTAAATAAGTTCAGTCAATAGTGGACCCTACAAATCTAATAGAAAAAAAAAATTATGTACATGGAGACTAAGACTTTTGATTAGGGGTGTCGGGCGGTTTTTAACCGCTATTCTCTAACCGCCTAACCGCATTAACCGCTAACCGCCTAACCGCTATAACCGCCTAACGGTTAGCGGTTATTGGGTCTACTAACCGTAACCGCTAACCGCATTTTTATATAATATATTTTTATAATTATAATTATAAAAATATTTATACATATAACATAATCATTTGATCATTAAATCACAATTTTTTTAAATAATAATTAAATCACAATTTGAGTATTAATATATTATCACTATAATTTATATGATTATATCACATGATTAATCGATCATTAAATCATTTGATTATATAATAATAAATTATACATATATAATATGACATAACTCATAAGTATACCAATTCATACTAATACAACAATTAAATATCTAGAGACTTATTTCTAATGTATGTTATAAACTTATAAGTCTATATATGTTATAAGTCTATATAAGTCTACATATGCATATGAATAATATAAATGTATAATATCAATACTTAATCGTATGATTCAATAACAATTCAAATACTTTATTCAAGATTTCAAGTGAATCATATTATTGATGTAAAATGATGATATGATTCGTATAATATCAAATTAAGTAATTAACATTGGATTAAACAATGACCAAGGTGTTATTTATAAACAAAATTTAAGTATTAATGTATTAACATTACAATTTTAGTAATTTATATATTATCACTATAATTGATATGATTATATCACATGATGACTTAATCATTAAATCATATGATTATATAATAATAAATAATACATATATAACATGACATAACTCATAAGTCATAAGTCTACAAGTTAATCATATGATTCATGTACAATGATAATCACAATTGATTCAATTGAATTAAACAATATATTACTTATAACTACAATTTAATTAAAGCATTATTAGATACTTTAGGAATTTAGGATTTAGGAGTTTGAACATTACCATTTACCATTAGATATTAAGTTCATTTCAAAGGAAAAAGATTATAAGTAAATATGATAATAATTTAAATAATTAATCATATGATATAATTTAATGAGATTATATGATTATATAATATCAAATTATATGTACATGCTTGTGCCTTAATATTTTTATGTTTAAGTTTATAACTTTTCTTCTTTTGATGTCTACAGGATTTGCTAGAGGACCAAATGAGAGGATTGATGAAGTTTTAATATTTTATTTGTATCACTTAATGTTTTATTTGAACTTATTTTATATGCTTTGTGTTAAACTTTTTTTATATGTTGTGACAGTTGTCTGAATTCTGAATTTTTTTTTATATGTTGTGTTGATTTTTTTTTTTCTTTAAAAAAAAAAGTTAATTGGTTATGATTTAATATTTAACGAAATTTTTTTAAAGTACAAGTAAATGTAAATTTTGGGTCAAATATTTTTTATTTTTCAATATGGGCTCTTTTTATAGCAATTGAGCTCAAGAAGACACTAAAAATACCAACAAAAAAAAGGGGTAAAAAAAAGCCCAAAAAAAGGAAGCCCAAAAAAGCCCAAAAAAGCCTAAAAAAAGCCCAAAAGGCTAAAAAAAAACTCAATTTTGAAAAAGTAGTTAGTGGACGGTTATCTATTTCATTAACCGCTAACCGGCGGTTAACCGCTAACCGTTAGGTGGTTACGGTTAGTGGTTATTGTCAATAACCATTAACCGTAACCGCCTTGACACTCCTACTTTTGATCATCTTTAAGCATTTAATTGAAGTTGACCTTGGAAAAAAATAAAAGAAGTTATGTACACGTTACTTTTTTGAATGGAAAAATTAATGAGACTTTCAAAGAAAAGTAAACAGGTGGGACTTTTCAAGAAATTATAGACATTGAGAGCTTCGATGAAAGTGGATAATGAGACGAGTAATGCTATATAGTCAACTGCATCTCATTTATCTAATATGATAGTGATCATCAATCCTTGAATTAACCTTTATTAAATAAAAGAAATGATTGGCGTCAATAATTTACTCATATTTTCTTCATATTTTTTTTACAAATTCAATAGATCAATCATTAGACTATAGGGTCCACCATTGATTTATGTGGGATTCACATAGAGAAGTGTCAATAATTTGTCCATATTTCTCACATATTCTCATACAAATTCAATATATTAACAATTAGATTTGTGATATCAACCATTGATATATGTGGAGTCCACGTAAGTTTACAAATTTAATAGCTAATTTGTAAGATGAGATGTGAAAAATATGAAAAAAATAAATAAATATTAACACCAATCATTTTTCACAATCTAAGGACTAGTAAGCACTGTCACATCAAGTCAATGAGAGTTGAGTATATAGAATTACTCTATCCAAACTTTCAATTATTAATTATTTTTATCATATTAGAGCTTTATTTTTTATTTTTTATTTCAAAAAATAAAATTTATTATATAATTATTAGTTAGGGACTTTAGTCAATTGGTGCATGTATATGACAGCACCTAATGGAGGGAGAATCAATGAATATTATGCGAGAAACAGATGGGTAAAAGAAAAAAGGCAATCAACCACTTCTTCTACTTTTATCCTACACACCAACATATTCTCGCCCTCCATTATCTTAAGATGCTTTCTCCATACTTAATTGGTTTCGAGTTGCACGCAAAGAAATTCCCCTACATACATACGTATGTTGGCAAAATACTTCCAAGTCCAACATTCGGATCGAATGAGGTTCTTCTTTTGGAATCGGATAAGGTTGAGTTAGTTGCCACTTTTTATGATATTTGTGATGATGACACATCTACAGTTGCATTTTAATCAACCGATTTGACTTGGGTGATGTAAAAAAAATTACAACTCATTCTCGGTAAGTTTTCAACGGTTCAGATTTGAAAGTAAATTTAAACCGTTAACTTTTACATCACCTAAGCCAAATTCAATAAGCAAAAGTACTTAAATTAACAACAATCTCCTTGGAAACATTTCATGAAATTATTTTTTTCTGAACATGTACATCTTGTACAGGATTTGCTCATTAAAAAAAAAAAAAAAAATCTATGTAGTATTTTCCTGAGGTGCAACAAACACCAGGAATCTCATGATCAGTACAGAATTAACAAGGAATTAAGTAATAATCAACACTTTTTTTTTTGTTTTAACTACAACGTTAACCCTTGTCTGCCTGCCTCTAGTTCATCTCCTCTTAGTCAGCTAGCCATCCCATATGTTGTGGTTTTTGAAGATTTATATATATATATATATATATATATATATATATATATATGGCTGCTGCAAGCAGTGTTCTATGTACAAAACAATAATTCAATGTTGTCGTCTATATGTATATATGTATGTGTCAGAAAACAGGCGAAATAACTTCTTTCTGGTGCTGCCGTTCAACAAATATGTCTAAGGCTTCCTTCATCCACCAATGCTGACAAACTTCTCTGGCTTCGGCTGCCGTCATCTATATATATATATATATATACACCACAGAATTCCAACATAGACAATTAGGACACATCTGCCAGAGAAACCTTAATGTGGAAGAAAGAAAATAAATAAATAAATAAAAATTCTTGACTGGGCAAAAGCATACCCATAGTCTCCGGCGTACATTCTTCTCCGGCCATGGATCAAGTTGCTCCTTCACTAATAAAGGGAACATGTGCCCTTCATAACATGTGCCATGCCGTTTGCTTATAAAGCTCCATTTTCCCAATTCACACTGTCATATATATGCACCATTAAGGCACGATTCATTTTGAGGTGACTCGAACAGCGGATCTCGTGATAATAAACGAGCAACCATTGACGGCAACAAATACAATATTGTAAAGAGACACTAACCTCGATGCTGCCAAGAACCCCGGCTTCTTCAAGTGACTCTCGTGAAGCAGCTTCTTCCATTGTTGATTCGTCAAGTTCCCAACCACCCTGGAAAGAAAAATATATATAGCGTGCTACTGAATAATCTAATGATCAAATGATAAGACTAGTCCACTCATGAGAACAAATCGATTCTTCTTTCTTTTCCTTTGAAATGAAATGATATGATTTGCCCATCACAAAACAAAATTGATATCATTAATTAAATTATTATACCTTGGGGAACGTCAATCCTTGGCCTTTCTGTGAACTGATCACAAGGACTTCCAATTCATTGCTCATGTTCTCATCACACCCATTACTTTTGTATCTATAAGGTATGCATCTGCGCCATGATCAAGCATTCATTAGAATATTGAAAAAAAATCCCTTTTTTAAAAAAGAAAAGGGAAAATAAAGCAAACAACAATGCAGAATAGGAATTGAGAAAAGCTATAAATTTATAATGGGGGCCGCGGCCCTCATTCATGGAATGCAGTGTGAAAGAATATAATTAGAAGAAATTAACAGTGAAATAGAATAACACGTTTTCTGAGTCATCCATGAATTGAACAAAGAAAACGAAATATAATATAATATAATATAATATAATCAATTAGATTGACAACTTACCCGACAACTTGACGGCAACCCAAGTTGTTGTACCTTTGCAACTCTCTTCCCGTGCGAGAAACCAAACAAACCATCTTCCAAAGATGTTTCTGAGAATCTATAGATATTATAGAATCTGAAACAAAAAGAACCCAAAAGGAGAAGGAGATCGAAGAAGAAGGAAAAGGATCTTGTAATTTCGAAACAAACAAAATTAAGGCCTTTAGCCTTGTGGTTTGTTATGCCAATCAGGAAGCATGCACAAAAGCTAAATATATATTTATATAAACACCAAAAATTGATCCGGATGATAGAGCAAATTGAGGGGAAGAGACAGGGAGGCAAAAAGGTTGTGGGTTTGATGGGGTAAAGGAAAGGTTGGCGGGCTATTTATAGAAAAGGCAATAGAGGGACGTGTGTGCGGCTGCCACAATCCATCCACAATGTATATAAAAAAAATAGGTGGGTGGTCTTTGGAAGAGTCAGAGTATGGGTGATGATGCAGCGTAAATATCTCATCACTGTCGCCACTGAAGCTAATGCCCCTAATGGGACGCGTCATTCGTTGCTACAGTGGTCAATAGAAGAGCGTGGCGCGTGGCAGCCGGGGCTTTCGCATTTCTTCAGCTTCTCTGTCATTTCCTCAGCGATGACTACAAGTTGACTCTAGACAACATCCTCACGTGTATATGTATTAAGTATTATATATATATATATATATATATATATATATGGAATCCGCGTTTCTTTCCCACCATCTTCTATATACATCAGCGGCCATTCTTTGAATGTGAAGGAAATATTAATTTCTTCCCTTCTGATTCTTCTGCTTTTTCTTCCTTAATCTATTTCACTAGTTTCATCTAAACTTGTGTGTGAGATACTCAAACGTTTGGGCTTGTCTACAACATGTGTTGTTGAAAAGAAAGTCTGATAAGTTGGAATCTAAAATAAAAGTATTAACGTGAGTTTTTGGAAGAGATGATTATTTGAACAACTTCAAATCTAACAATATAGTTGTCCTAGAAAGGATGTGATGCAGAATGAAAAAAGAATATTAGTTTACAGTTAGTATTATTTTGTAATGGTTTTTAATATTTAATTTATGTTTTTAGAGTCCGTATTTAATAATGGAGCTTAGCCCAAACAATCACATTAGAGTTAGGGTTTAGTGTTTTAATCTATTTAAGCATAAGTTTCAATTGTATTTGACAAGCTATAATTGAGAAATAAACAATTATTTTGTTCCTTAAGAAGAGTTGTGATTGCTCTTTTATGTGATGAGACTCTGTGTTCCTAGTGAGATGCCAAATTTATTCAATTGGTGAGATGCCGATCCTTTATCTTTATTTCATTTTTCATTCGTGTTGCGTCATAATGTTATATTACATACAATTATGTACACCTAGAAATTAGGTGGTTGTATCAAATATATTACAACCTAGTGGTCTATTTTAGGGAGAAGCTTATATGAAATGAAACTATCTCGGAAGGATGTGGCTTTGGGTCAAGGCTATGGAATCAAAATTGGAATCCACTTATGTATTCCAATAATGTCTTGAAACTTGTGGAGGCATTTAAACTGCAATATATTAGGTGCAAACGGAAGAGAGGGGATTGAGATCCCCTCATATTTTCTAAAATATAAGATTCTCATATTATAAAATATGAGTTATCCATTTCATCTAATGGTCTAAATAAATGCAGAAATTTATGTGTTACCGAGGAGATCCAAATCCAAAGAGAGAGGTAAATGGGTGAAGTTTGAGACCAAGCATAGAGTTATTGCGAAAGGGTTTACTAAGAAAGAATTGATTAATTATAAGGAAACATTTTTACCCATGGCCATGCTTAAGTTTATCTGAATTTTCTTATCCATTTCGTACTCATTTTGATTATAATATTCCCGATAAATGAATGTTTATATATAAATTATCTTAAGAAAAACATCAATATAATGCAACTAGACAGATTCATAGCTAAGAGCTAAGTAAGTCTATTTATTGGTAACATATATATGTATCTTCTTTATAATACCGAACTCCAAAGATGGTCAAATAATAAGAAAACATTTGATCTTAATTTCTACATTTCCATATCAACTTGGCAACAAATATACACTGGATATGTACTGCTTTGAAAAGATGCATGTGTAATACCTCGAAATTTATACCCTGGAATAAAGATGATCTAAATATCAAGGATAAGGAGGATTTGCAATTTTATTAAGATTTATATGGAGTTAGGTAAGGAGACTTAATATGAAAGATGATGAAAATTGCTAATTAGAAATTTAGTGGGTTATTGAAAGAAAACTCACATTGTTTTGGACGCCAAAAATTCAATGAATGATCTTAAAGAAAAATATTTTAAGACCTTGTATAATGATGAGAAATGAAGATTTTAGAAGTGGTTTCATGATTTTTGGACACTTGAAGAAGGAGTTATGATTTTTAGAAGATGCAAGTGTCAAAACAAGAATTTTAGTCAAACAGAGCCATTGAATTTCGAGGAACTTTTGAGGTACCAAAAAGTTATGAGTTGCTATAATTTTTGAATATGTTGTAAGCCTTTGAATGGAAACAAATTTTAAACTAAATTTCTTATCATTCGGAGTTTAATTGAAAGAGTTATGATTTTTTCAAGTTTAATAGGTCAAGCTATTAAGTAGTTAAAGTACCTACGATTTGGGAAATTATTTGGATGAGTTAATGATGTTTGTAGGCCACGATTTTTGGGCATGTGGTAGTCAAAAGGTTTAGGTTCATTGAGAATTAATTTTAGATTTTTATGACCATGTTCTAATGTATGATTCCTAAGAAATAGCATCTTGTTTGTGTTAATGAATTCCGGCCAATAAGCTTATGTAATGTTGCTTACAAACTGATGTCAAAAGTCCTTGCAAACAGACTCAAGCTGGTACTCCCACATGTCATATCGCAGAACCAAAGTGCTTTCATACATGGGAGGCTTATAAGTGATAATGTCATAGTGGCTTTTGAGGCCCTTCACACAATGGACAAGAAAATGAAAGATCGTATGGGTTATATGGCCCTCAAACTCAACACGAGTAAAGCGTATGACCGCATCGAATGGCAATTTCTGGAGGCGATAAAGAGAAAACTTGGTTTTGCAGATAGGTGGATCCAGCTGGTTATGTTATGTGTGAAAACAATCTCCTTTGCTGTGTTGGTGAATGGGCATCCTTATGGGCATATACTACCATCAAGAGAGGCAGGGTGATCCACTATCACCCTACCTTTTTCTACTTTGTGCGGAAGGGTTGAGCTCTTTGCTGCAGAAGGCGAAATTATCAAAAGTTCTGTTGGGGCTACCTATAAAAAGGGGAGGGACTAGAATTAACCATCTCTTTTTTGTTGACGACAGCTTGCTCTTTTGCAAGGCGAATTTTGAAGAATGGCAAATGGTTCATAAGATATTTGATGACTATGAACAAGCGTTTGGACAGCGCCTCAATAGGGACAAGACGTCCCTCTTTTTCAACAAGAACACAAAGTGGGCAACACGGGAGTTTATAACAATAGTGGTTGGTGTGAAGTCGACCCAGAGCTCCGAGAAGTACCTGGGTTTACCGGCGATTATTGGTAAATCTCGCAGTAGATCTTTCAAGGAACTACAAGGTAGAATTTGGGACAAAATAATGGGATGGAAAGAGAAGTTCTTGACTCCGGCAGGCAAAGAGATGCTTTTAAAGGCTGTAATTCAAGCCATTCTCATATACACAATGAGCATTTTCCAACTTCCAAAATGGCTGTGCAAAAAAATCAACTCGATGATGCGTTTTTGGTGGGGCAATAAGAAAAACCATTCGCGTATGGCATGGACGAGCTAGGAAAATATGGGAAGA
>NC_081544.1:18390004-18411456 GCF_901000735.1 Corylus avellana | reverse complement strand
GGAGTTGCTGGAGGACATGCAAGAATGGCAAGTACAATATGCCAGAAGAGAGGCCAACTCAGTGGCCCACATGCTAGCAAAATATACTTTATGTTTAAGTGAAGAATAGCTGTGGACAAATGATTTTCCTATTTGTATCCACGACCTTGTAATGGGGGAGAAAGAAGTTCTTTGATGAATAAAAAAAAGTCTATTTCTCAAAAAAAGTATGAGCTACTTGGGACCAAGCAACTTGGTACCCAAGTATGAGCTACTTGAGTAACAAGTATGAGCTACTTGGGGACCATGATACTTGAGCAACAAGTATAAGCTACTTGGGGAACAAGGTAGTCCCCAACGATGACTTATTTAAGAAGGGGCTTGCCCTTCTTCTGAATGCAAGAAATGTAACACACAGAAGAGAAATAAAAGAGAGAAAGAAAGAAGAGGAAGAAGAGAAAGAGGAAGGATAGAGCAACCCATAAGGCTCCCCCAAGCTACTTGTTTTCTTTGAACAACATTCCTGATTGCCAGTACTTTTGCAAGGTAATTTCTTAATCTTAAGCCTTGTGACTAATTTTGAAGAAATTTCTGATGAACTTAGTTGATTTTGTTGATTTATAGGTAACATATTTTGATTTCAAATTTTCGGTAATACTGATTTTTGGGTTGTTAAGTGATTGTGTAATTGGAGGATAATTTTTGGGTTCTTATTATGTTAACTGAAAAATTGGGACAAGCCTTGAGTTTGCTCTGACGATCGAAAATTGGATTAATGTATGCTAGACGACTCTTTGATTTTGAGGAATTAATGTATTGATGATATTTCGATTATGAACTTAGCTAAATAGATGATGATTAACACATATTAAGTAACCTATCTAAGACCTTGCATGTTAGATTTCAAATTATCAATTAAAGTTATAAGGTTGAAAATTGGTATTGGTTGACCTATATATGAGAAAATGTGATTATGCCTAGGTGCAATTAATACTATTTGATGTTTTGATTTTACTGATTTGTAAGTTAACGGATGGTTTGGCTAGAGAGAAATGATGATTTGATAATGGATTTATGTTTTGACTAAGGACAGACGGTGGTGGGATAGAGATTAGAGATATGATCCTTAACTAATAAAGTGATGCATGATTGAAACTTGTAAACGAATTGATGACTAAGGTATTTTTTACCTCTGTTGTAGGAATTGTGAGTTGGATGCAGAATCAAATTAAAGGCATGCGATGCCATGTAAGGGGACACAATACTAAAAACCCCAACAAATTTTATTATAAATCTTTGGAAAAATGTTGAAAATTTTATAAATCATCCACTTACATGATTGCACTTCTTTTCATATTTTGAATGCCAAGTTTTATTCATTCACATGTCATTGTTTAAGAATTTTAAGTGTTATAATTACCTTACTGTTATGATTTATACATGACCGTGATTGTGACTAAAAATAGTTCTCAAGGTTTCATGGTATATTATACAATTATGGATGAGCTTACAAGATCATATGAAATGTTACATGTACATTTATGTTATAAATGTTTAACCCCAAGGCACTACTATAGTCACGAACGGTACCAGATCGCATGGGTAGCATGACAAGCACACCGAAGGACGGTTACGAGAAAGTGTGTACTATTGGCTGGGTGGCCTTCACCTAAAGAAGTTCCCAACTCGGTAGCTCTCCCCTGTGACGATAGGATGAGCCTATAGGTCCTTCGAGACAAGTCAACGTGCCCCGCTTATGGTAAAATTGCGAAGTCGGGTCAAAGGATAAAACAATTATTTGAAAGAAATAAATAAAAAGATAGTGCTTACTCATTTTATAACTTACTTACTATTCTTGCTTTATTTGTTAATTATTTTATTCTGTAAAATATTATTGTTATACAAGACTGAGATTATGGCATAAAAATCTACATAGCATGTTTATAGCATTTTTACTACGGTGTTGTTGCCACTTACTGAGTTGTTGAATTTACCCCTTCTTCCTATAATAATTTTATTTTATTTTATTTTCCGATTGCTTTAATTATATATCATAGTATTGAGAACATGGGTACCGGTGGGCGTCCTGGTAGTTAAAGACTCAATCGTCTAGCCTAATGGCTGAGACTCCATTATAGACTAGATCGATTGGGGTAAGCATAGACTATGCAACTTTTGTTTATGTAGACTGTACAACTTTTGATCTTTTGTATACCATACAGTCCATAGGAGGACACTGACATCGGGAAATGATATGACCTTCCTATACTAGTTTACTTTTATTTTAGCAACTTTATTGCTTATAAGGTTATTGAATAGTATCACATTATAAGTTTGTGATTTCATAACAATGGGAGTTTTTAGTACTCTAGTAATGTTATGCATGTTTCTATGGTAAACATAAGGTAGGAGTAATAAATTTTTTATAAGAATATGTTACAATTGCTCCCAATTTTTTTTTTTTTGACATAGGCTCCCAGTTGCTCTACCTTTAAAACTTGGCACGTTTCAGCATGTACATAGAAAAAGTCCGAGATGCAAGGAAGGAGTAAAGCTTTTCGTAAATTCATAGTGATTTGTATCATTACACTTATTTGTAATATAACTATATATCTATATATACTTATTTTCCTTTGTAAAATAGGAGTTTAGAGTTTATGGAATTTGTGGGATTTTATTAATTATTTTATCATTTAGTTGGAAAAATAATGTGCATTAATAATAAATACTTCCTATTCAAATTAATATTAGAACTTTATAGTAAAAAATTATATGGGAAATTTCACTCTGAGCCTTTGAACTACCACCCGTTTTGACATGCCCCCAAACTTTAAAACCTTTCAATTTAGACCCATAAACTTTCAATTGTAGTCAATTTGAACCACTCTATCAAATTTTAAACGTTAAAAGTTAGACAATGATGTTTATACCCAATACTTTTTTATAAAATTTCAATTTTTTTTTTTAAAAAAATATTATATAAAAAAAAAAAAAAAAATCACAAGGTGACCAACGGTTGGCCCACCTTGTGACCATTTTTTTCAATTTTTTTTTTTTTTTTTCAATAAAAAGAAAATTGAAGAGTAACTTTGTCTTTTTAAGGGTTTTAACGGCAAAAATTGATGAAGAGGTTCAAAATGATTGCAATTGAAAGTTCAAAGGTCTAAATTGAGAAGTTTTGAAGTTTGAGAAATGTCAAAACGGGTGATAATTCAGGGATCCAAAATAAAATTTTCCCAAAATTATAATATCATAGACATTTCATTCAAACTATTTTCCTCTGCTTCTTGATCTATAAGGCAAAAGCATTAACTTGTACTCCCTGTTTCCAAAATAGATAAGGAAATTTTTGGTTTTAGTTGTCACAAGACATGATAGTTTCAAAAAATTAAATTATTTATCCATTTAATTTCTCAAATTATCTTTAAATCTACAATTAGTTTTTTTTTTTTTTAAAAAAAAAAAACAAAACTAGGCCCACCTTTCTTGCCCTTAAGAGTAAGAGTACTACTCTAGAGAGTAGAGGGTTGTTATATTTATTTTGTTTTATGGAAATTTTTAATCATTTATAAACTTTCATCAACATTGGAATAGCTAGATAGAGCATATAATATATCAGCCATTTTCTAATGAGCATTCCCAGAATAAAAGTTTAGGGAATATGTTCAAAAAATCATAAAAAACATTCTAAAGCAGACTCCCTAAATGAACCATA
Organism: Corylus avellana; assembly: GCF_901000735.1. Taxonomy (NCBI): domain Eukaryota; kingdom Viridiplantae; phylum Streptophyta; class Magnoliopsida; order Fagales; family Betulaceae; genus Corylus; species Corylus avellana. The sequence goes on along the minus strand of NC_081544.1, from coordinate 18,407,762 downwards.
AATATTATGATTGCTACAGTGGAAACCAATGTTTTGGGTTCCACTATTACAATCCTTATGATTATTAAAATATAAAGAAATGATTCTCTCTCTTCTCTCCTCTTTCCTCTTACAATTCTCTCTAATCTCTCCTCATATATATATAATATAATTAAAAAAAAACAAATATTTTAATGATATAGGGAATAATTAAGGGAAGCTATTGAAGTGTATTTTGACATAAGGAAGCAAAAAATAGTTTAAATTCTTAAATGTAGAAAAAAATGATGAAGAAACTGCTCGGAATGATCTAAGAAAGTAAAAAAAAAAATTGGGTTTTATTTTGAGAAAGAATTTTTTTTAAAAAAAAAAAAAAAAAAAAATGTGTCACCTTCTAAAGAAAGAAGTAAAAAAATCCGGATTTGAAATGGTCGGACTCACGTGGAGTGGAAAAACACGTGCATATCCCGCCGGCGCACAAGAAATATTTCAGTGTTTTTTTGTCCCCTTATTGCTTTTCTTCAGACCTATACGACTATTCCAACTAATTATTATTTGAGGAGTTGAACTTCAACTTTTCTTCACACCTATACAACTATTCAACTAAATTATATGCACGTGGATATTCAATAATTTTAATAATAATAATTTTTTTATTATTTTTTAAATATAAATTAAATAATTAAATTGACCTCTTTTAATTAATTTAATTTTTTTAAATAAATAATAATTTAATATAGAGAAAAATATAAAAAGTTTTCTTAAACTACCAGTTGTTTGTAATATAGTTCATAATGTTCAAAAAGTACTAAAGTAGTCTCTAAATTATTAAAATGTTTCAAAAAGGTCACTTATTTTTTATATTTCTATAACACTCTTAAAATAATTTTTTAGGGGTATATAGGAATACAAAAAATAAATAATAATTAAATTTTTTTAATTTTTTAAAATAAATAATAATTTAAGTTGAGATATATAGTAGACAGATGTTGACGAAAGATATAAGATTCTTTAAACGTGGCAAAAACTTCATTTGATTTTTAAAAAGAGAAGAAACTTTATATATGGTAATAAAAAAAGGTCCGAATATTATTCAGCGAAAGTAATCATTATGTGCTTTCTTTGTCGCAGAAATAATTTATGTACTTTGTAAACTCGATCGGATCAACCAATAAAGTCTGATGCCCACGTGACCCAGGTTGTATTATTCAACACCGCAGACAAAAACTAAAACTAAAACCAACAACAACAAAAAAAAAAAGTGACCAAAATTAAATAATAATAATAATAATAATTCATCTTTACACGTTTTTTTAGCATCCTTTCTTTTAAGAATTGCTTACAAATGCAGTTTTAATAAGTGTAATTTTAAAAATTACATTTAAAAAAAATTATGTTTTTGAAATCTTTATTTTTTTAAATTACTAAGGTTTTTGGTAAAGATAAATAATAAAGACATAATTTTGACATAACTTTTATCTTATGTGGTCATTTTTTAAAAAATTAAAAAATAAAAAAAAATAAAAAAATTTATGAAGTAATAACATCTTGTGTGATACTTTTTTTATTTGGTATTTTTTTTTTAATGGTCATTATTATGAAGAAAAAGACCATTTTTTTTTTAAAAAAAAAAAAACCAAATAAAAAAAAGGACCACACAAGATGTTATTACTTTATAATTTTTTTTTTTTTTTTAAAAAAAAAAATTTAAATGACCACATAAGAGAAAAGTTTGGTCAAAGTTGTGTCTTTATCATTCATCTTTGGTAAAATATATTAAAAATTACCTTTTTTATTAAATATTTGTTATGCGAAATCGTAATTTTGATTTAAATTCGTGATTTTCCAAAATAAGCATCTATAACTGCTCATAAAAATCACGCGCGCGCGCGCACACACACACATATATATATATATATATATATATATATATAGATTATGTGCTTTTCAAATCAAAATACCAAACACTTTACGTTTTGCGATATCTTTTAAAAACACAGATTATTTTTACGAAATCGCAATCTCAACACACATCAAAAGATTACCAAACAAGTCGAAAGTATTTTAGGAAAAGTTTACTACTCTTCATGTAACTCTTTTGAGTATTATGTTATATATATTAATGAACACCATAACTTAATTTTGATTCAAAATTAAAAACTGATATTTCAATTTTATTAATACCAAATTTGATAATTTCAATTTCAAAATTGTTACAATGAAGAACTCCATTAATTAAACTCACTGACTATTCCTTCAAAAAGATGCTGTTTCTATCAATCCATTTGACAATTTCAAAATTGTTACAATGAACTCCATTGAACTCCTGACAATTCCTTCAAATGGATGCTTTTCCAACGTCATGAACTTGGGACCTAACCCATTTGATCAAATCACATTATCACTTTATCACATAGTTGATAATGACTAGACAACTAAACATCCGCACCGGTTTATGCAAATTGAATTTCTATGTAAAATGGCTGATTAAACCCTTGAAATAACATTTTCATTTGATTTTCTAAACTAAATGCATTTTTCATTTCATCTACATTACTCACCTAAATGTAAGGATGCATAAGTTTTTAATTACTTTCTTTCTCCCTTCCTATCTTTCTTTATTCATTTTTTTTTTCTCTCTCACTCATTAGTAAAAGATTCTTGTTATATAATTATTTTTCGACTATTTCTTTTTGCAAATATAATGGATCAACCATTGGATTTGTATACTCATGTAGGTTCCACATAAATTCAATGGTGGATTCATCTATTCACTATATAGAGATAGTTAAAAGATGGTTGAAAGAATGAGTTTATCATTTTTCTTTTTCTATTTTAGTTAGTCACTTTAGATAATTATTAAAAAATAATAATAATAATAATTTGAATGGACTTGAGAAAGAATTTAGATAAGCGGATGTATGACGTTTTTGAAAAGTAACTAGCTAAATGAAATTTTGCGATGAAATTTTTATAACTAAGGGTTAAGTAGGCTTAAGTGGCTTAGTTAGAGGGATAATTTGGACTTTGGGTCAATAGGAACGGCTAGAAGGGCATTTTGGAAACTTTGAACTTTCTAACCGAACGTTCGTAGGGGAACCACATGAACGTATGCTTGACAACAGTACACGAATGTACATGTTGGGATCGACCAAACATTCGTTTACTTTTTGTTGACCGCTAGATAATGCCTGAACGTACAAGGTAGCCTTTAATTCGCTGGGTAAACAGTACGTGGACACTTGCCCATATAGTACCAAACGTTTGCTGCTTTTTAGAACAGCCCCTACACTGCCCATAGCTTTTTTTTCCACCATTAAATACCTTACCCCTCTCGAGCCCTAAGCCCCATTTTCGCCCTTTTTCCCTCTGGAGACCTTGTGTGATCGATTTTTGTGAGCTTTGGTTGTTCTTGAGGAAGGAGGAAAAGTTCTTGGAGGTTTTGCTTCTAAGAGGTAACCTTCTACACTTACGTTTCTCTTTATAGTTGTTATATTGCTTTTCTAGAATAGATTAGTTGTTGTTGGATTTTTAACTAGGTCTTTAATCTTGACTGAAGCTCGGTTTAGCATTTTATCCTCGTTGAACGTATTTTCGTATGCATGGAGACATTGTTTTGGGATAGGAGGTGCTAGAAAACCTTTTGATAACCCTAGGGCTAGTGTTGGAGGTTTAGGAGGATGTGTGGACCAAATGAGGTTCCGCCTGAACCTTCTGGCCAAACGTTCGGCTAAGGGACCGAACACTCGCCCAGAAGTGCCCCAGGGGAAACGCCACTTGGGCCAGGTGTTCCATAGCTCCTGTTTTCACGTCTTAAGTTCGTTCTAATTTGAACTTAGGACTAATAGTAGGTTTTCCACAGATTTGGAGAACCCGAAACCTTTGGAGGATTACTTAGAGAATTTGCACCACCCAGGTGAGTTTTAATTCATATAATGCTCGACATTTATGTGAGTTAAAACTCACATAATGCTTGCATTGCACGACTATTTTGTGTACTAAAACGTGCATATTTACAACTCTTACGAGATACACTTGGTTGCACCATGAACTCTATCATTTTTGAAAATGTGCTACTTAACAAGATAATGACAGTGTGATTTGTAAAAGCATGCATGTAATATATGGACAAGATTAATTGCATCATATGATATGATACACTAGTACATGTAGGATAACAATCATGGGCTTACTATACATGTTAACTTTATAGTAAAATGTTGTGTTGTCATATGGGCCTTGAATCCAATGGTTGTTTCATGACCGGCGTAGCTTTAACGTGCAATCACTACAGGACGTATATTATTAGTAGCGTGGGCCACCCGAGGTCGGACTCAGTCGGGCTGCTAATGCTATGGATAATAGCGTATAATAGCCGATGCACCAACATTGTATTACAGGTCACTCGGGACAGCACCAACACTGCTGAGAATGGGTAATATATTGGGTAGACCATATTGTTAAAATATCATTGTTTCTCATAATTATAAGCATGTATTATATCTATATTGCACTCATGGATAACTGTCATACCTAAAATGTTGCATTTTCTACCAAACAAAGTTCATTACTAAAATGGCATGAGTAGCATTATCTCTCACTAAGTCTTTGGATTTACCCATTTTTATTTTTCCTCCATTTTGTATCTCTGTGTGGTTTAGCTACCGTAGAGGAGGATGCCTTTGGACTGAATTATAGTGGTTGCCTAGGACTTGATCAGGTCATTTTTTAGGACATGGATCCAGTTTGGTTGAAGTTCATGTGGGACGATGGAGGGACCATCCGATCAGAGATGATAGAGATAGTGATCATGCTTGCACTACTAAAAATTAGGCGTTAATCTTGTTATCTTATTTTGAGACAATGATTCAGGGTTGTAATATTTTGATGATCGGTCTTTGACCATACATTGATGATTTACTTATAATATGATGCTTTTTCTATACGTTGATGATTGTGCTTGTGATGTGTAGTTATTGTTTTCTATTCCTATAGTTTAAAAATCTTCTGACGTATTCTCTCATTTAAGAGAGGTTAAGATCACTGAGTCTTGTCCCATGAAGGATGTAGGCTAAGAGACGTACCATGTGGTCAATTACTAGTTAATTGGTTTTCACGGGACGTTACACACGACCCCAACTCGACACACGAATGCAAATTGTCACTCTTAAATTATTTCACATACTATTTGTTCCATGGGGGTCAAGTAGAAACTAATAAGGAGTAAATCTCCATTTATTTTCAGCCTTTATTTTCTAGTCTAATAAGGAATATATTTTTCAAGTCCAATAAGGCGAGTAAATCTCCAAATCCTATGTAGATTCTGATTCTATACAAATCAAAGTCTAGTATGGAATCAAATAGAATATTCCTAGTCCTAGTCAAACTAGGTCTTATATTTCTCTATGTAACTATTCTCCTATTTAAATGAGAAGTTATCAATAAACAAGTATGAGTTTATTATTATTTTAAAATACAATTCAGTGTGTTTTGGAGGTCCAGGCTCTCTCGAAGTAGCCATTGGAGATCATGGCTCTCTCGAAATAGTCAATTTATCTTTTCCTACATTTTGTTACTAGTTGGTTCGCATAAGTGAAGGGTTTAGAGATGATTCGACCTCCCCAAAATTTTCTTAGTTAAATGGGACGTATTCGGGTTGAATTATATTGTCTTATATATGTGCATTAACACAATACAAACATGACGCACAAATACAAATTGCCACCCCTAAATTATTCCTCATACTATTATGCAACTTGTTCTACATCATAAATTTCATCATACAACCTATTTTTTGGCTAGCAGCATAATAATGAGAGTGGGATGAGAGTTGAATATGTAGCAATACTCTTTAAACAAATTAAAAACATTAGATGACACTAGTTTGCAAAATAAAAGTCATAATCCTGAAAGTTTTCTCAAACATGACTTGTATTTGATGGTTTGGATTTATTTTCAAAACCAAACATTTTAAAAGAAGTTTTACAAATAGAAGAAGGTACTCAAATTGATTAACTAAATTATATAAGCATACTAGATTCTCTTCAAATGCAATCGCTTACAAAATTTTTCTCAACAACACTTGTTATAGTTACTTATGTAGAAAGAAATTTATAAAAATCAAAATTGATAAAATCTTGCATAAGATCGACAATGTCACAAAAAAAAAAAAAAAAAAAAAATTAGTGATTAGCCATCTAGTGTTTTCTTAGTCCTAAGTAGATCTTATTTTCTAAAAAACAAAAAAGAAAGTTGTTCTTATTTCTCTCACTTAATATTTATAAAATAATATCCACGTTGGATTATGAGGACACTAGGATAACACCAGGAGATCGAGCACCTAGCATTTCTAGCCCTATAAAATTTAGGGAAATGCTAGGTGTTCTCCTGATATTCTCCTTGTGTCCTTCTCATCCTAAGTGAAAATTATTTTATAAAAATTAAGTGAGAGAAATAAGAGCAGGCCTTATATATATATATATAAAATAATTTCCACTTAAGATGAAGAGAACACAAAAAGAATATCAGGAGAGCACCTAGCATTTCCCTAAAATTTAATTAAAATAATTTCCACTTAAGATGAAGAGAACACAAAAAGAATATCAGGAGAGCACCTAGCATTTCCCTAAAATTTAATTAATAATTTTGCATCTAAAAAATGAGGATAATTTTCAAATTGATATATATATATATATATATATAAAGCTCCACTTAAATTTGTTGCCTTAAAGGCTCAAAATTTATGTGGCCGACCCTGCATGCTCGCATCCATTATGGCCATGTCGGCTTGTCATCTAGACGATGTTGGGATCCCACCAAATGAAATTTTCAGCACTAGGAAATCAAAAAATATATATATAATGACTCTTCCAACGTAACTATCGATCGAGCAGCTGAATATCAATGTAACAATATTCTCTCTCTCTCTCTCTCTCTCTCTCTAAAGATAGACCATTGGAGTTATGGGCAGTTGAGGGTACGTTGGAAGTCAAATGAATTTGGTTGGTAATTAAGGGCCTAGGAGGCATGCCAAAATTGAAAATTTTTTTCTGATGATGAGGAAAGTGGAATATGTGTTAGTCTTTGCCTCCTCGTTCGATTTAGGCCACATGATCAACATCATCAATTATTTGCTGAGGACGTTGACGTTTCTCATACTAGTAATGTTACACATAATCTCACTTGTTCACACCTATTTCTTTACATTTATAGGTGGCTTTTAAAACTATTAGCTATTAGATTTAAATTCAATAAAAATTCATCACAAATTCAGTAAGTCCTAAAAGTCACATATAATTATATAAATGTGAGAAAATTGGTGTAAAGAAGTGGGAGCTGTGTGTGTAGCATTACTCTTTTGATATTATTTTGGCGGATTAAGAAAGAGAAATTTATTGCATTATTTGCTCGGGTTTTTTTTCCTCCAATTATGCTTCCATATTCGACTCTAAACACTAATGATGGCCAATGATGGGTCCTCCAGTCACAATATTGTTGACACTAATTAATTAACAATATGCTATTCATTTTCTTTTCGATAAGGCACATTTTTAGATTGTATCATTTTATTTTTTTATTTTTGGTGTAAGGAATCGTGTCAAATAAAGATTAAGAGAATGCTTCAAGATATATTTAACCCTAATGGAACTAAGGCTCTATTTATTTCGACATAAAAAGTTTTTTCTATTTTTTGGTGTTTAGTACGACCGAAAATCATGGTGAAAACCAAAATTATTTTCCTTTGACTGGGAAAACAATTTTTTTTTTAAAAAAAAAATTATGTAAAATTGTTTTTTTTTTTTTTTTTTTTAAACCGTAAACAATTTTTAAAGTTTGAGCTTCTTCTTTTTGAACGCACGATCTCTTGTAGTTCATTATCCGTTGATGTGGGAGTTCGCCTTAGATCGGCGAAATTTTTCTCTACTATTTGCTGAAAGTCGCCAGCCATTTTTAGCCACCATCGAAGGTCACCAACCACTTAGGTAAGCAGTGTTGTGAACTCAATGACTTAAATTAGAGCATTAAAATCCAAGCTGTGTACGCAGTCAAATGCATGATATATATATATATATATATATATATACACACACAAAAGATGTGGAGGCCAAACATGAAGAAGGTTTGGTGTGGGAATATTTGACTGCGTGCAAGATGGAATCACACTCTAGTAGCACTGCTAGATTTGTAGATAAAAAAGCCAAAATGACCTTCTTTATACTTTCCAAATTAGTCAATGATTATCATTTATCACCCATATTTACTTTGCTCCACTTCCCTCCAATCAGAAACAATGTACCGTACCCGGTATCCTAGCCTCCATACTTCATCTAGATGGAGCTGCTTGTATAGAAATTTTTCTTTATATTAATTAGGTTAGAAAAATTTCTTTCAACTTAATCTTTAAAGAGAAATGCTAAAGGCCCAACTTTTTTGCCCAACAAAAGTCCAACTTTTACCTTTTATTTTTTTTCTAAAAAAACCAAAATGAAAAATGGAAAAAATGTTTGAAGCAACCCTATTTATTTTTGGCCTTTCTTTTATTTACTATTTTTTTAAAAATGAAAAATAGTATTTTTCTTCATAATAATGACATTTTCTTAAAAAAAATGACATTATTATGAAAAAAATACCATTTTTCATTTTTAAAAAAATACCAAATAAAAGAAAGACAAAAAATAGATAGGGTTGCTTTAAACATTTTTTTTTATTTTTTATTTTATTTTATTTTTTAAAAATAAATAAGGCAAAAGTTGGACTTTTGTTGGGCAAAAAAGTTGGGTCCCTATCATTCCTCATCTTTAAAAGTGTTACGTACCCTTTAACATGTGCTTTTTACATTTTTTTTTTAAATTAATAAAAATAATAATGTTACATTTATGTTAATTAGGTGGCGCTATCACATAAGTCCTTAGATGAACAACATATAACAGTTTTAGAAATGGGATTGAAGAATTTAGTTGGTTGTCAAAATTAGAAGTAGATGTCTCCATGAAAGTCATGCTATTTGACCCAAAAACAGCACGAGCTAAAGTCACTGAAAATAATGAAAGGTGGTTTGCTTGACTTGAGGTTAACTGGGGAAATTGTATCCGAAAGTTATCTTGAAATTAAGGTTGCTTGAATATTACACAGTCGGCGCCGATCCCATGCTCCTACATCCTATGTGCTCGATCTGGATTTGCCCTCCTCGTCCATCCGCGTGTTTTAGAAAAATCCCCTTTCTAGATTTCTTTTTTCTTTTGATTTTTTCCTGCTTGGAGGAAGGAAAAATGTCACTTGTAAATATTATTAATCATTTCACTCTATATTTTGTAAAATGTCATTTGTATATTTTGTTTAAAAAAAAATAAAAAATTAAGACCTCAGTTCTAATTTAATAATTTTGAAACTCGAGTTTAGAGCTGCTATAAATGCAAGATCTTTACTAGAGGGTTACATTTAGGGTTACGTTTGATATGTGGAATGGCTATTTTATTAGGAAAAGAAATAGTTTTTTTTTTAAAAAAAAAATTAAATTTTTTTTGATAATAGAAGAAGGTGAAACGACATAACTATGTTCATTGCCCATGAGGAAGGAATGACCATTCTTTAAATTAAAGAATAACTAGTCCTCTAGAATTTATGGCGATAAATCAACAATTCAAAGTGTTTTTCTTGCGTATTCTTAATAAACCAGCATTTATATATGGATGTAGAAGATTTGTTTGGGAAGTAAAAAGTCCCTTTGGCGTCTCTTCATCCGCAAATGTGAGTCATCAATGAAGGAGACAAAATATTTAGGGGAAAATCTACATACTCCCCTCAAACTACCACTCAATTGACAATGTTCCTCCCAAATTACCAAATATTGTCAATGTTCCCCCCAATGATCAAACTACCCTAAGTAAAATAAAAGCAAAAAATACTAAAACTTCTAGAAAAAAACCTATTAAAAAAAATCCAAAGGGTGGCACATTTAAAATTAAAAAAAAAAAATCATTTTTATTAGAAAAGAAAATTTAAAAATTGATTCTTTTTTTTTTTTTTTTGTTATAAAAATTGAAAATTTTTGTTTTGTTTTATAACTTTTTTAAATAAAAATTTCCGTTTTTTTTTAAAATAACAATTTTCGTTTAAGAAAATAAAAATTTTCTTTTTATAAAACAAAATAAAAAAAAATGTTTTTGTTTTAAGTAAAAATTTCCATTTAAAAAAAAAATCGTTTAAACAAATATTCATTTTTTTGAAAATTAAAAATTTTCGTTTAAAAAAAAATCGATCTTTTTAATTTAAAATATTTCGTTTTTAAAAAAAAATTAAAAATTTTATTTATTTATTTGAATTTATAGGGATATTTTTGTCATATTGAGAAATATATAAGGGCTTTTTTATCTTTTTGCCAGCTTTAGAGGAATATTGATAATGTTTTGGTAGTTTATAGGGGAAATTGTCACAATTAAAAGTTTGAAGGGAATATTGTCAATTGTGTAGTAATTTGAGCGGGGTATGCGGACTTTACTCAAATATTTATAAAGAAAATAATCAAAATTGATTGATAGCCAATGGTAACAAGCAATAGAAGAGATGTTCTAATTGAAAACAAATCCATGAAACCATTTCGTGTGTCATTTCTAATAAAAAATTATTCATTTTCTCTAATATAATTGGAGGACGTTGACAAATATTTGTAAGAAAAATTGTCTCAATTGAAAATTTGAGATAAACATTAGCAATTAAGTGATAATTTGAATGGAGTACGTAGATTTCGGTTTGTCAGGTATGAGCCATAATTAGCTTTGGCTAATTGACGATCCATATGCTAAGTACAAACATCTCTCTTTTTTTCTTTTGAATGAATTAAGTACAAAACCATATTATACCTTGTTTTATTCTTTTGTTTTATTATATATTCCACCTAGTAACATACACGAAGTTGAAGAGGCCCATTGGGCCAAAATATAAAAATGCCATTGGAATATCCAGGGATCTTCTAAAGCCCCCACTAGAATTTATATTAGCAGGTAATAATTAATATAAGTATAAACCCTCTCACACATTGAATAATGAATATAGGATTTGATTTAGATGCTGTAATGTTAAAAAAAAAAAAAAAAAAAAAATTGTCAGAGATTTTTTGTGATTTTTTTTAAGGGTTTAGATTTAATTTTACTTTCTCTTTCATTTTATTAAAAAATTTAAATTAAATTTATACCGTAAAAAAAAAAAACCTACATAAAATTTATTGATTTTTTTATATTTATTTTTTTACAGTTACAACACTTGAGCCAAATTAACACAAAATACAAAGGAGAATATTCGGACTTCAACCCAAACTCCCCTGTGCTGACCGCTGAGGGTGTAATGATGACCTAATATAGCTAATTTGCTTCTTCAATTATTATTTTCCCGTAACAATTAAAAATTGAGTAATACTACCTTTTTAACTCTTATTTTACTCTTATTTTATTAGGTTGATGTAGCAATATGAATCAGCCCTTAGATCGGCCTTTATTAAAAAAAAAAAAAAGTACAAAGATTGATGAGTATTATCATATCAATTCAATAAGACGTGAAAGATGACATTTGAATATCTAGAATTACTCTTAAATATTATAATCATAAATAATTATAATTTTACTATTTGTATATGTACTATTACATTACTTGTCAATTCATAGTAACGTAATTCAAAACTCGTGCAGTGATTAGTTCACAATCATGAGATAATTTCTTCATTAAGTTATTATTATATACACAGGATTAGAACGTAACAAACTCCTTGTCCAGACCATGACATATTCTTCAGTTGCATGAAATACATAAGTTGTATATTGTATATAAGAATAACAGTTGAAAACATCTTGCGTGTACGATTTGTCAAAAATCGATTTGAAAAAAAAAGATATTCAAGAGCTTATATACACATAGTTAAAATTACAGTTAACCGATGTGAAATACTATAGATTGTAACATATCATCACACTTGACAGTTGACATTCATGACAGCCCACTTTATCAATACTGGACAAATAGTAACCATCTCTCTTACTCCACTCGCTTATCAATATTCAATGACTTGACATTATGCACATATATAATATTAAGACATTTTAATCCAATTCATAGTTCGCTCCCCCCAAGACTCGGCCACAAAGTCGCAATCTGTTCTGTTGGAGAGAAAAATACAAGGGAGTACTCCAACAAAAGTAAGTTAATATACATATTAGGACACAACTTTCAACCCAAAAGCCTAAGCTAATAGGCTTGAGGGCTTGTTTGTGATTGCGTTTGAGGTGCCTAAAAGTGCTTTTAGTACTCAAAAAATTCGTTTTAAGAAAAAAGTACTCGTTTGGTGAACAAAATTAAAAACGCTTTTAACAATCTAAAAAGCCTAAAAATGGCCAAAACGCACTTTTGGCAAAAGCTTAAAAATGAAATTTTTACCCAAAAGCATTTTTTGACTTAAAAGTTCTATTTCTCAAATGCAATCCCAAATAGGTTATGAGTCTACTTAAGTATATTAAGTACTAATTTTGTTTTTATACTTTTCTCGATGTGTGACACAAGCCTCACAAGTGCCTGCACAACATGTTCGATTTTCATATTCGACATGGTGGCGACTCTGGTACCAAATTATATAAACATTTGGTAAAACTCACAATTAAAAACCTGACTTGTAATGGAAGGGGGTCCAGGCGTCCAAAAGCTTATATACACTTGATTAATATTTCACTTAGAGATGTGTTGAGTGTTATTCTCCTACACATCTTTTTTATAAATCTATCATTAAATATGTGAATTCGTCCCTTTCTTATACAGAGACAAATGAAAAATACGCAACAGATAAAAAAGCAAACATTTTTCTTTCACTTATCCAATGTAAGATGGTAACTTATTGAGTAAACCATATCAATCCAACTACATGAGATTGATGGAAATTTAATAAAATTACATGTTTTTTAATATAACAATGCTATCTTAGATTTTTCTTTCTTTCTTTCTTGATTAAAACTTTAATCTCAGCATAATTGATCAGTTTTAGTGAAAGAGAAACTTAATAAGGTGTCTTGTTAAACTAGTTTATCATTGAAAACGAAATTGGATATATATATTGATCTGGATAACAACAATCAAGACAGTTGATCAGCAAAGCCAATGCAACACTTTTGAGTTTTGACCTTCATCCCCCATGTGTATCCAGCTCACTGGATTAAGACAAATCTCAGTTAGATTTGGAGGGGCTAGGGCTGCCAACACACGACCGCCACGTGGCAATGCTCTCTGTTTGCTTTACGCAAACACTTCACTTGCCGGTTAACCATATAAACCTACCGTGTAAGAAATGCAGAAACTGCCACCTCACTTTCCCTCCCCAACTTTACATTTTTGTCAACTTTATTGGATTTGTTTGTTTGGACAGTTAAAAAAAATTATATATTTTAGAAAGAAATCATTTTCAAGAAAAATATTTTTTATTGAAAGCATTGTTTAGCTTTAGAGTTTTGACACATATAAAAAATCCTAAATATTTTTTTTATGGAAAATGTTAGGTGTTTTTTTAGTGTTCTTCTGGTGTTCTCCTAACTGTGATATGTCTTTTAAAATTATCATTGAATTTGAAATTATCATTATTGACTTTAAATCTATTAATGATTTTAATAGCTATATCACAGTTAGGAAGACACTAAGAAAATACTAGAAGAACACCTAATATTTTCCATTTTTTATATATATTTTCATTCAATCATATTAATCTATAACAATCAATTTTTATTTCATAACATTATAATAATAATATAAAAAAAAATTATTTTAAAAAAAAAGGGAAATCATATATAAAATCCTTAGGTCAACGGGCTTTTTTAAAAAACTTCCTTAGCATTTTTTTTTTTGAAATTTAGTCCCTGGGTTACTCGAAACTACTAGAAAATTCCATACCGTCAATTTTTGTTAACTGCCATTATGTGAGTTAAACGAACCGTTTCACTTAAGTCCACCTCAGTCGAATTTTTGTATCCTACGTCTTCACATTGGACACATAGGATATAAAACTCACCGTTTTGAACCATCCAAAATGGTGAGTTTGGCTTAAACTTTAGGGCTTCTTTTTTGAAACCCTCAAGTTTCATTTGGTCAAAAAAAATACACGCACCCGATACACCTCAAGTCGGCAAGCGCCAACCCACCGACGAAGAAGCCACCGACGCAGATCCCGCCGGCGACAGAACCCACCGGCGACACTACCCACCGGTTAAATCACTCATTCCAGCGTCACTTTTTCGGCTAGGTTTCCGTCGAATCACAAGATTTTGAATTGAAAAATCTTGTTTCCACAATGGTATTTTCCAGAATTTCTTTGTGGGTTTTGTTGATTGACTGAAATGGAAGCCTTTTATAGTAGTTTTTTGAATTGTTTTGTTGTGTTGGAAGCTTTTGGTCGAAACTCCATCCCCAAGGTTTTTTGTCGAACATCTGTCGGATACTTTATACACCTTTGAGAGGTGGTATTGGAATATTGTGTATAACTTATTGCACTTTTGAGCCAACATTATTGTTGATTGGCAGTGGGTGTGGTCCACCTTGGTTGTGGTCCTAGAATGGGACAGTAGGTTTTTCATGTGCACTGGCAAGTTGGTCAATTATTGTTTTGTCGTGTTATACAGAAGGCATTCTATCAATTTTTCCTGTGGGGCTTAATTTCCATTTAATGTACAACTCACCATGCTCAATACACAAGTCATCGTGCTCATTCTAAAAGGGTATGGATGCTCTGAATTTTGAGAAGTGAAATTTGGTGTTTAATTTATCTGTTATTTTAATTTGAGTGGGGCTTTCCCTGTATAATACCGGTGTATAATAAACTGCATAATATGTAATATGTAATAATAAACTGCATAATTTCTAGGCCATGTGAAGAGGAGAATTCAAGAGGTACATAAGCAAGGCCGAAACCCTCATGAAATACAATTAGTCAAATGTATCCATCTCAACACAAAATAAGATCCCCATAATCCAAAATAATAAATCTATCCCAAATGGACGACTTGGGTTGATGCTTGTATAATGTCTATATGAAGATCCATACAATGTTGACTATAAACATACTCTCTTTTGGAAATTTAATTTTTGTGTAATAGTTCTATTGGACATGTTTATGATTGTATTGTATGCAATTGTTGATCTTTTGTAGGGCTGGCAATTTTGACACGACTCGTGAACCCGACACGAACATGACATGAAAAAACAGGTATTGGGTTTGGCTTTATCGGGTTCGGGTCTTAATCGGGTCTACCCGTTTAAGACCCGGTTAATTCGTGTCTGGCGGGTCTACTCAGCGGGTCTAGCGGGTCGACCCGCCAGACACGGTTACTGTTCGGGTCTGGCAAGTACCCGTTAGACCCGGTTACTATTCGGGTCTGACAGGTACCCGTTAGACCCGGTTACTGTCCGGGTCTAACAGGTACCCACCAGACCCAGTTAAAAAAAAAGTCAAAAAATGAGCATATTTGTAGTGTTTCATAATTCATATCTTTGATTACATGGGATGGATCATGGATCCTTCAAGACTTCAAGTGGACAAGTATTTTGTAATGAATTATGAATTTAATGTTGATGTAGTTTTGAGTTGTTTCTTTTTATTATTATTATTATTATTTTGTTTTTGTTAGCTTTTTTTTATTATTATCTTTTTCTTTATTGCTATAATGGAAATGTTGACATATTTTACCCCTCAATCTCATTCATATTTTGATCATTTTGAAATAGAAATTTTAGTTTTGTCCCTACTTAGACTTTATGTTTTATGAGGTATCGATGAGGGCCAAGTGGCTTATTAGTAACCAAGCGTCCAAGCCAACCCCTCGAGTAGGTCCGACTTAATAGATTTTGAGGCCTAAGACAACAAATTTAGGTAGGGCCTTTTTTATATTTAAATATTTAATTAAATGATTTTAATTTAAAAACATTCTTCTTGCTTTTTGTCCTTAATTTTTTTTTTTTCAAATGATTTGCAAAATTCATCTCTGTTATGAGATATTTAATTTCAACAGATTACAAATATCATATTTTGTGTTGAAATATACATAATTCTTTTTTAGTGGAATGTAATTTGAGCAAAACTAAATTTCTTTAAACTAAAAATTGTTTTAATAAATGAACTTAGTCAATATGCTTGCTTGTTTTAAGTTTAGGTGAAATCATGAGTTTAGTAATTTCTTTTGGAGTACAATTACGGTCACTTTTCATTTTTTTTTTTCTTATCCTTTATTAAAGCCTTTAATATCTTAGAACTTAATTTTTTGCACTGACAGTGTATTAATGTATTATTATTACAATTTTGAATTTTTTTTTTTTAAATTTTATAGTTTAAGGTTTTAACGGGTCGGGTCAGGTCTACCCAATTAGACCCGATTATTTTAAACGGGTCGTGTCGGGTTACCCAACTATTTTCATGTCATAATCGTGTCAGACCCGATTACCCGTTTAGCTAAACGGGTTGTGTCTGTGTATAGGCTAATCGTGTAACGGGTACCCGCGGGTCGTAATCGGGTCGTGTCAGATACCCATTTTGCCACCCCTAATCTTTTGACATATAACAATGGGCGAAAAGTGCACTTTGCACATATAACATGCATGTGCAAAAGTATATGTTTATTATTACTATTATGTTTTGTCATTTTTTTCCCAAATGAATGGTTGTGAACTATGTCAACTTAACATCCAAAATCAGCTTAACTTGGGCATCTTGAGTCCAAAACATGCACGTATAATTCTTAGTCTGAATATATATATATATTGGATCATTTCATTTCATGCAATAGATAGATATTATTGTTTTTCGTTTTTTTTGTATGGACAAATATTTTTTTTTCTACACTCTTTTATATGTTTACAGATGTGGCTATCAATATAATTATGCACCACGGTGGGACAATGACCCATACCCCATTTAAATACGTTGGTGGCGATGTCCATGAAGTGAAAGCCTATGATGTTGACTATTTCAGTATGTGGGAAGTCAAAGAGTTGGTTCGTGACTTAGGATACATGAGCGACGTTAGATGTTGGTATAACGTCGGTGACATTCCACATAATAAAGTGATATCTTTAAATAGTGATACAGAAGTTGTAGATTTTGTAAACATTGTGTCTGATTACAAATCAGAAGATGTTCATTTATATGTTGAACGTATGGTGGACAATGCTATAATGGTAGATGAGCATTTACTTCTTGAAGCAATTGAAGAACAACATGGAGAAGGTGGTGGCGGGGTGGGTGAGATACCTACAGTTGCCCGTCATGATGGAGATGGAGAAGGTGGTGGCGGGGTGGGTGAGATACCTAGGGTTGCCCGTCATAATGGAGATGAAGAAGGTGGTGGCGGGGTGGATGAAATACCTATGGCTGAAGGTAGTATACTTATTTCTCATTTGTTTATTTTTTTCAAATAATATACCATGAGAGCACTTAGCCTTCCCTCCCCGAATGACTATCAACAAATTTGATTGTTTCTTTTAGGGATGGAGGACATACCTAATGCTGCACGTGAAGATGGAGATGTACAAGGACAAGCTTGAGAATGTGAAAATTCTCAATCAAGACATTTCAAAAGCCCACGAGTTAAAACTATGGCTTCCCGTTCTATTACGCCATCCAAGAAAGCAAGCAAGAAATCGACCACCAGCCGAGGAGGTACATACAATTTGAGTCGCATTCTTTTTCCTTTTTTTTTTTTTTTAGAAATAATATTCACCAGCAAATAACTTTATGTTGTCACATTTATTATATTGTGTTGTAATA
>NC_081544.1:18368264-18389904 GCF_901000735.1 Corylus avellana | reverse complement strand
AGAAATTTTAGTTTTGTCCCTACTTAGACTTTATGTTTTATGAGGTATCGATGAGGGCCAAGTGGCTTATTAGTAACCAAGCGTCCAAGCCAACCCCTCGAGTAGGTCCGACTTAATAGATTTTGAGGCCTAAGACAACAAATTTAGGTAGGGCCTTTTTTATATTTAAATATTTAATTAAATGATTTTAATTTAAAAACATTCTTCTTGCTTTTTGTCCTTAATTTTTTTTTTTTCAAATGATTTGCAAAATTCATCTCTGTTATGAGATATTTAATTTCAACAGATTACAAATATCATATTTTGTGTTGAAATATACATAATTCTTTTTTAGTGGAATGTAATTTGAGCAAAACTAAATTTCTTTAAACTAAAAATTGTTTTAATAAATGAACTTAGTCAATATGCTTGCTTGTTTTAAGTTTAGGTGAAATCATGAGTTTAGTAATTTCTTTTGGAGTACAATTACGGTCACTTTTCATTTTTTTTTTTCTTATCCTTTATTAAAGCCTTTAATATCTTAGAACTTAATTTTTTGCACTGACAGTGTATTAATGTATTATTATTACAATTTTGAATTTTTTTTTTTTAAATTTTATAGTTTAAGGTTTTAACGGGTCGGGTCAGGTCTACCCAATTAGACCCGATTATTTTAAACGGGTCGTGTCGGGTTACCCAACTATTTTCATGTCATAATCGTGTCAGACCCGATTACCCGTTTAGCTAAACGGGTTGTGTCTGTGTATAGGCTAATCGTGTAACGGGTACCCGCGGGTCGTAATCGGGTCGTGTCAGATACCCATTTTGCCACCCCTAATCTTTTGACATATAACAATGGGCGAAAAGTGCACTTTGCACATATAACATGCATGTGCAAAAGTATATGTTTATTATTACTATTATGTTTTGTCATTTTTTTCCCAAATGAATGGTTGTGAACTATGTCAACTTAACATCCAAAATCAGCTTAACTTGGGCATCTTGAGTCCAAAACATGCACGTATAATTCTTAGTCTGAATATATATATATATTGGATCATTTCATTTCATGCAATAGATAGATATTATTGTTTTTCGTTTTTTTTGTATGGACAAATATTTTTTTTTCTACACTCTTTTATATGTTTACAGATGTGGCTATCAATATAATTATGCACCACGGTGGGACAATGACCCATACCCCATTTAAATACGTTGGTGGCGATGTCCATGAAGTGAAAGCCTATGATGTTGACTATTTCAGTATGTGGGAAGTCAAAGAGTTGGTTCGTGACTTAGGATACATGAGCGACGTTAGATGTTGGTATAACGTCGGTGACATTCCACATAATAAAGTGATATCTTTAAATAGTGATACAGAAGTTGTAGATTTTGTAAACATTGTGTCTGATTACAAATCAGAAGATGTTCATTTATATGTTGAACGTATGGTGGACAATGCTATAATGGTAGAGGAGCATTTACTTCTTGAAGCAATTGAAGAACAACATGGAGAAGGTGGTGGCGGGGTGGGTGAGATACCTACAGTTGCCCGTCATGATGGAGATGGAGAAGGTGGTGGCGGGGTGGGTGAGATACCTAGGGTTGCCCGTCATAATGGAGATGAAGAAGGTGGTGGCGGGGTGGATGAAATACCTATGGCTGAAGGTAGTATACTTATTTCTCATTTGTTTATTTTTTTCAAATAATATACCATGAGAGCACTTAGCCTTCCCTCCCCGAATGACTATCAACAAATTTGATTGTTTCTTTTAGGGATGGAGGACATACCTAATGCTGCACGTGAAGATGGAGATGTATAAGGACAAGCTGAAGAATGTGAAAATTCTCAATCAAGACATTTCAAAAGCCCACGAGTTAAAACTAAGGCTGCTCGTTCTGTTACGCCATCCAAGAAAGCAAGCAGGCAACCGACCACCAGCCGAGGAAGTACATAGAAATAGAAATTGAGTTGGACTCTTATTAGATTTTTTTTTTTTTTAGAAATAATATTCACCAGCAACTAACTTTATGTTGTCACATTTATTATATTGTGTTGTAATATAATCAATCATTTGTGAATTGTTGTGGTTGTTGATCCTTTTGTTTTTGGATTTTTATTTTATTTTTTGTATATATTTTTTCAGTACGCAGAAGAAGAAGAACACGGGTTGCTCAACCTGTTTTGCGGGGCAAGGAAGACAATCTTAATGTTGGTGCGAAAACCGTGCCCAAAACTAGTACAACAAAAAAAGGACGTGGTGGTAGGCCACAGAAGAAGAAAGTGGAAGAGGATATTGATGAAGTCATCAAGGAGCTGTTGACTAACTTCGAAGCAATTGATGGCGAGGATGAGGACCTTTTCTATGATGCTGATGAGGTCAAGAAAGAGAAGGATGGGACGTCCAAATGGTGGGAAAAAGTTGACATTAACACAGGTGATAAAGGACCCAATTTTGGGGATGAGGAATCTGGTGATGAAAGTGATGGTCTTGCAAGTTTGCAAGACAGTGATGCTGGAAAAAAAAAGGAAGCGGTATAGACAGTTCAATCTGAAACATGACTTGACGATTCCAGT
This sequence comes from Corylus avellana, assembly GCF_901000735.1. Taxonomy (NCBI): domain Eukaryota; kingdom Viridiplantae; phylum Streptophyta; class Magnoliopsida; order Fagales; family Betulaceae; genus Corylus; species Corylus avellana. Next base: position 18,387,347 of record NC_081544.1, on the reverse strand, counting down.
GACGTTTGAACTTGGGGATCAATTTGCAAATTCCAATTCCTTCAAGATGGCATTGAAGACGCATGCTGTACAGAATGGGTTTGATTACAACTACAAGCACAATGACATGAGTAGGGTCAGTGCAGTCTGTAAAGCAGAGCAGTGCTCATGGAGGATTCATGCCTCTACTGATGCTACCAGGACTAGTTTTCAAATTAAGACATACTACCCGGTTCATATTTGTGGTCATCAGTACGAAAACTCTAGATGCGATGTTGAGTATCTTGTTCGTACTTATAAGAAGGACTTCAAGGATGATCCGACGTGGACATCATATGCATTGAAACAGAGGGTGAAGAGAGACCTTAACATAAATGTTCCTATTGATCGTTGCTATAGAGTGAAGAGGGAAGCATTGAATCAACTTTTTGGTAGCCACTCTAAGCAATATCGCCTCACACGGAGATACGCACTGACAATACTCAGCACCAACCCTGGTAGTAGTGCTTACGTACATAGAGATGAAGCATTCTTTCAGAGGATGTATATTTGTTTTGATGCATGCAAGAAGGGGTTTAGACATGGTTGTCGGCCCATAATTTGTTTAGATGCTTGTCATCTAAAAGGGCAATATGGGGGGCAATTGTTGTGTGTCATAGGCAAGGATGGCAACGACGACATGTTCCCCATTGCAATTGCTGTGGCTGAGGCAGAGGCGACAGATTCATGGCAGTGGTTTATTAACATTTTATTGGAGGACTTATGCGGGCTAGAAGGCGGACTTGGTTGGACTATAATGTCTGACAGAAAGAAGGTATTTAGTGTAATATACTATTTATGTTCTTATTGTGTTATTTTATTTCTTTATGTTATTACATATAATTTAACATAAATTTATGTGTGTAGGGGCTTGGAACTGCGGTTGAGGTTGTGTTGCCACATGCTGAGCATCGCTTTTGTGTTTGGCACCTACATGCGGACCTCAAAGCGAAAGGCTACACAGGGAAAGCTATGAAGGATCAGTTGTGGGGGGCTGCATGTGCAGCCAATGTTTATGCGTTTGACCATCACATGCAAAATATATTGTCAATGGAGAAAGGGGCACACAATTACCTTAGTGGTGTACCTAAGGCATCATGGTCCAGATATTCTTTCAACTACCAAACCAAAAGTGATATGTTATTAAACAACTTGGCTGAGAGCTTTAATGCCTGGATTAAGGAAGCTAGGAGTAAGCCTATACTGACTATGCTTGAAGAAATTCGTATGCAAATAATGGCACGCTTCCAGCAGAAAAGGAATGGAATCCAGTCGACGCACTACACCATATGCTCTAAGATTCAGAAAAAATTGAAGAGGTCAAAAAGTGATGCAAGGAATTGTATTAGTCGGTGGCAAAATGAGTTGGAGTTTGAGATCGAGCACATATACGAGCCACGGCGTTTAGTCCGGTTAGATTATCACACATGCACATGTGGAAGATGACAAGTGAGTGGGATCCCTTGCTCACATGCTTGTGCTGCAATTTACATGCATAAGCAAAAACCGGAGGATTATTTGGATGATTATTACAAGATGGATAAGTACATGCAAGGATATGCAGCTCGAGTTTATGGCATGGAAGGTCCACAAACATGGCCAGCTGATGATCCATACGATCAAATCTTGCCACCTTGCATTAGAAAGGCTCCTGGTCGACCAAAGATTAGTAGGCGAAAAGCTGTAGATGAGCCAACTAACCCCTACAAGCTAACTCGTAGTGGATATATCGTTAAATGTGGAAATTGTGGGGGTTTAGGGCATAATTACAAAGGTTGTCATTTACCTTTGAATCCGGACCGGAAGAGGTAGAAATCGAAGAAATATAAGCCGAAAAAAGATGCTGATCAAGCACAGGTAAAATTCCAAAATTTGTTAACTTAATAATTATTTAAGTAATATAATAATTATTGTTGGTATTTGTCTTAATGTTTGGTTAAATTATTGTAGGGATCACAAGCCCAACAGGAACCACAGTCAGAAGCAGAAGCCCACGGGTCATCACAGCCAAGTGTACGTACACGTATGACTACTTAGTCACAGGTAAAATCCAATTTATTTTTGTGCTTAAGAAAACTCATATTTCACACTGATTTCCTTTTTGGTTTTTTATTTATTTTTAATTTTTTAACGCATTTTTTGGATCCCAACATGAACCACAGGCAGAAGCAAAAGCCCATGGGTCATCACAGCCAAGTGTATGTACACGGAGGGCTACTCAGTCACAGGTAAAATCCAAGTTTTTTTTGTGCTTAAAAAAACTCATATACTTGTGCTTAAGAAAGTAATATTCACAATGATTTCCGAGTTTTTTTTTTTTTTTTTTTTTTTAACGCATTTAATTATTATTTTTGTTAACGTATTCTTTGGATCTCAACATAAACCACAGGCGGAAGCAGCAGCGGAATTATCACATCATGGTAGTACACGTAGGGCTACAGGTGTACTAAGAAGCCGAGGAAGTAGTGCCACACAATGATCACATTTCTCACTTACCATATCTCTTGGGGCTAATTGGGGGATTACAAAAACAATTGGGGGATTAATTTTGGGACTTCATGTGCTTGTTAACTTGAATGTTGTTTATGAAGCATTAAACGTGCAATGTTAGTTATTGAATTACATTTTCCAATTTGGTCATGGCAATTACCAATTCCGGATCGTATTAGTGGATTTCCCAAAATTAATTCTGCCTACAAATTCTACTGTAGGGTTCAATATTTCTGACTTAAGAGCAGCATACAAATAATCATAAATTGCCGCATACGAATAAAACTAATGCATGAAAATAGTTGTTCCATAAAAGTAATCAGCCAACCTCTAATGCATGAAAATAGTTGTTACGTAGAATCCATAACCATATATTGTTGTGGACAACATAGCTTAGTAAACAATATCCTTGACAACCACAAAATAGATAGTCTATTCCACTCATAATAATCTAATTGCCTCTTTCCCATGCCTCAATGTCCCATCAACCTTAGACAAATCAATAGTACACAAATCACCAATAAAAAAACCAACATATATGTTTGGATCTTTAGTTTGCCCCTAAGTAATGACACTTCACCTTTCAGGGAATGAACTTGTTTATACAGCCCAGGTAGGACCTCCCTTCCACGAGCACAGGTTTCTTCGTCATACCATTGGAAAAAACAACATTGGCCAACTTTTTGTAATTACACAAAATTTTTTTGATAATTACGAACAAGCACGAAGTAATTTGATAATTTGATTATCCAAATTCAAATACCTTTTTACGGTCATACATAGCACACCCATAGAATCGCCTCCCAGGATTTTGTATAGTCGTGGATGTTATAATTGGGCTTGTAAGTCCTCACCTACACTGCACAGGTTCTATATCCTCTTTGCCCGATGATATTCTAGATGCCGATTCTGTCGACTGTTCATTCTACAGTGAAACCCACAATTATTAGAAGTAATCACAGTTCCCTAATGGGGTTCACTAAATAAAATTCACAAACCTTTTTCATCTCCTATCGTAGAATTCGCTTTCATTGTCTCCTTCCCCGAAATCTTTCTTCCTCCTGTTCATCTTATAATATGAACCTAACAATATATAACTAACATATGAGAGAATAATTAAGCTCATAAAAGAAAAATAAAATCAAGCTTGCCAAAAAATTATTCTCACTTCAATTTGTAATCTAAATAATACTGGGAAAAAAAAATGTACCCTAAAACCCTAAACAAAAGATAATCATATTGTTTAAAATTTGATTCCCTTGCAGATATAGTAATGCTCAATTTGTAATTTAAACAATACTAAGTTGTTAGTGTAGCAGCTAGAGATGGTATATGAGCATAGGCGGCTCCCTACAAACATGCAAATATGCAGTGTAATCAAACATGCAATTCCTACTTTCATGTCCTTGTCAATCCACCATTTGAGTAGAGAAGCAAAAAAATAAAATCAATAGTTATATAGATGAAAAAATCGCCCTTGACCAACTTGCCAGTGCACACGAAAAGCCCACTGTCTCATTCCAGGACCACAACCAAGGTGGACCACACCCACTGCCAATCAACACTAATCTTGGCTCATAAGTGCAATAAATTATACACAATATTCCAATACAACCTCTCAAAGGTGTATATAGTAATTCGACAGATGCTCGACAAAAAAGCGTGGGGATGGGGTTTTGACCAAAAGCTTCCAACACAACAAAACAATTCAAAAAACTACTATAAAAGGCTTCCATTTCAGTCAATCAACATAACCCACAAAGAAATTCCGGAAAATACCTTCGTGGAAACAAGATTTTTCGATTCAAAATCTTGTGATTCGACGGAAACCTAGCCGGAAAAGTGACGCCGGAATGAGTGATTTAACCGGTGGGTAGTGTCGCCGGTGGGTTCTGCGTCGGTGGGTTCGGCACTTGAGGTGTATCTAGGTTCTTTTTTTTTTGTGACCATATGAAAGTGATGGGTTTCAAGAAAGAAACTCTCAAGTTTAAGCCAAACTCATCGTTTTGGATGGTCCAAAACGGTGAGTTTTATATCCTATGTGTCCAATGTGAACACGTAGGATACAAAAATTCCACTGAGATGGACTTAAGTGAAACGGTTCGTTTAACTCAAATAACGGCAGTTAACAAAAATTGGCGGTAGGGAGTTTCTAGTTGTTTCGAGTTACTCAGGGACTAAATTTCCAAAAAAAAAATACCCAAAGAGTTTTTAAAAATAACGCGTTGACCTAAGAATTTTATATATGATTTCCCAAAAAAAAAATTGACCATATAACCTACCGTGTAAGAAAAGCACAAAGTGCCAGCTCACTTCTGCTCTCCTATTTAACATCTTTTGTCAACTTTGCACTCATTTTCAAGGTCCTTTTCCATCTTTTGCACATTTTTCATATTAATTTAAAATTTTAAAATATTAATTAAAAAAAAGAAGGAAATTTACATTTTCATTCCAAGTTAAACTTTTAAGACAATATTAATAATTTAACAAAAGAAATACTAATATTTATTTGAAAAAAAATCAATGGTCAAATATTGGAGAAGAAGAACACGTCGTTAATTAATGGGTGTGCCACTACACTACAGTACCTAGGACAGTCCACTGTCCACTGTCCCTGACTTTGAACTTGACCTTGTTTTTATTTTCACATGAGCTTAAATATAAATTATGCGAATTTGTTATTTGTAGAACGAGGTGGAATTTATAACACGTGTTGGAACACAAATAAAACAAATTTATTATCCTAAATAATTAATTTCTGTCTATTAAAGTTTTAAGGTCACGACCAGATTTGATCGGATTGTTACACGTTTATAGGTGAGGCAACGCCTTTTCAATAAACACCAAGCACGTTTTTGCACATGATCGATATCACATATTTATTGCTTTTTATTTTGTTTGATACCATCACATATTTATTGCTTTTTATTTTCTTGCTAATTAAATTGGCGTTAATTGATTTTTTTATTTTTTATTTTTTATTTTATTTTTATTAATTTTATGGCCAGTTTGTATTTGCAGTTTTAAAAAGTACGATTTAAAAATAATGATTTTCAAATGTTGAAAAAACTCACAAAAGCCCTCGTGAATTTTTATGCGTTTTGAAAGTACTTATAAAATTAAAAAACTCTCAATTAAGGTATCAAACTTTCAATTACCCGTTCTATTAGAATTTTCCATTAAATCTTATCAAAAATCCAAAAATACTCATTTTTTGTTATAAAAAAAATTAAAAATGGTAAAGATTCAATGTTTATTATTATTATTATTATTATTTTATAAAAAGACATATTTGCAATATTTTTACATCTTTGTAGTTTTTTTTTTTTTATTATTTTATTATTATTATTATTATTATTATTATATATATAGGGGTAATTGGGGCATTTTGACCAAAATTAAAAGAAAATCCTAACAGAATTAGGTAATTGAAAGAAATTTAAAGTTTGATACCCTTAATTGAGAGTTTTTACCTCTTCCTACAAGCTTAAAAATTTACATTTTCCTACAAGCTTAAACTTTTGGGATAAGCGGTGATTTAACATGATATCAGAGCCAAAGGTCCTAGGATCAAACCTTGACTCCATCAATTCACCCCCATTTAAATTAAATATTCCACGTGTATAGCCTCACCAATTAAAAAGGGAGTAGGGAGTTTAAGCTCACACGTGAGGGGCTTTTGGGATAAATGGTGATTTAACACGAGTGAAAGTTCAAGGGGATTTAACATATAAAATCTAGGTTTAGCCTTTAAAATTATGCGTTTTTAAAAAAATAATATATATATATATATATATATTAAACACAACCCTAACAATCAATTTTCTACGATTTAGTTTAAAATTGTATTTTTTGTTTATGAAAACACACATGCGATTTTGCAAGATTAATCTGCGGTTTTAAAAGAAATCGCAAAACGCTAAGCGTTTGGCATTGCGATTTAAAAAACGCATAATCTAAAAATGAAACACGCTATGGGTGCTTATTTGAAGAAAGTGCGAATTTAAAGCAAAATCACGATTCACATAACAAATATTTGGCGCAATAATTACCAAATTTTTGAGCGTAAATAAAAAAAATTCCAAAAATACCCACCTAAAATATGTTAAAATCCTCTCTTCTTTATTATATGTCTGTTTGAAATCTTTGTCTCAAAAAAAAGAAGAAGAAGAAGGCATATAGAAACAAGTACTATGGCAAGATACCATTGCTTACGTGAAAAACTCAAAGTTTTTGTTTTTTTTTGAAAAGCAAACTTTCCTTATCATTAAGAATGTGCTGCTTCAGCATATACAATATCATGCACCCAATTGGGAAAATCGTCTACCACAACCTATCTTCTGTCTGGTTCATTACCATCTTGGCCAATCGGTGTGCTACTTCAATTGGCCTATCGTTGTAGATGCCTCACCTCCCATTTGGAAAACTGCAGTAGACAAGCTTTTGCATTGTTCACCACCATTCCATACTCCAGGGCATCCCCTTCTAAAATGATTTGAGCCCTACCAAGTTCTCTACCTAGTAGAACTCCTTGGTACGCTGCCCAAGCTTCTAAAAGTATGACTTCTAAGTCATAGTTTTGTTTGCAAATGTGTTAAAATTAGGGGTGTAAAGGTGGTTACGGTTAGCGGTTAGTAAAACATGTAACCGCCTACTATAACCGCTTTTTCAAAATTGGGCTTTTTGGACTTCTTTGGACTTTTTTTTCTTGGCCTTTTTGGGCTTTCTCAAGATAAACATATAACCAATTTTCTCAAAATAAACATGTTGCCCCAAATTAAAATAAGAAACATGAATTTCGGCATATATGTATAATTAAACTAAGAAAATCCTATCATGGCATGTAAAATCCAAACATGATACAAACGTCCAAACAACAATTCAAAAAATAAAAATCCTTACATATTGTATAAGAGAGACAGAGAGATAGAAAGCCTTACAGAGATAGAGCAGCAACAGAGAGATAGAATGGAGACGGCGAGTGGCGAAAGCCAAACAGAGATGGCGAGCGGCAATAGCCAGACAAAGACAGCGAGCGGCGACAGCAACAGCGACCAGCGAGCGGCAACAAAGACAGTGAGCAGAGATAGAGACAGCGGCGAGCGGTGACAGCGACCTACGAGGAGAGACAGTCCCAGAGAGCGGCGATAGCCATCGGCGAGGAGAGACAGTTCTGAGAGGGAGGGAGACAGTGACGGGAGGGTGAGGGAGGGAGACATAGTGATGAGTGAGAGTGAGAGGGAGGTAGGCGACAGAGAGAGAGAGAGAGAGTGCTAGGACTTAGAGAAAATATTTGTTTTTTAAAATATGATTAACTTGATATTATACAATTGATATTATACGAATCAATTGAAAATAGAAAATAGAATTGAATAGAACTTGATATTAAACAATTGAAGATAGAAAATAGTTAAACAATTGATATTATACAAATCACATTATCATTGTACATTAATAACATGATTAACTTGAATAAAGTATTTGAATTGTCATTGAATTATATGATTAAGTATTGATCTTATACATTTATATTATGCAATATGCATATATGTATAATTATAATTTATAACATGTATAGACTTATAAGTTTATAACATACATTGGAACTAAGTCTTTAGGTACTTAATTGTTGTATTAGTATGAATTGGTATATTTATGACTTATGTCATATTATATATGTATAATTTCAATTTGTTATTATATAATCATATAAATTAGAATGATAATACATTAATACTTCAATTGTGGTTATACGTAACACATTGTTTAATCCAATGTCAATTACTTAATTTGATATTATACGAATCACATTCTCATTGTACATTAATAACATGATTAACTTTAATAAGTATTTGAATTATCATTGAATTATATGATTAAGTATTGATCTTATACATTTATATTATTCAATATGCATAAATGTATAATTATAATTTATAACATACATAAACTTATAAGTTTATAACATACATTAGAACTAAGTCTCTAGGTACTTAATTGTTGTATTAGTATGAATTGGTATGCTTATGACTTATGTCATATTACATATGTATAATTTGTTATCTAACTATCTCTGCCTAAAGGCATTTTTTTCTCTCTAAGTTTTCTTTCCGAAACTAGAGGAGAAGGAAATTTGGCTGCACATCCGTGGATGGTGGGGCAATGAGATTGGCTGAGCGCAATCGTTGAAGACCTAGAGAAACTTTGGGGGAATTTTTCTCTCTCGGAGATGGAGACGAATGGATCGGAATTTTTGGAAGAGGAAGCGGAGGAGATAGTGGAAAGAGGGAAAACATGCTTGGTGGGCAAGCTTATGGCGGATCGATTCATGGGCAATGAGGTGCTTCATTCAAAACTGATCCGTGGATGGAAACCTACACGGAGATTGTCTTTTAAAGTTTTGGGGAAAAACGTTTTCCTCTTGGACTTTGAGCACCATTGGGACATGTTGCAAGTTTCAGAGAGGAGACCATGGGTCTTTGAAGGGCAATTGTTCTCGGTGGAAGATTTTGATGGACTAATATCACCCAGTGAGATGAAGTTTGAGACAACTGTGTTTTGGGTGCGAATGTTCAAATTCTCACTAGCATGCATGGGGAAAGAGATGGAATAGAAGTTGGGAGCCACGATAGGGGAAGTGGAAGATGTGGACACAAATGAGGATGGTATTGACTGGTGTGGGTTTCTACGGGTTAAAGTCCGGGACAATGTTCTCAAATCGCTCCCACGTGGGACAATGCTAAAATGAAGAACCGTTCATTATGGATTGCATTTCAATATGAAAAAAATACCGAAGTTCTATTTTCGGTGTGGTGTAATATGCCATGGTGCAAGGGGGTGTTTGGAAGGGGACGGGAGAAGGAAGTTGGGGTTTGACGAGGAAAATCAATAGGGGCCTTGGTTATGTGTATCATATGTGAAATCCTGGCCGGAGAAGAAATGGGGGGGGGAGGAAGAGAAGAGAACAGGGAACGTGATTCTGGCATGGATGCTGGCAGTGGTAATAGTCGATCGACGACGACGTTTCGACCGGAGAAAAAAGAGCATCCGTTAAGGGAAGATTCTGGGAGAGAAAGTGGAGATTTTCCCATTAATGTTGAGCAAAACGGTCAACATGAAATGGGAAAGTTTCCTTGTGCGGGCGTGGATGCAATAATGAGGGAGGTTAATGGAGGTAATGGAGGTAAGAAGAGAGAAAATCTTGGTCCAGTTTATGGAGGTTTTGATAACGCAAAGGAGGGTACATCAATAATAAGTGTGGTCTGAGCAAAGAAATGGTCCCAAGCGTGAATGAAGGAATCCATAAGAGGAAAGATACAATTGTCCTAAAGGAGGTGGACAGTGTGGGGGAAAGAGTAACTGAAATAAGGGCTGACGTGGGTTATGGAAGTGGGCCAAATACTTCACATGTAGAGGGAGGTTTTTTAGGCCAGAGGCTAAGGTCAAATGACAGAGAAGTAAAAAGCCCAACGTCTGTGAGGACTTGGAAAAAGAAAGCCCATTCTGATGTGGGGGCAGGTGGTGTGGGGGGTCCTATCAACCTGTTAACGGGAACAAGAAATGCTGTAGGAGTACCTGCAACAGGAAGGAAAAAATGGAAGGTTGAGGGGAATAATCAAAAAAATGGAGGTGAAAATAAGGCGAAGGCTGTTGTATAGCCCCGCCAAGCATTATGAGTTTTTTAAGTTGGAATTGCTGGGGGCTTGGGAACCTCCGGACAGTTAGAGACATTTACCAAATGGTAAAGGAGAAGAAATTCAAACTTGTTTTCTTAATGAAAACAAAATTGAAGGCAACCCGAATGAAATTTATAATGGTCAAGTTGGGCTTTGGGAGTGTGTTTGTGGTGGATTGTGTGGGAAAAAGCGTAGGATTGGCATTACTTTGGCAAGATGATATTCAGGTGGAAATTCAAAATTTTAGTAGAAGACATATGAATGCAAAGGTATGCTTGGAGGATTTGGAACCTTGGTGGAAGTTCATTGGATTTTTTGGACACTCGGAAGTCCCTAAACAAAATGAATCTTGGGAACTTTGACGATACCTTTGTGATTATCAACCTAATTCCTGGGTGTGCGTAGGGGATTTCAATGAGATTTTGGATAATTCGGGAAAAGTGGTGGGCCTAGAAGACCTAGAAGGCAGATTGAGGATTTTCAACAAACTCTTGATTTTTGCTCTTTGCATCATATGGGGTTAGTGGGGCCAAAATTCACATGGAATAACAAGAGGAGAGGGGGAGTGGGTGGGGTTATCCATTACACCAACGAACATCTTGATAGAGTAGCAGCTAATCCTTTGTGGTCTGATTTGTTTCCAGAGATGCTAGTTGAAGTGCTGGCTGCTAGATGCTCGGATCATGCACCACTTTTTATTACTTTAAAAAGTATACATTTACGTAGAAGGAGAAGACTGGCTTGGTTTTTCTATAAAGAAGGGTAGGGGAAGGTTATTAAACAAAAAAATGCTTTGAAGAAGATTTGGAGGGTTAATGAAAGGCCTAGGGATGCGTGGAGGAATATAGCTGAAAGCTATCAAATAACAAAAGGGTGATTGGCATCTGGAAGGGGGGCTAATTAAGGAAAAAACTGAAACTCTTAAAGCTTTGCAACAAAATGAGGAGATTTTGGACGCGTAGGGAATTTTTTCTCTTCAAGCTGAGATTAATGATTTATTGGAAAGATAGGAGGTGAGGTGGAAGTAGCGAGCTAAGGAGCATTGGTTGAAAGATGGGGATAAAAACCCAAAATACTTTCATGCTAGTGTTCAACAAAGATGGGAAACAAATTTGATAAAAAACATTATTGATGAGAGGAATGCTCACAGTTCTACTGAAGAGGAGATCCAAGTTGCTTTCATCCAATATTTTGAGAATATTTTCACGACGTCTCAGCTAGTGGGGTGGCGGAGTTCGTGGGTGGGTTGCAGGGAAGGGTAACTGATAAGTGCTAAAATATATGTATTTTAGCCCCATAATTTATATTTGTTAATTCCTTAGTTTTGTTAATTTCACTACAAGAATGTATTTTTTTGGTCACAGACCATTAGTAACGTGTATATGGTATTAACATGTTACTAAAGTTTAGTAATGTGTCTATGATAACGTGTTTGACGGGTTAAAAAATTGGTCGTAACTATTTCAAGTTTAGTAACGTGTCAATTATGACAAAATGGTAATGTGTCAATAATTGACACGTTACAAAGGGGTTGTAACGTGTCAATTATAACACGTTACCAAATGGTAACGTGTTAATAGTTGACACATTACAACCCCTTTGTAACGTGTCACTTATTGACACGTTACCATTTTGGTAACGTGTCAATACCCTTTGTAACGTGTCATCTATTGACACGTTAAAAACGTGTCAATCGATGACACGTTACAAAGGGTGTAACGTGTCAATTCACGTTAACATTTGGTAACGTGTCATAATTGACACGTTACTAAACTTGGCAGGAAATTTTTTTTTTTTCCTCATTTTCTCCGGTTGTGATATTAGAATTTTCTCCGGTCGGCACTTGATAATCCAATAATCTATTAATCCAACATCAATTCAACTATATATATATATATAATCAAACTACCACAAATAATCCAACTCTAAATATATACACATCAACATAGGAAATAGTAAAATACAATACAACTTACGTTATTCAAAAATACAAAATACCTAAGCCTTAAATTATACACAAAAAACTATCAAACAAACAATACTCCGACGAAATCCGAGTAAACATTATCATCATCATTATCTCCCGACTTCTCCGCACTAACTACAAATGATAAAAAAACAATTAATCAGCAAATTGACCCTTGTCGTAGAATCATATCAAGTCCTAAGAGATGAGCAACGTCCAAGTAAATGAGAATAAAATCGAATGATTGTCACATAAACAACCTCAACATATATATTTGCACGACTTATGCACAAACACATATACATCTACATATACATTTATTCAATGAGGTGGCTTCAACAAATATGTTAAGATTAAATATGCAAAGCTCCAACACAAACAAACCATCCAAGAACAAAAAGTAGATTATTTTGAGTTTATATATATATAAGCTACTCGATTATATATATACTTTCGGGGTTGCTGAACGACGCGTATAATGTCTTGACAAATGAGACTTCTATCCAGCCAGCATCTGGTGTTGGATTTCATTGTGATTGTCGTCCTTAGCTTCTACTCTTACGCCATCTATACATATTATGTTGCAATTATGTTATATACAATTGTGTTCGATACGAACAAAGTTTATTTACCAAACAAAATTACTAGCCATTAAAATGATAGTCATCTCGTAAGATAATCGTGTTACTCAAATAGAAAAAATAAGAATATATTGTTACCTGATCGACTATCAACTGAGGATCTCACAATCATTCGGGTTGGGGACTCCGCATCTTGCGGATTCCTAATAGTCGTCACCTCCAGCTCGGAGCTCATACGTCTCGACCTCTCAAGGCTACGAAACCGGGCCTCATACGCCGCCATGTGAGCTGCCATCTGCTGAGTCACCTGCCCGGTCACTACCACAGTAATCTCCTCCCTCTGCTGCGCCAGCCTCGCATCCAATTGCTCCTTATGCTTCTCGCTCTCAGCTTCAATGGCTCTTTCAAGTTCAGCACAGGAGACCATCATCCCGCCAGGATTCTACGACCGTGCTTGGGACGGTGTATAGTATGAGTGAATGGTGCCACGTGCAGGCAGAATATTCTTACTGACCCCTCGAACAAGACCCGCATACTTAGGCTTATTGCCGTGCGCCTGGGCATAAGCGTTATTTGGTGTCCACCTAATCGTGCCCTAGGGCCCATTTACCAGTTTTGCAGGGTCAGTTTTCAATAACTCCTTCATCCATGCCTGTACATGATCATTGTTATATATATAATTGTTAAGACTCAATAAGTTAATACATAAATAAAAATTCACGACAAGGTGTAAGGCACTTACAATTCTCTCTGCAACCACCAAATTTGGGCAGCTACCATCTTTCTTTCTATGGGTCTTGATGTAATTCTTCGCTCGCGTACGAGCCTTGCCCGAAGTAATTACCTACAATAAGTTCAAACCATCAATGAAACGTTGGTATATATACTACGCAATATATGATATATACATATAGTTATGGTAAATTAGAGTAGTATGTCCTCATGTGCCACCCTTGCGAAGCTCTTCGAGCCGGTATAGTGTGGTGTTTGATTATATGCTCGTATGTCTTTCATGTGTGCACAATAATCCTACGAACACAACATGTAGACGTTATTAATAGCTAAGCCATCGAACAATTACAATTAACGAAACACAAATAGTTTGAAGTGATTTACTTGATCAGCGGGATCACACCACTTCACCAACAATTTTTTCACGTCTACGGGGTTGTACTTTGCAATTGTTTGGCCCATCCTCGCCGCCACTGTCACAGGAGTATCGCCACTCTGAATCATGAGCTTTTTCCTTAACTCTTGCCTCAAAAGCTTTAGCTTCTCGCCCATGTCTCTGAACGCGTCTTTTTTTATTTCCGTCATATCTAACCCAGGCATGATGTAGAAATGATTCTGCATCAGTTAAAAACTAAGGTATTAAAGCGCTGGTTGTTTTACGAAATTTAATATACAAATGCTACATATCATAAATTAAGAACATTTAATCTACACTTACCATCAATGATTCAAATAAATCCTCCTTCCTATTTTCTGGTACCTCCTTCTAGTCGTCAGATAGCCAGATAAAGGACCCGCTCTTGCAAGTTTTGCCCCATCATCCATCTAAATTTTGAACCGCTTAGTCCTATGGGCTGCCGGAGCCATTATACTCCATGGCGATCATTTTCCCATTAGGAATGTCCCACAACTTGTGGGAGTCATTTACGGTCAACACTTCAAAGTTATTATCGCTATCTGCAATGATGAAGTATTAACACACAAATGGTGAAACATATATTATTTGAATTTATGTACTAATTAACTACATATACCATCATGCGTAAATATGTACAAATTTATAGTTCAGGATAGCATACATACATACCTATCGTGCAAACCTAGTTGATAGCCAATACTGGCCAAGAAGGGTCATGCTGCTGATTGTGCGCATCACCTGTCCCATCATCCATGTCATCGGGGGCATATGTCTTACTATCATCCACACGTGCTCTGCTGTGTGGCAGCCAATCAAAATAGCCGTGCGGCAGTATACCAATTTGTGTCAATGTGGGTCCCAGGGATAGCATACGCGGGGATTCGTTGGAGTCGCGAGGAGTAGGCTCATATCGACAATACCCTAGCTGGCTAAGGCCTGTCGGATGGGATGGGTCAAGAAAATCCGGGCCAAGATCAATCGAAGAGCCGAAAATGTCGAAGACATAATCGTCTCTCGCAGGTGTATGCCCTTCCACATGCTGTGGAAGTATCGGTCGATACCCTGATTGCTGCCCTAGAAGCATAGCGGCTTCCTGCGACTCACTGTCAGTAAGGGCATGATGCGATCTCGACCCACAAGATTGTGTCCTCCATCCTCTTGTCTTCCCCCGAGTACTCATATCTACCTGAGAAATATAACACGCACCCAATTAGTTATGTGTATAGTGTAAGAAATATTCACTGCTTATGTAAAAGAAAATTGACAATCAATGTACAAATAAATAACAACAAACCAATCAACGTACAATATTTAATTCATATGGAATTACATACGCTTCGATTGGTGTGATGCCGGGTCGGATGTATTGGAAGTCATCATGCGGATTGTTTAGGTGATTATTGTTTAAAATGAGTGGCTCACTCTCATGATAGTTGGCATGATCATCATCATGAGACGCTTGACCCTGACCAATGTTGCATACGTTATTAGGTTTAGTCCTCACCGCACAAGCCCAATCTGGGTTCTTTTCATCTTCGACGTAAAAAATTTGTTCCACTTAGGAAACTAGTACATATGGCTCATCATTAATCAGCTTCCCCCTGTGGACAAGGTTTTTGAAGTTGACAACCGTTACGCCATACTCATCCACCTTGTATCCCCTATCCCTTGTGTTGTCTGCCCAATCACACTAGAACATAACATACTTCGTCCTGTCGTAATACTCCACCTCAAGTATTTGTGTTACCTTCTCGTAGTATGTTTCGCCATCAATAGTCGGCACGCACACGTCACTATTCTGAGACCTCTTTCCCACATCATGTGTGACAGTGCGAAAGAACTTGCCGTTTACCACATATCTGTTATATTGGACAGCTGAGACCATCGGCCCTCTACAATACATTACTAGTTTGTCACCCATATCCGATCGTCCGAACAATCGACCTACGAGTCATATACAATGGTGAAGTGTAGTTCGTGCGATGAGGAAACATTTTGGAATTTACAAGGTGTGCATGACATTAGTCTTACGTAGTCACGATAGCAATTGCAAAATTGCTCAAAATGTTGGGTTTCCAATTGATCGTCCATCGTTCACCCCTATTTGCAGTTTGCCTTATCGAATCCCTGTGCATCTTACATGTTGAGATAAAAGCATTTACTTATAATTCACAACTAACGGTGTTACAGGATATGAACATGCATATCTTGATTACACAATACTCACACTCGCAATTGGAGGAACTCATCTGAGTTAAACATAATGTAACGGTGAATCTGTGTCATCGTGAGTCGGTCGAGGACGACTTGGGTTCCCGCCCCTTTAGGCCCATCGAGGTTTCGTTGCGCCCTATTGTGAAATGTCGGTGCGTTCTCTAAATATATCGAACAGAACGTCACCAACTCGGTTGCTATGTAACCCTCTGCAATGCAGCCCTCAGGAGCCGCTTTATTATGCACAGTAGATTTGAATCCCCCGAGGCTCCTATATATCAAAACTAGTCAATCATTACATATAATAATTGTTTTTAAATAAATAAAGAGCAACAGAATTTTAAATTTAATTTTTTACGCGAAATTTTACCTCTCAGCCGGATACATCCACCTATACTGTACCGGTCCACTGAGTCAGCATTCACGGACAAGATGCACCACAACATGAACCATGCTGGTGAAAAAACTAGGGGGGAATATCTATTCCATCTTGCACAGAGTGATATAGATGTCAGCCTCAAGTCGGGCCATATCTTTTTGGGTCAATGCCGTTGAACATATGCCCCTGAAGAATGTAGACATCTCAACCAGAGGTCTAACCACGTTACCGGGCAGTGATCCACACAATGCAATCAGGAGAAGTTGTTGCATCAATACGTGACTGTCATGACTCTTCAAACCCGATATCGTTCGGTCCTTAAGTTTTACACATCGGGAAATGTTCGAGGCATATCCGTCTAGCACCCTTATATTTCGAAGCACTTTTAGGAAATTAGTTTTATCCTCTTTCGACATCATGTGGCAAGCATGAGGCATCTAGATTCTCCTATCATCACCCGTGAAAGGATGAAGTGTATGTCTCAAACCCATTTATTGCAAGTCTTTACGGGCTTGAAGGTTGTCCTTCGTTTTCCACTTAATGTCGAGTATTGTGTCACTTATATTGTTCATCACATTTTTCTCAATGTGCATCACATCAAGGTTGTGCCGCAATAAATTATCCTACTAATACGGCAACTGAAAGAAAATACTTTTCTTCTTCGACAATACATTATCAGTCATCTTCCTCTTTGCATGTGAATTATTAATGTTAACTTACTTACCGGGGCTCTCATCCCCAAATACCATTCCATCTAACTGTTTTAGGATTTCATCTCCATTTGGCATTTCAGAGGGACATTCTAGTTCTTGGTTACCGTCAAATGTCCTTTTATTCCGCCTCCACGGATGATCCATGGGCAAGTATCGCCTATGCCCTATAAAACAAAACTTATTACCGTGTTTTAACCGTCTAGACCTTGTTGCATGCATACAGTAAGGGCATGCCTTTCCACCCCTTGTAGGCCACCCAGACAAGTCCGCGTATGTCAGGAAGTCATTAATTGTCCACATCAGCTGCGCTCGGAGCAAGAAATTCTTTTTCAGGGAGACATCAAGTGTCCGTACCCCCACACTCCATAGTTGCTGTAATTCCTCAATTAATGGTTGGATGTAGACTTTTATATCCATTCCAGGTGAACTTGGGCCTGGAATAATCAGGGATAATATGAAAGACGCTTGTTTCATGCACATCTAAGGAGGCAGGTTGTATGGTACAAGCATTACAGGCCAAGTATTGTGGGATGTGCTCATGTTCCCAAAAGGATTAAATCCGTCCGAGGTTAGGCCAAGTCTTACGTTCCTACTGTCCTGTGGACGGCGTATTATCTCTGAAATAATCAGGGATAATACGCCGTCCTTAGTGCGGCCTTCTGCATGCCACCTCATATAGGGTGCAGTATGCTTTGACATAAAAAACCTCTATAGTCATGGTATGATGAGAAACCATCATAAAACCTTGACCGGACGTCTCTCACTCGACGATATAGGGTGGCCATCCTCGTCCAAATGAATTTCGTCCTTCCACTTAGATTTTCCACATTTAACACATGAATCTAAGTCCTTATTGCCCTTCCAGAACAACATACAATCATTGCGATAAGCCAGAATCTTCTCATACCCGAGTCCCATGTCCCTCAGAAACCGTTTGGCCTCATATGTATTAATTGGCAAAGCTTCATCATCTGCAGGCAGCAACTGATTGATTAGCTCGAGAAAATATGAGAATACCGTGTCACTAACTCCACCCACACACTTCAAATTGTACAGATGTACAGTAGCACTCAGCTTGCTATGTTTGATCTTATCATGAAGCGGTTTGTCTGCGTTTTTAAGCAATTCCTCGTACTTTCGTACTTCACCTCTATCGGCTTCGTCATGCACAATGTGTTCTTCCTCTCCATGCACCTCAACTCGAGGCTCACTGTTGTTATCTGTGACTTCATGCATATTTCCACCCTGTTCAGTGCTTGCACCCACAGCTGTGGCCGGATGTGCTGAATTCAAGTCTTTAACGGGATCTCAAACAGGCCTCTTGCCATGATAAATCCAGTATTTGTATTGGGGCCACATTCCTTTCCCCATGTCAAGTGGTCATATACCAAACCTGGGGGGGTGTCTCCTGTTACAGCGACACGCCTTACAGGAGCACACAATAAGTTTGTCTAGAGTGTCATAATTCCTAACTGCGAAGTCCACAAACGCTCTACATCCATCTTTGTATTCCTTCGTACCCCTAGACTTCTTCATCCAACTCTTGTTCATAGCGTTACTACGTATATTAGAAATATAAATATATAAGAATTACCCTAAACTTAAACATAAATGCATTAGTATGGCCCATGGGAACTGTAAAAATGAAAAAGTAAAACTAGGTTCATTACTTTTTTGTTATTCTTTTCTTTCCATTTTTTTTTTTTTTTTGCTTAATATTTACATAAACTAAATTTGCAAGTAACCCAAACACAAAATTGAAGCCCAAAACTTAAATGCATTTGGTACAGGGACCCTAAATAAGTTAAATTTATGTATGTTGTGGCCAGTTTTTGTAAATGCATTTGTTATGTATATATTTGGGCCCTAAATAAAATAAATATAGGTTAGTTATTT
>NC_081544.1:18368063-18368219 GCF_901000735.1 Corylus avellana | reverse complement strand
ACATTTTATATTTTCCTATTTTATATCGCCTTTGTTACAGGGATCCTAAATAAAAGAACTCTAGGTTAATTTTTTTTTTTTTTTCAAGACATTTTTTTATTATCCTTATCTATTTTATGCAATTTACGAAATTTAAATTTTCAAACCTTAAACCAC
>NC_081544.1:18367357-18367781 GCF_901000735.1 Corylus avellana | reverse complement strand
TTTTTTCTTTTCTTTTTTTCTTTTTTTTCGCATTCTCTATTTTTTTTATTACTTTTTTAATCATTTATATAATAGGTTTGTAAAACCTACACAAAATAAAAAATCTAGCTAATTTCAAACTAATTACCTAAAAATCTATATGTAAATATTTTGCATGCATACTCATATTGAACAATCCTACATTCCTACGTACGTACCTATCATACAAACATGAGACCCTAAAAATCATATATTTCAAACAAATTAATAAGTTAATTACCTAACAAAAAATTTTGATCATATGTACACTGCAGAGAAGCCCAATCAATATATACACTATAAAAAAATAATAAATAAATAAAAAATAAAAAATTATATATATATATATATATATATATATACGTGATCGATGATAAGGTATGAGATGGCCGGAAAATGTGTGAGA
>NC_081544.1:18272601-18366080 GCF_901000735.1 Corylus avellana | reverse complement strand
TTTTGAACTTTGGGATTAAAATTGAAAAACTCCTGAAACTTCAAGGGGGTAAATTGCATTTTCCCTTATAAAGAACTTAATTACTATATGACAATATAGTAGAAAAAAACATATCATATATACTTTATGGGAAAAATCCACTTTACCCCTCCTGAAGTTTTAGGAGTTATTCAATTTAAACTCCCAAAGTTTAAAAATTGGCAATGTAACCCCCTAATGTTTCAAAAAATTTCAATTTAAACCGTCTGTTACTAATTTTCGTCAAATTGGACGAAAATTCATGAAATTACATAATTACCCTTACGCTATTTTAAAAAAAATTTCGTCCAATTTAACAAAAATTACATAATTACCCTTAGGCTTTTTAAAAGTATGATAGTATTGATTTGTTTAGTTATTTCATTAGCTTATATAAACTTTGTAATGTATTGCTCAAGTTTATTTCATGTTTACTTAAAATATGGCATGCATATTTCCACCCTATTCAGTGCTTGCATTCAGTTCCGATCCCTCTGGTTAATTAATTGATAAGGTTATTAAGAATCTAGCTCTTTTCATAATTACTCTATCAGATTGCTAATTAAGGAGTCACTAAATTTAATTAACTATAGCATTGCATGCAATCATGATTTGCCTGCCACAAAGTCTTAAGCCCTCATTTCCTTTTTATATGTATGTTTAACAACTCATCACTCTCACTAAACTTGTAATATATATGGCTCAAGTTTTTACAACTTATTATAGTTTGAATTATTAATACACATACTAAATTTGATAATAATAATAATAATAATAGAATGAATGTCAACAGAATCGAATGATTGTTTTCAAGATTCAACACTTGTAGTCTTGTATAAAAAAAACTCTTCTCATCTAGCAAATAATGCAAGGAGTCACTGAAACAATTATTTTATCATCAAATTTCTGAAAAAAAAAAAAAAAAAAATCTATCTTTTAATTTTTTTTAAATTTTTAACAATTTTGTAATGTGTTAAATTGACACGTTGCCATTTGGTAACGTGTCAACTTAACACGTTACAAATTTTGTAACGTGTTAAGTTGACACGTTACCAAATGGTAATGTGTCAATTTAACACGTTACAAAAATGGTAATGTGGCATCCTGACACGTTACCATATGCTAACATAGCATCCTAACACGTTACCATATGGTAACGTGTTGAATGAACACGTCACAATATGGTAACGTGTCAATATGACATGTTACTATAAGATGACGTGTCCGTTTAACACGTCATCTTATGGTAACATGGCATTTTTGACACGTCACCAAATGGTGACATGTGGAAAATGACACGTTAGTAAGCATTCTGGTAACGTGTCGTCTCTTCACACATTACCAAATGGTGATGTGGCAACAACTAATGAACAGTTGCCACGCCACTAAAAGCGTATTTTTTTGTAGTGTTTGTGCTATTTTGTTTTCTTTTTGCATTTTCTTTGTTTTATAGGTCATGGAAGAAAAGAAATCGTTTCCGAAAAAGTTACAAGCTTAAAGAGCAAATTGGGAAGACCTAGAAGTTTAATCAAATAAAGGAAATGATTAAATCGGAATTTCTCAAATTAGAGTCAAAATCAGATTGGATTCAAATTTGGATTCTGCACATGTCTCGGTATTTTAATTATAACTTTCAGTTCAAATATCAGATTGAAGTGATTAAAGTGGCATTGGGAATATAACTCAAAATGATACAAATCATTGTGAAATAGAATTTTCCTAATTCGGACTGCCACTATGCCAAAATCACCCTGCAAGATAGGAACGCAATTCTGGGCGAATCCTATTCCGATTTGGACTAAGGTTTTCTTTATCCTAATTGGATTAGGACTTAAATCTCCGAATTTCCTAGGATTAGTAGTGCTTCTAGGACTCTCCTAAGCCCTATAAATAGACCTCTAAGGCTCACAATTCAATACACAATTTCAATGAGACAACTTTGGGGAGAGGAATTGGAGGCTACTTCAAGGAGTCGTTTTTGGTTCTTTCTTTCCCTTTTCTCTTTTAGTTTTATTTTAATTATGAGTAACTAACTCTTAAGGAGGGCTAGATTGAAGCCCTAATTATATTTATTTAATATTTCAATATTGGCGCCTTTATGATAATCATATTGTGTTGCTTAGCTTGATTAATTCATGTTTTCTTGAATTCCTCATATGTATGTGATTGGCCATTATATGCATGTGGTATAGATTAGTTAATTAAATCAATTTGGATGATCGAGTCCTAGGTTTAATAAGAGTAACAAAAGAAATCCACACCAGTTTCTTGGGTTAATTAACATGGGGAACCGGGAGTAGACATCCATGCCATAGGCCTCATTTGTTTGTCGATTTCCACAAATTTATGCTTTATTAAATAACAACTTAGTAGACACCCATGCTAAATCCTTTAAGAAAGAAAAGAATTAGACACCTATGCCTAATTCGTTGCTTAGGAAAATCAATAGCTTAAGGAGTAGACACTCATATCCTTAGGTTGGCAAACATTAAGAATTCATAATATGATTGGATCATTGGCATATTGTTATATTGTCTAAGTATGATTAGTGGTGGATATCAAAGCACTGCCTTTACCTTTTCATTTATCTTTATATCTTTTTGTTTCTTTTTCACAATATCAATTTAGTGACAATTTGATATTTTTATCAATTCTAAAACAAAATCAACAATCCTCGTGGGATCGATCTCGTACTTGCTGCACTATACTATCGTTTGATCTTGTGCACTTGCGAGTAAAACGTACTAAATATTATCTATTAATTTAGGTAGTATTTAGCACAATAGTAACGACAGATATGAACGACCAACTACTACGGGATTTCACCGAAGAAGAATTTTGTGATGCACTTGCTCAGATGGCCCCTCTAAAATCTCTGGGACCGGATGGGCTTCCTACTAGTTTTTACAAGGAACACTAGTCCACATTGGTGTTGAGGTATGTAAATCCATTTCACAGTTCTTCGTTTCAGGTGTACTAGATGAGGAATTGAATTATGCACACATTGCACTTATTCCTAAAAAAAAAGAATCCTAAAAAGGTTTCCGAATTTAGACCTATAAGTTTGTCTAATGTGGAGTATAAAATTGTTTCTAAAACTTTGGCCAATAGATTGAAGGTTATTTTGCCATACATAATATCTCAAAATCATAGTGCATTTATTCCAGGTAGACTTATAACGGACAATGTGTTGGCAGCCTATGGAACATTACATTCTATGCACTCTAGGATGTGGGGGAAGTCTGGGTATATGACTAATAAATTAGACATGAGCAAGGCCTATGATCGAGTGGAATGAGTTTTTCTTGAAACAGTTATGTGTAGTTTGGGATTTGCTGAAAAATGGATTGGGTTGATCATGCACATAACGACTGTCAAATATTTGATCATTATCAATGGATCTCCAGAGGGATGTATTCGGCCATCTCGGGGTACAAGGCAAGGGGACCCTCTATCTCTTTAGCTTACGCAATTGTATTTTGCTGCCCTTTTGGGTGCTCTTAGGGGAGTTTCTACTTCCCCTAAAGGACCTAGACTTAACCATTTATTTTTGCAGATGATAGCTTACTATTTTGTCAAGCGACTTCCCATGATTGGCATAAGTTGACACATTTGTTGGAGAAATATGAAGAGGCATCGGGGCAAAAATTGAATAGAGACAAGACTTCAATTTTCTTTAGCAGAAACACTACCCAAGATGTTAGAGACCAACTCATCCATCTATTAGGGCTCCCAGTTGCGCAAAGGTATAATAAATACTTGGGACTCCCGGCTTTAGTTGGAAAGTCCCGGCTTAGTGAATTTCAAAATATTGTAGATAGAGTGAGAAAGAGGGTGGGTGTTGGAAGTCCAAGCTGCTATCACAGGCATGGAAGGAAATTTTACTCAAGGCTGTGGTGCAAGCTATTCCAACCTATAGCATGAGTATATTCCTATTACTAAAGACTTTTTGTAAGGAGATGAATGTGATCATGCAAAGATTTTGGTGGAGTCATAAGGAGAACGAAAAGAAAATTCATTGGATGAGTTGGGAGAAGATGAGACGACCCAAATCTCAAGGTGGGATGGGTTTTAGGGATCTTTGATGTTTTAACAAGGCCTTGTTAGCAAAACAAGGTTGGTGATTAGTGCAAAATCCGAAAAGCTTAACGGCAAAGATCCTGAAGGCCAAATACTATCCGAAGGGAGATTTCCTTGATGCAAAAATAGGAAATAGACTCTCTTTTGCTTGGCAGAGTATTCTTTCGGGGAAAAATCTGCTCCAAATAGTACGTCCTTTTGGATTCAAACGCCTTGCAGAATTTTGGCGGCAGATGAATCCGTAAGTGCTCGTATAAATACACAAGCAAGTGGATGAAACACCCCCCTCATTCGAAGTGGTTTCTGGGAAGATGAAGCAGATATTATTTGTAGCCTTCCTTGGAGTAAGTATAGCAGCCTAGACAAACTGTTTTGGCAAGCCACAAACTCTAGGGACTTTACGGTGCATAGTACGTATTATCTTGAGAAGGAGAGAGTGGAATCCATGCAAGGAGAAGGATCAAAACCCTCGGAGCTTACTGGCATATGGAAGAATATTTGGGGGCTACAAGTTACTAATGCAACAATGGTCTTCTTAGGGAGGGCTAGATGTGATATTCTTCCCACTAAAAGCAATCTTACAAAACGTGGAGTTGTTAAAGAAGAGATGTGCATGTTTTGCTGTAGTGAGGTGGAGACAGTGGCACACATTTTGTGGACGTGCCCGTCAGTACATGATGTTTGGAGCGTAAGTGGGCGGAATTTCCAGAAGAGTTCGTGTGAGGCTGCAAATTTTATTGAAATCCTAGACTATCTTTTTCGACAATGTAATAGAGAGGATATGGATTTATTTGCTGCAACTACTAGGAGCATTTGGAGCCAACGAAAAGTGGACACCCTTCCCCAATTGTTTTAAAGCAAATTGGGACGTAGCCCTGTGCAAAGAGAGAAGGCGTATGGGAATCGAGATTATCATAAGGGATTTCAAAGGCCTCGTATGTGCAACTCGAAGTAAAACTATGGAGATCTATACGGAGGCTACAATTACAGAAGCCATAGGAGCTCTAAGAGCGATGGAATTCTGCAAGGAGATAGGGTTACAGGAGGTGCTTTTTAAAGGTGATGCTGAGGTGGTAGTAAAAGCCGTTAATAATAAGGACTCTATGTGGTATCACTACGGACAAATTATAGAAGACATAAAATTATTCCTGGTCTATTTTAGACGGAGAGAGGTACTTTATGCTAAAAGAGAAGCAAATGGGGCGGCACATGGTTTGGCGAAAATGGCGACACGTGAACAGATTGATAAAATATGGATGGAGGAGATCCCTAGTATTGTCCTTGATATTATAAGTTTAGAGCAATTTTCTAATTCTGTTTAGAGTTTCTACACTCTAGATTTATTTGATGAAATGAAGATGAAGTTTCTTTAAAAAAATATGTATAATTTGTTATTATATAATCATATAAATTAAAATAATAATACATTAATACTTTAATTGTGGTTATAAGTAACACATTGTTTAATCCAATGTCAATTACTTAATTTGATTTATACGAATCACATTATCATTGTACATTAATAATATGATTAACTTTAATAAGTATTTGAATTATCATTGAATCATATAATTAAATATTGATATTATACATTTATATTATTCAATATGCATAATTGCATATATGTATAATGTATAATTATAATTTATAACATATATGGACTTATAAGTTTATAACATACATTGGAACTAAGTCTCTAGATACTTAATTATTATATTAGTATGAACTTGCATACATATGACTTATGACTTATGTCATATTATATATGCGTAATTTGTTATTATATAATCAAATGATTTAGTGATCAATTGATCGTGTGATATATTTAAATTATAGTGATAATATATTAATACTCAAATTGTAATTTAATTATCTCCAAAAGAATTGTGATTTAATGATCAATTGATTATGTTATATGTATAAATATAATTATAATTATCAAAATATATTATATAAAAAGGTGTTTAGCGGTTACGGTTAGTAAACTCAATAACTGCTAACCTCTAACTGCTAGGCGGTTATAACGATTAAGCGGGCGGTTAAATAACCACTGACCTTTACACCCCTAGCTAAAATGGAGGGTTATAGACAATTTTAGTTATTTTATTGTTATAAACAAATGTCCTTATTGGTAATTTTTCCATAAAATTGCAATTAAATACTAATGTTATCCAAATATTCAATTAATAGAAAAAATAATTTTTAGGGGTAACTTCATTTTAAACCTGTGAATTACCACACGATTTGAACTCCTTCCCAAAAAAAAAAAAAAAACTTCAAAACCTCTCAATTTGAACCGCTGAACTTTTAATTGTAGTCAATTTGAACCCCTCCGTCAGATTTAAAACGTTAAAAGTGGAACAATGACGTTTATACCCTTGACTTTTTTTATAAAATTTTAAATTTACCCTTAATTCCAATTTTTTTTTTTAATTTCTTTTTAAGTAAAGAAAGATAAAAGGGGCCTTGGCCATTCAAAACCCTAGTATTTCAAACCATAGCATCGGCAATTGCTTCAGAAAACAATTCGATATATCTCTTTCACACACAAATCGGACATGCTCACATGCTATTTTTCAACAAACAACTAACAAATTATCATCCAAGTGGCTTATTTTCACTGCGCGCTAGATCACATTAGCACAATCTTTAGAAATTCCAACAGCAGTGAACAAAACAAATTGTTCTCGAAATACAAACGAAAGTGCACTTTGGGGATCAGATCGAGCTTACATGAAGAAGTGTTAGGGGTGAACACCAATAGTCACAGTAGCAAATCAATCTACCCCTCTTTGTGCAAATTAAATAGTCATAGTAGCAGAATAATAATAAAGCAACTCACAAGCAAGACACCAAGATTTTATGTGGAAAACCGTTCAATGTGAAGGTAAAAACCACGGGACCTAGTCGAGTCAAATCTTCCACTATCAATAATAATGAGTTTACAATTGTCTTCTCTAGAGGTTATCACCACATCAAGAATACGTGCATTCTTGGATTAAACATAAATTCATCACCCTAAAGTGGATTCCAACAAGAATAAAGAAAAATCTCACCAAGTAGGTATTAGCACCCAAGAGACTAGAGAAGAATTCCAACGATCGACACCAGTCAATACGTAGCACTCGTTGTCAAGAGCAACATACTAAAATTGCATCAAGATCGGACCACAAACAACCTTGCAATCTCTGATGGATGTGATTAAGAAAAAACCTTTTTCTCTTTCTTTCTCTCTCTCTCCTTGCGCCGCACTTTTTCTTTCCTCTCCTTATTTTTCTCTTCTTTTGTCTCACTCAAGAAACACACATATAAGTGTTTCTTTTATACTACAAAACAAAACCCTATTGTTTTGTTATAGGCTTATAGCCCATGTGGTCCCCACATAAGAGGGACCCCCCAACAAATCTCCCCCTCCCTACTATGTGGGGGCTCCACCAAGCCCGCTGTGCTTTTGCAAATTTCAAGTTTTTCCATAGGCAACGATTTTGTTATTATATCTGACCCATTGTTATCAGTATGGATTTTTTCAATCTATAACAGCTTATCCTCCAGTGCATCACGAATCCAATGATGCTTAACATCGATATGTTTCGATCTTGAATGGAAAGTTGAATTCTTACTGAGATGGATGGCACTCTGACTGTCACAGTAAAACACATACCTCTCTTGATGTAGACCCAGTTCTTATAAGAACTTTTTCATCCAAAACAATTCTTTGGCCTCTTCAGTGATTGCAATGTACTCTGCCTTTGTGGTAGACAAAGAAACACACTTTTGCAATCTGGATTGCCATGACACTGCTCCCCCTGAATTAGTAATCAGGTACCCTGAAGTAAATTTTTTTTAATCAATATCCCCAACCATATATGCGTCTGTAAACCCAACAAGCACCTGTTGACCACTGCCGAAGCACAAACATACTCTTGAAGTACCTCTGAGATACCTGAGATTCCATTTCACAACTGCCCAATGTTCTTTGCCATAATTAGAAAGGAACCGACTAATAACTCCAACAGCATGAGTGATATCAGGCCTCATACACACCATGGCGTACATTAAACTACCCATGGCTGATGCGTAAGGCACTTTCTTCATTTCATCTTTTTCTTTCTCACTTGTAAGACTTTGCTTTGAACTCAACTTCAAATGACCTGCAAGTGTAGAGCTCACTTCTTTTGCCTTACTCATGTTAAACCTGTCCAATACCTTCTTGTTATGACTCGCTTGCGATAGCCACAATTTTCCTTTCTTCCTATCACAAGAGATCTTCATACCAAAGATCTACTTTTCGGGTCCCAAGTCCTTCATATTAAAGGACTTACTCAACTCTTTCTTCAGTCTGTCAATTTTACTAGTGTCACGACAAACAATCAACATGTTGTCCACATATAGCAAGAGAATAATAAATTCTCCATCAGAGAATTTCTTCACAAATACACAATGATCTGCTGTAGTTCCGTTATACCCATGATCAACCATAAAGGAATCAAACTTCTTATACCACTGTCTCGGTGCCTGCTTGAGTCCATACAAGCTCTTTTTCTACCGACACACTAGATGTTGTTTGCCATTAGCTGTGAACCCCTCTGGTTGCTCCATATAAATTTCTTCCTCCAAGTCACCATGAAGGAAAGCAGTCTTCACATCAAGCTGTTCGATCTCCAAATTCATTTTGGCAGCCAAACTCAAAACAACTATGATAGAAGACATCTTTACTACGGGTGAGAAAATTTCATCAAAATCAATGCCCTTTGTTTGACCGATCCCCTTTACGACAAGTCGCGCCTTGTACCTTGGATGTGATCTGTTTGGTTGAATCTTGCGTCTAAACACCCATTTATTCTTGAGTGCTCTTTTGCCCTTAGGCAGTTCCACCAAATCATATGTGTAATTCTCATGCAAGGATTTCATCTCGTCTTGCATGGCTTCTAACCATTGATTTTTCTGGTAATGTAGTATAACCTCTTGATAACTTTCTGGCTCTCTCCCATCAGAAAGTAACACATACTCATTAACTAAATACATTTTGGAAGGCTGTCGGTCTCTGCTAGATCTCCTCAATTGAATCTCAGTGGATGGTTCTGAAGAAGCTTGCTCTAGGTGTTCTTTTGACTCCACATTATCAATTGCAGACTCACCATTTTCACCAACTATATCAACCTATTCTTCTTGTACATCTCCCATGTGTTCATCATGCATCATACAAGGAGGAATAACTAGATCCAAATCAACACGGTATTCATTGAAAGACTCTGCCTTTTTCTGATCCAAGTCTTCAAGGGTTTGATCTTCAAAGAATACGACATCTCTACTTCATATGATTTTCTTATTAACTGGATCCCACAATCTGTAACCAAAATTCTCATGCCCATAACCCATGAAGATACATTGCTTGACTTTGTTATCAAGCTTTGACCTCTCATCTCTAGGAATATAGAAGAATGCCCTGCAGCCAAACACTCTCAAGTGCTGAAAAGAAACATCTTTCCCTGTCCAAACCCTTTGAGGAATGTCACCATCCAAAGGAGCTGAAGGAGAAAGATTTATCAAGTCAACTGCTATCCTCATTGCCTCACCCCAAAAATGTTTAGGCAATTTTGCATGAGAGAGCATACACGTTCTCTCACAGATGGTTCTATTCATTCTCTCTGCTACACCATTATGCTGCAAAGTCTTGGGCATAGTTTTCTCAAGCCTGATCCCATGGCTTTTACAATACTCTTCAAACGGTCCTCTGTATTCACCACCATTGTCTGCACAGACGCATTTTAACTGCCTTCCAATTTCTCTTTCAACCTTCATATGAAAAACTTTGAACACACCCAATACCTGATCTTTAGTTTTCAAAGTAAACACCCATACCTTTCTAGAGTGGTCATCAATAAAAGTAACATAATAAAGTGCACCACCTTGAGTTTTAGTGTCCATAATGCTGACATCAATGTGAATTAAATCAAGAATAGTAGACTTTCTTGATGAAGAGAATTTTTGAAATGAAACTCTTCTTTGTTTTCCAACAAGACAATGAGTACAGGTCGTTAGTGATATACCTTTATTATTAGGTAGGAGCTGTTCTTTGGCGAGAATCAGAAGTCCCTTCTCACTCATGTGGCGAAACCTCTTGTGCCATAGCTCAGTGGAGTTTTCATTCTCGTCAACAATCGCATCACCCTTGACTAGTCTTGCATTTGTCTTGGTAGATAGTGTTAATCTTCTTTCCCCTGTCTAAGATAAGAGAACCCTTACTCAGTTTCCACTGTCCACCTCCAAGATAATTGTGGTGGCCTTCATCATCAAGTTTCCCAATAGAAATCAAGTTGAAGCACATTTCAGGAATATGTCTGACATCCTTGAGAATCAATTTGCACCCAATGCTGGTTTCTAGCTGTATATCTTTCATGCCCATAACTTTACACTTTGCTTCATTTCTCATCCTGACCCAACCAAAATCGCCACTGGTGTAGGAAGAGAAGAAATCTCTATGTGGAGTAATATGAAAAGATGCTACTATATCAACTACCCACGTAGATTTATCACATGCGAGATTAGCATAAGCAAATACTACATCACCATCAGATGGAATTGCTGCAAATACTACATCACCATCAGGCAACTGCTACAGAGTCTTTTCCTTCTTGATGTTCTTCGTCTTTTCCTTTTAATTGTTCACTTTTAAACTTTCTACAATCTCTTCTTATATGCCCAGGCTTGCCACAGTGAAAACATTTTATGTCTGTTTTTTAGTAGGACTTTCCTCTTGACTTGTCATGACTGTCATACCTGTGAGGTATTTTACTTTTACTTCTCCCCCGCCTTTCTATAACAAGTGCCTTTGAACGAGAAGAAATACCTTGCTCTTTTCCTCTTGCCTTTTCGTTGAACATGCTGTCTTTTACCATACCCACAGTTATCACACCGTTGTGAGCCGAATTACTGAGTGACACCACCAAGGTTTCCCAACTGTCTGGCAAAGAAGTCAACACAAGTAATGCTTGCACCTCATCATCTAGTGCAAGTATCATGGTAGACAACTCATTCAACAATCTCTGAAAATTACTTAGATGCTCTATTACACTATGCCCATCATTGTACTTTAAATTCACAAGCCTTCTTATCACAAAGGCTTTGTTTTGAACAGTCTTTCGTTCATAAAGGCTCTCTAACATATGCCAAAGACTGTAAGCATCAACTTCTTTGGCTACATGATGAAAGACACTTTGATCAACCCACTGCCTAATATACCCAGCAGCTTTCCTATTCAATTTCTTCCAATCATTGTTGGTTACAGCAACTGGTTTAACACATTTCAACTCAATGGGGTCAAACAACTCTTTGCAATACAAAATATCTTTCATCCTAGTCTACCAAATTGAATAATTGGAAGCTGTAAGTTTAACCATGCTGTTAGATAACTCTTGTATTTAATTTAGACAAGAACTCCACACGAACAATGAACCAAAGTCTCTGATACCACTTTGTTAGGGGTGAACACCAATTTCAGATGCTCAGCGGAATTAATCTACCCCTCTTTGTGCAAATTAAATAGTCACAGTAGCATAATAATAATAAATCAACCCACAGGCAAGACACCAAGATTTTATGTGGAAAACCCTTCAATGCGGAGGTAAAATCCACGGGACCTAGTCCAGTTCAATCTTTCACTATCAACAATAATAAGTTTACAATTTTCTTCCATAGAGAAATATCTAAAGGTTATCACCACATCAAGAATACATGTACTCTTGGATTAAACATAAACTCATCACCCTAAAGTGGATTCCAACAAGAATAAAGAAAGATCTCACTAAGTAGGTAATAGCAACCAAGCGACTGGAGAGGAATTCCAACGATCGACACCAGTCAATATGTAGCACTCGTCGTCAGGAGCAACATACTAAAATTGCATCAAAAGTAGACCACAAACGACCTTCCAATCTCTGACCGATGTGATTAAGAAAAAACCTTTTTCTTTTTCTTTTTCTTTCTCTCACTCTCTCCCTATGCCGCACTTTCCATGGGCCGACTCTTTCTTTCTTCTCCTTATTTTTCTCTTCTTTATCTCACTCAAAAAACACACATATAAGTGTTTCTTTTATACTACAAAACAAAACCCTATTGTTTTGTTATAGGCTTATAGCCCATGTGGTCCCCACATAAGAGGGACCACCCAACAAGGAGGCGGTGATGACGAGGCCGATCGCAAGCATGAGCACCAATAGGGTTGGGTACAACACGTCGGGGACGGCCAAACCCACACGGATCAAGCTTACATGAAAAAAGAGGCGGTGACGACGAGGCCGATCACGAGCATGAGCACCAATAAGGTTGGGTACCATGCGTCGGGGACGGCCAGACCCACAGGTTTCCTGGCCAATTTTTCTTTTTTGCTTTTTTTTTAAAAAAAAATGAAAATTAAGGATATTTTTGTCTTTTAGGTTTTTCCGTTAGAAATTAATAGCTAAATCTGACAGAAGAGTTTAAATTGAGAGGTTTTGAAGTTTAGGGGCACTTGTCAAATTGCATGGTAATTCAGGAGTTTAAAATGAAGTTACCCCTAATTTTTAATATGTTTTACCAAGCTTGTATGATTTTAAAAAGTAGTAATTTCAAAAACTTCATTTAAAAAAAATTAATTTAAA
Source organism: Corylus avellana (assembly GCF_901000735.1). NCBI lineage: Eukaryota > Viridiplantae > Streptophyta > Magnoliopsida > Fagales > Betulaceae > Corylus > Corylus avellana. The sequence goes on along the minus strand of NC_081544.1, from coordinate 18,353,343 downwards.
ATTGCATTTATCCTCCCCCGCTTCTTTCTTTCTTTAGTGAAGCTGATTGCAAGTAGAAAAGGGATCCTAATCTTATTTTAGTTTTTTTTTTTTTTTTTTAAGGGCTTATTTTAGTTAATTAGGTGTGAATGTGAGATTATTATAATAAAATCGTAGTTAATTTTATTATAATAATCAAAGTCAGAACGAAAAATAGGCCAAACTGTCAAAGTCAAACACACGGAAGCACTCAAAGCAGCCATGCATATTAGCGCATATATATATATATCAATTACCACGAATTAAAAGTCAGCAAATGTCACTTTAATTTGTTTCCTTTTTGTATTCCATCTTTGACCTTTTGCTTGTCTGAAACCCTAAAGTAGTCAACTATTTATTAATTTGACTTCAAAAATAGCAGAAATCTTCCTAATTATGAGATTATTATTTTTTTCATTTTTCATAATACAAGAAATTTCTTATAACTTTCAGCTAACCTTCTACCAAATCTCTGCCCTTCTGCATGCTTCCTTCGGATTTTCAATTATTTTTTTTTAAAAAAAATAAATTAAAAATAAATCTTAGCCTACATCAAAATTAAATTTGACCTCTCATTTATATTTTGATCATTTTAAATAAAAAATTCTAATTCCGTCCCTGCCTTTGTAGCCCTAGAATTAGAGGCAGGAATGAATGTCAGTGGATCAAATGGCAGAGTCGGTTTAAGGTTGTAATATACGAGTCAGTCAAATGAAGAAGGTGATGGAACCTTCCAACAAGTGTAGAAGCAGTTGGCTAGCCACCCAATCACACCTATCCTCTCTAGTGTCTACTACTAGCCATCATGCTTTGACCAGAGATTACTTAATTATTAATTGCTTAGAATTAGATTAATAACCTATTAAATTAAAATATATATGTAATTATTTGATTCAATAATATAACACCTTGTTTTGTTAAGTCCACTTTTGGTTACCACGCGTGGGATTTTAAGGCTTGTTTCACACATGGAAAGAAGCTTTGTTTTGGCCACCCAAAATAGAGGAGGTAATGAGTCACATCATTGTTGATTTTTTTTTTTCCCCACATTTTCTTGTTATTTTTCCTTTTTAAATCATATTCTCATATCCTAAAATAATACTCCACGCCAGAATTTATACATGTATTGTGCATAGGAGGAAGAAAGCATGTAGAAAAATAAACCAACTACTCTCTTTGTCATCTAATTAATAAGAATTGTTTGAATTGTGAATTATTTCTTCAATAAAATTACCCTCTTAATTATCATACCCAAGCTTCCAAGGATGGCATGATCAATCTGTAATGTTACTTTAACCTCAAGAATTACACCTTTGGTTTCTTACAACTCATTAAGTTTTTGAAGTATAATTTTTAATTGAAGTATTCTCATTAATATTCAATCAATTCATTAAAAATATTGGGGAAACTACATTTACCCCACTATAATTACGGTTGGGAATTTTTTTTTTTTTTTTTTGACATGTCCACGCAAGAGAGGGATGAAGGATTTGAATTAGTAACTTCTGTTTTATAAGGGGTGGTCTCCAGCCGATTAAGTTACCCCTTGAGAATATTACGGTTGGGAATTAGGCTGACAGCGAAGTCCACCCCACAAAAATGTGCTCCACTTACTCCGTCATAGGCTCAAATACCAAAGTAAGACCTGAAACTAGGCTAGCCAAGATCTAGTATGATGTGTGATCCAGAAAATTAGAGATTTATTCCTGCGAGCTAGAGAATCTCGAGATCCATTTGTGAGATATCTCGCACTTCTTGAGATCTATTCAACAATCTCATGTATCTTAAGGGAACAAACATCCTAGTCTTAAGCATTAATCCCACAATCCAAGGGACCCATAATCAATGCTCAAAGGTTATTGCAAGCCACTATAAAAAGGAAGCACCAATGAGGTAATGAGGACTTATGGACTCCCGAATAGAAAACTCTTGTCTACTCATCATTATTTTTTAAAACAAATAACTAACTTAAGTGATAACACATCCCGGCAAGCTCTCGTGATTACTTGATTCCTCTTTTACAAGTGTTCATCTAATCAGGAATTTGTTTCAACAACTATCATCATTTTTGAAATCACTCCCTCAACTAAAAAAAATTATGCGAATGGGGTAGCAATGTCGCCCATTCTGAACCCAAAAAACATTGCAACTCTAATAGTAGATTAGGAGAAACATTACAAAAATTAAATCATTGAGGAGACATTGCAAAAAGAATGGTAGTTAGAGGGGAATAAATGTAGTTAAAACATTAAATCTATTTAAGATGTATTCAAAATCATTACTTGCTGAATACCAGATTAAGAATTCTTACAATCCTCTCATATGAAAAAACATTATATATATAATAAGACCACATGGACAGACCGATAAGTACAAAAATAATTATATTGACCATGTGAGATGAATTTTACCAAAAAAAAAGACCATGTGAGATGAACAGGGAGTCGGTCGATAACTTAACATACAATGTACCGAAAGAGTCCCGAGAGTTGCCCAAGGGGCCAATTTTGGTAGGAAATCGGCTGGCAATAAAAATTCACCCAAATGAAGAAAGTTATTGCCCTTGTGGACCGCCTTTCCTTGTTTCCGCGCTATTCATGAAGGACTCGTGTGTCTTTTTCCCTTCTTTCCGTATATATACCATTGACCTGATAACTTTTATAGCTCCATCCCATTCCCAGGCAAAACCCCATATTTGAGAGCTACTCGAGTTCCTTCTTCCTTGCACCCAAAGGAATTGAAAACAAGGCGGCAGAGATCGATGGAGCACAACACCAACCAGAAGGGCATGGCCGGCGGCAGAGATGGATACAGGGGCGTGCCGGTTCACAGCCAAGTGATGAAGATCAAGCAAGAAATCGAGAAAATCCAGCACCCGTCGCTGCAGCAGGCGGAGATGAGCCGTGTTCTTCTCCGGGGATTCGCCAGGGAGCGCTCCCCTTCCCCGCTCGGATTGACTGGGAACGCTTAGGATGTTTGTCGTTTTATGTGGTTGGTTTCTGGGGCTTAATTAGTTGTACATAATAAAAATTATCCTTAATTTTGGTTTAGGAGGATTTGGTCTGAACTTAGAAAGAATATGGTGAAAGGCTTTTTTTGTGTCGTAAACTTCCATTTGAAATCTCAGACCGCTTGTTGCTCTGTTTTCATGGAATACCAGAATTTTGTTCTACCTTTCTTCCTCCTCTGTCTCTCTCGCTAACAGTAACACGCACGTATCTGAATGCAAAATTACCTCTTCTTTTCTTAAACATGCATGCCTCAATAGTTTTCTGTATTGGATTGCGAATCTACGATTAATCTCAAAATATATATATATTTTTTACTCTTTTTTTTTTTTTTTTTTTTTTCAACCATATTTTGTTTATTCTGTCAAGGCAAGATTCCTAACACTTCAACCACCCCACTGTCAAAAACGACTTTTTTTTTGGGTGGTTTTGAAAATTTACCCTCTTTTTTACTAATTCTACCATCACCCAATGATATATATAATTTTCCACAGCTCTGAAAGTTCTTGAGGAATACCTGAGAGAACTACAGTATCTCAAGAATGGCCAATTCCTTGCACACTAAGTCATAATTATTGTAGCATGTCAAGCAAAGCTCAATCTTGCTTACCAAGTTACATGCTTTATCCTTCACTCAAATCAAACAATGTAATGCCTACTGGATTAAAATGATTAAAGATTGGTTTTAATTGCCACAAAGTCGTTTAACAATTTACTAAATATCATTTTCTCATAAAAAATGGCAAAAAAAATAAAAAAAACAACAACAAACAAACAAACTTTTATGCTCACCAAGTCTACAAAGCGAGAAACTTGTAGCATTACTTGAGCAAAGACATTTTAAATAGGATCAATCCTGTTTACAGACACAATATCCCAGAATCTCAAAACAGAAAACATCATTAAAATATTTTGGACAACTATTTTCAACAAATTATTCTTACTAATAAAAAGTAAAAAATAAAAATTATTCTTGAAATAATAATATACTTAGAGGACAAAATTAGATATGCTCGGAATCTGAGAGTGCAAACCGCATACTCAGACATGTCTGCGTGTATGTGTCACCCACTTTAAGAAAAAGAGGCTTGTATCTCATAATTACATTATTGCACTCTGCTGAAATTATGGGAGGATAAACATTAAACACGGTCTTTCGTCTCTTTATTTATTTAATTCCCACGTAAGTGCATGTGTGAAATAATGCTACGATAAACCCAAGGCATCTGCTCTGCTCCATAAACTTTTTATTATTATTATTATTATTTTTTTTAAAAAAATTACTTAAATCTGTACAAGGCCAGATGTTAAACAAATTTTTAGGAGATACTATACTCTCCCATTTTAACCTAATGAAATTAGGCAAATGTACTCATCAGCTCTTGTTAAAAAAATAAAGAAGAAACTTCACTTAATCGTCTAAACTTTCATCACATTTGTAATTATTCTCTAAACTTCAAATACTTTCAATTTAGGATATTAATTTTTCATTTTTTTTTTCCAATTTAATATCTATTAGGACTTTTTGTTAAATACTAACGAAAGGGTGTCAAATATATATATATATATATATTAAAAAAAGAGGTATTTTGAGAATTTTGACATGATTTAACGAAAAATCCTAACATATGCGTGAAATATATGGGTGAAATTGAAAAAAAAAATAAATAAATAAATAAAATAAAAAAATAGAAGATGAATACACTATATTGAAAGTTGTTTGAAGTTTAAAGAAGTAATTGCCAGACAATTTAAGGGGGTTAAGTGAAGTTTTCTAAAAAACAAATAAATTTAATAACTAATGGAGGTTGGCACGTCAACCCAGTGGGATGAGAATAAACAGTGAATAAATAAACAGTAAAAATTTAAAATAAACCCCTGTGAAAAACCATAAGTGAACAAGGAGGTATAAACAGTCAAAATTTTCTAGAAACCCAATCATCAGGTTACTGAAAAAGCAAAAAAAAAAAACAAGTTTTAGCAATGGTAACATACATGACAATGTTGGACTAGTGAGATCGTTGAGAGCCAAGAAGCACACTGAAAATGACTCCCACCATCATAAATTAGCATTTTGCTGTTGGTGCCTCCTTCGAGGATAGTAACTTCACCCTCCTTGTGAGATCTCTCATCACATCTATGATCACAGATTTCTTCTGCATTCTGAACTGGATGGCCAACTCGGTTGAACCCGATACACCCTCTTTCAATAGGGATTCATCATCCATTAATTTGGTCGGGAAGTGTCCTAATGCAATCACACAGAGTGCGATAACAGTGCGGAAAGCGGCTACTTCGTTTGCAATACCCAGAGGAGCTTCAGCTGATAAAGATTTCAACGTGTTCAAATCATGTTTATGCACTGTTTCCATATCGGTCGCAAGGAGTACTCTTAAGGCTGCCAGCAAGCGTCCCTCCACCAACTCTTGCCCTCCTAAGCTGACCTGTTTGAAGAACAGAAGGAAAATGGAAATGATCATCCTTAAACTACTACAAAGAGGTAGTTTTTCATGTTTTTGTTAAGCATTACTGCAACTAGATTGATGGTATTGCTCCAACTTATGCCTTGAAAAAAACCACTAACAGCAAATATACAGCTTACAAGATTATGTTTATAAGATGACTGTAGGGGAGTTGGATATGCAATGAGGCTAGGCTTGTTCAACACTCTTTTGATAGTCAACAGGCAACGTATTTTTGTCGCCTTCCAAATAAACAAGCAGCCACAGAAGTACCATTATTTGGATAGTCTACAAGAGCAGTTTGTTCAAGGATTTTGAAACTGAAACATAACGAGGAAGAGTATTCTATCAAACATTCAGCACAAAGTCTAAATCTACAAGGGATGGCACAACGATGTTTTAGTGAAAATATCAAATAAACACCTTGTGCTTTCATCGGTTTTGATTTTATTTAACTACCTCGGGCTATCCAATTTTTCCAATTTCTTATTTTGGCCAAATCTTACAGATTATAGTAAGGAATTCAGCCGCCAAGTGTAAAAAAAATAAAATAAAATAAAAAAATAATAAATAAAAAATAAAAAATCATATATGACTAGTTACAAAACAAGATTTCTTAAACAGTGGCATTTATGAGACCAAATGCAACTTCAAAATACAAGCGGGAAAAAGAAGAGGAAAAAATTAAAGCAAGACTAAAATAGCTGAATTTTCTTTCACCTGAGATTGAGAAAAGAAAATAGACAATAAAGCTTGGTTCAACCTAGAGAAGTTGTACACGAGGAAACACGTTTCAATTAATTAAAAGTAAATCCAAAGGGGAACAATGATGGTAAGAGAGAGACAGACCTTGAGAAGAGGAGCTTCTCCATCTAAATTAAGCTGGGATAAAAACTTTTGCTGCCATGGAGCAGGAGCAGAGAAGTTGGGCGAAGAAACTCCAGCCGCCATGCTTGCAGCATCCAATAGAGCACCATCATATTTGAGCTCGATATTGTCATAGGGGTTTGACGGCATCACAAATCCATAATCCAGCAGGAAAAGATCATTGTTTAAACAGCCATAATTAAGTACTAAAGATTCATTTTGATTGATCACTGTTTCTGCTACAACCTGGTTTGAGAGAGAGAGTTAAGCAAAGAAAAATGTGATCCAACTTCAACACCCATTTAAGATTTGCGGGTTCAAAGAATTATGGAAAGCAAATAGAGAACATGCCTTTACTAGCATCCCGGCATCTTGTTCCTGAACTATTCGGGAATTTGGATTGAAGCTATGATTGCACATATCGATGAGAGGAAGCATCATGGGGACATCACTGTGGGTTCCATCTGGGAGCTTTTTACCATGCAAACGAAATGCCCTAGAAGAGACAGCTGACATTGCCCATCCTAGGGAAGATGCCTCTACATTTTGGCCACCAAAAGGGTGATCGTCTGGTTTCAGATTTTGAAGAGCATATCTGACATCTTGCTCAAAGTCAAGAAGAAACCGACATCTCTTGTTTACCTGGTAGAAGAAAATTGCTAGCATCTTTAAATATTATTGAAAACCCAATATGTATTCAAGGAATAACGACAGTGTCTATATTAGAACAACTCATATTTAGGTGTTGGATACAGATGTCCGAGTACCAGGGTTTGTCTAACTCCTTAACGCTTTAAAAATAAGGAGACAAGACCAAATTATTGAGGAGCCTGATTCTGTTCTTTTGTATTTTAGAGGAAAGTGAAGTGTACATGCCTGACATAGGTGCTTTCATAGATTTTGTTGTGCCATTTAACAAAAAAGCAAATATGCAAAGTAACTTTGAATTAGTGAAGATGTTCCTTTCTTCCTTTGTTATTCGCCCTTTGAATATGTTTGGTGGCTCTCTAACACATATTCCACATTCATACTGTTGGTAGAATTAGTTAGTTTGGTAAATTGCAACGAGTTTGTTAGTGAGCTGTTAAAAGACACTCGTAATTCTACCTTTTAATCAAATCTATATAAAGGGGTTGAGAGGGCTATGATTGAATCAATTTAGTCACTCTCTCTTTCCCATATTTTTCCATACACGTCTCTACACATACAATCTCTTTTATGTTTAACGTGGGTACTTGACACATCCTGAAGAGTTCATGAAACAAAGAATAAGTGTGCATATATGAAAACATAACCAAGAGAAACAACAAGCAAAAACATAACCAAGGAATTTTGCAACAGTATTAGAGCAAGAGAACACATTCGATGAAAACTGAAGAAAAATTGGATTTTCTGAGAGGATTTTCCAGCTGCACACACAGCCTTTTAGCAGTTTTGGTTTTAAGACATTGAAAGTGTTGTCTTTTAAACTGCTAAAATGACATACCTGGTGAAGAAGAGGAGCATACTGCAAGTTCTTTATATCCTCCCCAGGAAAGAAGATGGGTACACTGTAAGTTTCAGGGAGATTGCTGATGTATGGCCACCAAAAGGACCCAACCTTTGCTCTTTCTTGCAGAAGCTTCAAACCCAACTTCATTGCCCACAGTTCCTCTGTCAAATGCTCCCACAATGTCCAATTTACTCATATTCAAAACTCAGTACAGCCTAATATGCACAACTTGAAGTTACTAACCTATACTGAATAAAGAAACCTATGAGCTATCATGCAGGAGTAGAGTTTTATGTTATGAGAAGATTTGCATACAACATATAGCACAAGGACAACACACAGTTATGCATGCCATAGCTAAGTTATTAATGAAAACAGAACTTAACCACACCTTCTCAGATTATGCCATCAGTAAAATTTATAAAATACACATACATACATGTCATACTATAAAAACAAAATGCAGACAGAAGTTCTCAAAATCAACCACTTTTCTTTTTTAATTCATGCACCCTGTGCGATTAGAGCCTGGGACCTCTCATCCACCACCCCATCTTAAGAGGGTGGAAATGTCATCACTTGGTAAACTACTACATGCATGTTCTGGGAAACAATCATGTTTATATTCTTAAGGGGAATCTGGAATGCCAGACTGCCAGACATAACATAATAACAAACAAAATGTCTTTTATATGCCTTATACCATCACATTATATCCAAAAATAATTTACCAAGCTAAGGAATGATTGATGTGGAATAAACCTTGGCTTTGATAGACCCAAACACACTCGCTACGAGCAACCCAAAGTAATCGGGAGGAAACTAGGTTGGAGGACATGGCCCCACAAAGCAATACACACATGGGCAACAACCCATGCATGCTGAATGTGAGGAGTAACCGAAAATATTGTCGGCGGTGGTTCACGCAACATGGAAGTTACAAAGCTCAGGGGCGGCTTACAACTGCTTAAATGTGGGAGTTTGGTAGGAATACGTGGAGGACATTTAGTGTTGAGTGTGGTGTATATATATGGGTGTTTTTTAGTTGTTGGGTAGTTTTTGAATCTCAAATACTTGTATTGTGGTTTTACTCCCACCCTAAGGGAGCCAGTTATCCAAAACCAGCATAATTTCCTCCAGTTGAGTGTCTCAATATCCATCTTCTAGTATCAGAGCATGGCTACCAATAAGGAGCGTATATAGAAGGTAGAAGTGGCGGTGCATGAGGTTCATGAAGCTATTCACTGACTGGAAGACGAGATGCAGAGCGCCAACGCGCATTCACAGGAAATGGAGGCATCATTGAAGGAAATCACAAGAATTCTCATGAATAACCGTGGTCAACCCAAGAAGCCATCCTCAACTGAAACAAGTTCATCGACGCAATCCTCGGGGCCTAAGGAAGATTCTAGCTCCCATGCTGCACCCCCGAAGTACATTAAGATGGACTTCCCATGATGCTCGGGGGATGATCCATCGGTGTGGCTCAATCGAGTGGAGCAGCTCTTTGAGTACCAAGGAACCGCAACAAAGCAATGAGTTATCCTTGCTTCTTTCCACCTTGAAGGAGAAGCAAACCAATGGTGGCAATGGTTGCAACGTGTGCACAAGGAGGAAAGAACGGCGGTTACCTAGGATGTGTCCAAATGAAAGTTAGAGGCCCGATTTGGTTCCACCGAATATGAAAATTTTGACGAAATGGTATTCCATATCAAACATGGGATTTTGTGGAAATAGCAACATAAGTTCAAGCGACTTGCTAATCGAGTGGTGGGATGGCCACAAAAGGCTATGATTGGAACCTTTGTAGGTGGGCTGAAAGAAGAGATTATTGCTGAAGTTCGTTCATCCAAATAAAAGACCCTGAGGGGAGCATTTGTTGTGGTGCAAATGAGAGACGAAAGATTGGCCAAAAAAACTAAGCAAGGCGAAACAGAAGCACAGAAGATGGCATATGTGGCAAAAACTACCAGCTCAGTATTAAACAATGCCAAACCATGTTCAAATCTACCAGTCAAGCGAATCTCGTGGGGAGAAATGCCAAAATGTAGCGAGAAAGGGTTATGTTTTAGCTGCAAGGAAAAGTATACACCTGGCCACAGGTGTCTAACACCTCAGATATGTGTCATTGAGCATTCTCAGAGGACTTTGCCCATTAAGAACCAAAAGCAGATTTGGACCAGGAGCACCCCAGGATTTCCTTACATGCACTGTCAGGGTGGTCAGGACCAAAAACTGAGGATCGTGACAATCATGGCCAAGGCTTACTCCACCAAGCCAATGAAATTTGAGGGTGTTGATTGAACAGTTTGTCACAGCCATGACATGGCCATCGCATGGCAGCTGGGGTGTGTGTGCCTTGCACCCTTGCTGGACACTATGCCCAGGCATGAGGGGTGGCATGCCATGGGCTGGAGATGTTGTTGATGGGGCCATGAGGGTGGCATGGCCCAGCTGCTTGGCTTGAAGGTTGGGCTGGATGGAGTCCAAGAATTTCAGTTTACATTCTGGCCATTCCCTACTCGCTTTGCTGCTATCTGGTCTAGATGTCATGTTGGGCATCCAGTCTCTCAAAAAAACTCGTACATATGTTCTCAGGGGACAGCACAATAGACCAGTACAACATGCAGCCCTACACACATCGGCTTGCAATTTGTAAGGGGAGGTGACTTATTTGCTTTATGCATAAAAAAAGACAGCAGTTAAGAAAAGCCACCGATAACCCCACGATATTAGCATCTTCATACAGGAATATCGAGACACTTTTGAAGAGCCTCGGACACTAACACCATCTTTGAGGAATTGACCATCGCATCCCCCTCATGGATAGAGTCACCACTAACAATGTCTGAGCATATTCGTATGCCCATTTCCAGGAGAATGATATTGAAAGGCAAGTGACTAAGATGTTGTCTACAGGGATCATTAGAACCAACACAAATCCTTTCTCTTCCTCTGTTCTGTTGGTGAAGAAAAAAGATGACAACTGGAGGTTTTGCACCGACAATAGGGCACTGAACTTGGTGACTATCAAGGATCGATTTTCAGTCCCAACGGTGGATGACATGCTTGACGAGCTCCATGACGCCATGTACTTCATAAAATTGGACCTAAGGGCTGGCTACCATCAAATTAGAGTCCACCCTGATGACATACACAAAACCGCTTTCCAGATGCATAATGGCCACTATGAATACCTGCTGATGCTGTTCGGATTATGCAATGCCCCTTCGACTTTTCACGCCACCATGAACTCCATTTTTTGAACATTCCTCTCTACGTTCCTCTTAGTTTTCTTTGATGATATACTAACATTCAGTGGGAATTGGAATGACCATATTTTGCATATCCGTACTGCCTTCAAGGTGCTGAGAAGAAAGAAGTTTTTTTTATCAAGCCCTCTAAGTGCACATTCAGCCAACATGAGGTGGAGAATTTGGTGGCAAACTCATTCTCAAGACAAGCTAGATCACCTGAGCTTCAAGCCATCTCATACTCCCAGCTGAAACTGTGAACCAAACTCAAAGAGGCCAACAGAACAGACCCATATATGCAGACCTTAATGGATCATGTCAAAAACGGCCAGGAAGAAAAAAATCAGTACCACATCAGAGATGGGGTGTTATTCTACAAGGGCAGAATCGTTGTCTCACCGGATTCACCCTTCAAACCTCTTCTCCTCAACGGGTTCCATAACACCAAGCTAAGTGGCCATTCAGGAGTCCTCTGAAAGTATAAGCAGCTAGCTCAAGTTTTCTTTTGGGAGTCGAAGTGCAAGGATTTCCAAAAATGTTGCAGCTTGCACCGTTTATCAACTGAACAAGTACGATGTCCGTTCTCCAGCAGTGTTACTGCAGCCACTACTGGTACCCTTTCAGGGTTGGAAGACATATCGTTAGATATATTAAAAGTATGTGAAGTACAACATACCCTGTGTGGAGTCTAGAAATTCTTTGATACAATAATGAAGACCACTTTTTCTTAAATCTTATTCTTCACATAACAAATTTGGACCTTGCATAGACTAGAAGTCTAGGTGGTTTTTGACATCTTATATACACAAGGATATGAGTTGACTTCCTGTAAATTATCTACAACTGGCCACAGCTTAGGGACATTAATTACGAGTTGAGGCATAAAGCAATGGATACTTTCACATATCTCAGTACTCATATTTATTATTAATAAGGTCAAGGAACCAGGTTTAATTGAAAGCTTGGCAAAATAGAATTGCCACCAACCACTTGTGTTAAACAGGTAGGAACACATTGTATCTCTAAACAGAATCTGTATTGATATCACTGCTTATTTCCCAAAACAGTCATATATCAAGGGCATTTCTCTATGAACCAGAATAGATATTAACTGAATGCTGATAAAGAAACTGAACTTAATGTCAATGCAAATCATCGACATTTTGAGCCACCCTAGCAACTTGGGCAATCAAATGCTATGTGCAAGCCCACAAAATGTATTCGAATTTCATCGGAAGTCCAGAAACACCTGATTGAATGATATAAACCCTACATTATCTAGTGTGTTTTTTTTCTTTTAATAAGTAATCGAAATATTATTGTCTGGTGTTTTATCATGGCAAAAGAAACTTCCATTTCATCTTAAAAGATACTGCGTTAATAACTGTTACAAGTCTTATCATGAGGATAGAAGGACTTAAAGTGATATGATGGGGGCACTAAAAAATCCAGGAGCATCTCATCAAGCAGCAGATGCTAAGGGCTGGGAAGCAGAAGTTGAAGTAAGGAAGCAACAGTGTGCTTTACCAGCTGCTGGAGGCAAGAATAAAGAAGTGATGAGAGAGGAAGTGGACTGGCCTGGTGGAAGTATTCCAGTGCAGTGGCAGAGAAGATCTCCCATTCAGCAACATTCCAATGATTTTCATTATCCTGGAAACAGAGAGGGAAGGATGAGTTGGCAGCAAGGCTTTGCTGATACTTATCATCCAGAAGTGCAGGAAGAGAGGCTGGAGGGGAGAATTCATCAACCTATTCAACAGAACTGGAGAAGGCCACACCAGGAAGATCGAGGTTATGGAGGTGATCATTATGGAGGTTATGGAGGTGATCAGCAAGGAAAGGAGCAGTTGGCCATTATAACCAGGCCGGTAAGAGTAGAATTTCCTACATTTGATGGCAATGATCCCTCGGGGTGGATTTACAAAGCCAATAAGTTTTTTCATGTCCATAGAACCATATAATCAGAAACTCTTGCTTGCCTCTATTCATATGGAAGGCAAAGCACTAGTTTGGTTTCAGGATATGGAATTATCTGGTAGTTTGCATAATTGGCATGTATTAACTCAGGCTTTATTAGAAAGGTTTGGACCCTCCGGTTATGATGATCCTATGAAGGCACTTTCTAAATTGAAACAAATCACTAGTGTTGATGATTACAAGGAGAGATTTGAGGCATTATCAAATAGGGTGAGGGGAGTAGATGATCATAATAGAGTGAGTTGTTTCTTAGGAGGGTTAAAGGATGAGATAAGGTTACCTGTAAGAATGTTTAAACCTCAAACTTTACTGGCAGCCTATGGTTTGGCTAAAATACAGGAGGAACATGTCTTGACAGGGGAGGAGGTATAGGAATGCAAGTGGGAATTTTGCTAAAAAACCTCGGTGTGGGGGTTATGACAACCAGAATTTAGCCATAGGAACTCCTAAAGCCACAGTTCCTGTCCAGAAAATTTCGCAAGCACAGATGGATGATAGGAGGAAAAAGGGATTGTGTTATAATTGTGATGCCAAGCGGCAATATGGGCATAAATGCCAAAACCCTAAAATGTTTTTGTTGGAAGGATTAGAAGAGTTAGAGGAGTTTCCTAACTTGAAAATGGAGAAGGAGGATTTAATGGAGCTGAGGATAATCCTGAAATATCCTTACATGCTATTACCGGCAGCCAACATCCTAAAACCATGAGACTAGCAGGATGGATTGGAACTCAGAAGGTCATAGTGTTAGTGGACAGTGGTAGCACCCATAACTTTATAGATTCCTCAATTGGTAAGAAGGTGAGAGTCTCAAATTGTAGAGAACGGAGGGTTATAGTGAAGCTTGCTAATGAAGAAGAGGCTGTAAGTGAAGGGAAATGTAATAATATAGATGTGCAGCTGCAAGAATTTTTCTTTAAAATTGATGCATATATCATCATGTTAGATGGTTGTGACATGGTGCTAGGGATTCAATGGCTAGTATCTTTAGGTTCAATCATATGGAACTTTAAAGTTCTAACAATGGAGTTTACAATTGCTAATAATACTTTCCTGTTACAATGACCTATAGCTCCATACTTATGGGAAGAAACAGAAGTGATGGGCTATAAGGGTGAATGTACGAAGGGTTTATTGTTGCAATTGTTAGATAATGTGGAAGAATCTGTGATGGAACCTTTGGGGTTAGAAATGGAACCTGTGATTGATGAATTACTAGATGAGCTTCATGGATCTAAGATTTTTTCTAAGTTCGATTTGAGGTCTGGATAACACCACATTCGGGTTAAAGCTGAGAACATACCTATAACAGCATTTAGGACACATGAGGGGCATTATGGTGGTAAGAAATTCAGTGCTATGGTGGAGTGGCCAAAACCTACGTCTTTGAAAGCCTTACGAGGGGTTCTAGGGCTTACAGGGTACTATAGAAAATTTATAAGAGGGTATGATGCTATTGCAGCACCTTTGACTGATTTCTTGAAAATAAATGCGGTTGTGTGGAGTGAAGTGGCTGAAGCAGAACAGAACCCAAGAATAATCGCTTAGGGTTCTTGATCTCTCTTCTCTCTCTCTCTTCTCTCATCCACTCCCGCCTGTGTCAACGCGTGGGGGCGCGTGAGAGCTGGTTAGTGCTAGTTTTAGGCTGTGTCATGGCTGGTCCGAGAAGGTGGTCGGTGGAGTCCAAGGAGTTTGAGGTGTTGATCAAGGTAGGGGAATCAGGGATGAGGATTTTTGAGAGGAGTAAAAGGATCAAAAGGTCCATTTTCTTGAAGAAGGATGAGTAAGCTTGGATGGTGCGAATAGTGGACGATTTGGTGGTAGTAGACAACTCTGAAGTCTTTTGGGATCAATCCAGAGCTGGGTATCCTAGAATAATCGCTTAGAAATGCTCTAATAGGCATGGATGTTTTCTGACAGTGGAGGAATTTGATGGAAGAAGAAGGTGTGGCTCGATCATCATTCCAGAAGGACATCGTGGGTTTGGGTGGGATCGTTTCATCGAGGAAATGCGAGCGGCAAACTCCTCTCTCCGTGAGCATCGAGTGATCAGTGAGCATAGAGTGTTCAGGGAAGAAAAGAGAGATAAGGAGTTTAAGGAACGGAGGAGTTATGTGGAGACACTGAGACTGTTGTCGAAGTCAACCAAGGAATGTTGCAATTCCTACCAAGAACCGGTTATCAAGATGTCAAGGTGGCCAAAAGGTGCTTCTGGATATATGGAACAGCAGGTCCATGAGTTTGGCAAGAAAGCGTTGGTTCCGACAAAGTCCTTTTGTCCAGCAAAGTATGTTCAAGGTCATGTAGAGCTTGGATTGCCTAGTTTGAAGGATGGAGGTTGCATGGAGGTTTCGTTAAAAGCTCCAGCGAGTTGTACCCCAACGTCGGCGGTGCAATTTGCTTCGATGTCAGTCTCTGAACACATGAAGGGACGGGAGGGGATGGGGCACCATGCTGGTCAGACCTACTCTGATGTAAATCTCGAGCTCCTCAATGTTAAGGAGTCATTGAGACGTTTGAAATGGGAGTGTGACGTGGGGATGACAAAGATAGACATGGTGATCAAATAGATGGAGTTTAGTGGGCTTGGGCAGGGAGATAAGGAATCAGGTGGCCAGTGGAAATCAGCAATGAAAGGGAAGGAGAAGTTTGGGCTGGAAGGAAAAATTACGAAGCCCAATAGTAGGCTGCAGGTGAAAAAGAAAGTGGTTTTTAAGCCTAAAGGAGTTGTGGGCTCAGGCGTGGGCTATAGCAATAGCCCAGTTCAAGCTAGACCAAAAGGAGTTAATTTTTCAGATGGGTTGGCTTCAACGGAGGAAACTGAGAAAGTCTCGAAAGGCTCGCGACCATACATGGCAAGGTCGGCAAGCTCATCGTCATTGGCCGAAAGGGTCCCATCAGTGGGAGGGGGGGCAGGGTCAGCGGCAGGAGGGACACCCATGGTGGTTATCGGCACTTCTGCATGGGGCGTTGATGGGTCTCTGGCCGGAGAGAAGCCCAGCAACAAGGAACCTTTAAGTCCGGTGATTGAGGCTTAGCCCACTGGTAAGGGCAAAGCTTTGTTGACATATAGGAGGAGGAAGATTAGGCCGCAGAGATGCGACGCTGCACTGGTGGGTTCACTAGAAGCTTCTGTTTCGGCTTGTGGGTAGTTGAAAGGAATCCTTGGGCCGAAGCTAAAATATACCCAGAGGGTGCCGGAGACGCAACTTTAGCCAGAGAACCATCAGAGGTTGCCAGAGTGCCCTGTGGAGTCCGGCGATGCTGGGGAGGGCATGGGCTCGGCCGCAGAGCAGCTTCTGAGGGAGAGTTCCTCTCGTTGGAATGTTGGGAGGACTGTGGGGGGCTGTTCGCAGAAGGCTTGTCAGGGGGAGGCAATGAGTCTGGTTTCGTCGCTTCAAGTTGGACAGGAAAGAGTGGAACGTACGCCGGAGTTGGAGCTCATTGGGCCTGGCTCAGGTATGGATGAGGACAATATCTCAGTAACAGTCAGGTTGGAGGATTTAGGGTCAGAGATGATTTCTTCCAGCTAGGTAGTTGAAAGTTGCCTCAAATTTTGTCCTAAAATTGGTGTATCTGATGAGGGGAAAAAGGAGGAGTTGGCGGTATTGTTCAATTCTATTGAAGCTTTTAGAATGCAGTATGATTCTAATTTGGGAGGCATTTCTGCCTATGTTCCTGCTCCCAAAGGAATTGAGGAGCTTGAGGAATGTGAGAGGGTCGAATTGGTGGATCATGAAGCTTAACATCGTAGCATGGAATGTAAGAGGGTTGAATGCCCTCAAAAAAAGGTTGCATATTATGGGTCTCTTGAAAGAGTGGAAAGCAGATATAGTGTGTTTGATTGAGACTAAGATGGAGGCTATCTCCCGTGAGGTGATTCATTGTCTTTGGGGAGGTCAACATGTGGGGTGGAAGTATAAAGGGTCTAATGGTTTGTCGGGGGGGATGTTACTGATGTGGGATAGGAAGGTGGTGAAGTGTAAGGAAGAGTGTGTGGGGCATTTCACTTTGGCATGCTCTTTTCAAAATGTGGAGGACAACTTGGTTTGGGCGTTTGGGGGGGTGTATGGACCGAATGAGGATGTGGAGAGAAGGGAACTATGGGAAGAGCTAGCTAGTTTGATGAATGTGTAGGAGGTCCCTTGGTGTTTTGGCGGGGATTTTAATATTGTACGGTTTTCTAGTGAGCGCTCTAGTGTTTCCTATTATTCTTCTGGCATGATGGATTTCTCGGACTTCATTTCAGAGAACAATTTAGTGGACATTCCGATGATGGGGGGTCAATTTACTTGGTCTAATAATCAAAAAAAATGAGATTTGGTCTAGAATTGACTGGTTCTTGCTATCCTCGGATTGGGAAGATCACTACCCAGTAGTGTCACAACGAAGACTTCAACGCCTGCTCTCCGATCACTTCCCTTTATTACTAGTCTGTGAAGCTCCTTGCAGAGGTAATAAGTGTTTCAAATTTGAAAATATGTGGCTTAAAGCCGAAGGTTTTGTTGACAAGGTTAATTCTTGGTGGGGGTCTTATTCGTTTGAGGGTTTACCTAGTTTTGTGCTTGCTAATAAATTGAAATCCCTTAAATTGGATTTGAAAAAGTGGAAAGAGGAGGTGTTTGGGGATATTGGGAGGAAAAAGAAGGAGTTGTTGGGAGGTATTCAGGAGATGGATGAGTTGGCAGAGTCGAGAGGCTTAGATCAGGAGGAGAAGATTCGAAAGGCGGATATGTTGAAAAATTTGGAGAATACCTTGTTGTGTGAAGAAATTCATTGGCGCCAAAAATCAAGAGCTTTGTGGCTCAAGGAGGGGGATCGAAATACTCGTTTCTTTCGCAAGGTGGCTAATTCTCATCGCAGGTACAATCGTGTGGAAGTGCTTCGTATTAATGGCGTATTATCCGATGATCCAGCTGAGGTAAAAGATCACATTGTGCAGTATTATCAAAGCTTATACTCGGAACAAAGCACTTGGCGACCTAGAATGGATAACCAGCCCTTTTTGTCCATTGATGAGGAGGATAATAGGTGGTTAGAAAGAGATTTTGAGGAAAATGAGGTATAGGAGGTGGTAAAAGGCATTGATGGTGATAAGGCACCGGGTCCAGATGGCTTCTCCATGGCTTTTTTTTCAAGCTTGTTGGGGTGTTGTTAAACAAAATGTTATGGCGGTTTTCGCTGAGTTCCATCGTAGACGTCAATTGGTGACGAGCTTGAATGCAACTTTTATTTCATTGATACCGAAAAAGGCGGATGCAGTGGAGATGGACTTTCGGCCCATTAGCTTGGTGGGAAGGATGTACAAAATTGTGTCTAAGGTTCTTGCTAACAGGATGAGAACTGTTTTGGGTAAGGTCATATCCTGCTCTCAAAATGCTTTTATTGGGGGTCGGCAAATTCTAGATTCTGTTCTCATTGCAAATGAATGTGTGGATAGTCGCATGAAATCAGGGGTGCCAGGTGTTCTTTGTAAATTGGACCTAGAAAAGGCTTACGACCATGTGAATTGGGACTTTGTTTTGTATTTGCTGCATAGGTGCGGATTTGGCGAGTGGTGGAGGGCTTGGATAGAGCGGTATATTAAGTCGGTAAGATTTTTCATTCTTGTGAATGGTTCTCCGGAAGGCTTCTTTAACAGTTCAAGGGGAATTCAGCAAGGGGATCCTCTCTCTCCGTTACTTTTTGTGCTTGTTATGGAGGCATTGAGTAAGATGGTGAATGCGACGGTTGATCAAGGCTTTTTGACTGGATTCTCGGTGGGAAATAGGGTCTTATCGGAGTTGGTGGTCTCTCACTCTTTATTTGTTGATGATACTATGATTTTTTGTGAAGCTTCTATCAAGCAAATCCGGTATGTGAGTCTCATTCTCTTATGTTTTGAAGCTATTTTGGGTTTGCGAGTGAATCTTGGAAAGTCAAAGATTGTGGCTATTGGTGAGGTGGAGAACATTGGGGTTTTAGCTAATATCCTTGGGTGTAGTGTTGCCGATTTGCCTATGAAGTATTTGGGTCTCCCTCTTAGGGCGCCGTATAAGGATACAATTATGTGGAATGATGTGATCGAAAAGATGGAGCGTCAAATGGCAAGTTGGAAGAGAACGTATCTCTCTAAAGGAGGTCGTTTAACTCTCATTAAGAGTACGTTAACTAATCTTCCGACTTACTTTTTGTCTCTGTTTCCGATTCCTATGAGTGTAGCTAAAAGGCTTGAGAAAGTCCAAAGAGATTTCTTGTAGGGAGGAATGGGAGATGAGCCTAAGTTGCATCTTGTAAATTGGAACCAAGTCTGTCGTCCTCTACGCTATGGTGGTCTTGGCATTCGAAAGTTGCACCAATTTAATCAAGCTCTCTTGGGGAAATGGCTTTGGAGATATGCGAATGAGAGCGAGGCTCTTTGGTATAAGGTTATCAAAGCTAAGTATGAAGACCAGGAAAGTGGGTGGTGCACAAAGGAAGTTTCGGGTTCTCATGGTGTGGGCTTATGGAAGCATATTCGACAAGGTTGGAACTTTTTTGCCAAAGGTATTCGGTTTGAAGTGTGGGAGGGTTCGAAAATTCGCTTCTGACATGATATTTGGTGTGGGGATAATTCTTTGAAGCAAGCCTTCTCGTCCTTGTTCAGTATCGCTAAACACAAAGAAGCATAGGTGAAGGATAACTTTATTTGGAGGAATGGGGTTGTCGAGTGGAATGTCATTTTTGTACAGCCCATCCAAGATTGGGAGATGGATTTGGTTTCTCCTTTCTTTGATCAGTTGTACTCTTGCAAGATTTCCATAGGCACTGCAGATCGTATTTGCTAGTCCTCGCCTAAGAAGGGCAAGTTCGAGGTTAAGTCGCTTTTCAAGGCCTTGTCCAATTTTAACCATGAGGTGTTTCCTTAGAAGAGCATTTGGCGTACTAAGGTGCCTTTGCGAGTGGCTCTTTTCGGGTGGACTGCGGCCCTAGACAAAATTTTGACTCACGATACTCTGCTTAAGAGGAACCTAGTGGTAGTGAAGTGGTGTTGTATGTGCAAGAAGACCGAAGAGTCAGTCGATCATCTTCTTCTCCACTGTGAGCTTGCAAGTGCTCTTTGCCATACTATTTTTAATCAGTTTGGGTTGCATTGGGTCATGCCTTGCATGGTGAGGGACTTGTTCGATAGCTGGTGGTCGGGAGGACGTTCTCGCAGCGCCGTAGTGTGGAAGATGATCCCTCTATGTCTTATGTGGTGTATATGGAATGAAAGAAATGCTACATGTTTTGAGAATTCCACTAGGACTATAGAGGAACTGACTCATTTTTTCTTCTTTACTTTTTAGTCTTGGACGGCCGCTTGGCTAGCTCTTTTAGTGATTAGTTTCTCTGACTTTCTTTTTCATTTCTCTCCCTCTTAGGCGCTCTTTTTATATTTCCCGTATATGTGAGTTGCGCCCCTTTGCACTTTTTATATATCATTATTACTTATCAAAAAAAAAGTGGCTAAAGCAGCCTTTGAGGAGTTGAAGAAAACAGTAATTAAACCCCCGGTGTTAGTGTTACCAAATTTCAGCTTACCCTTTGTGATTGAGTGTGATGCTTCTGGAAGGTGTATTGGGGCAGTGTTAATGCAGCAGCAGCATCAGAGTTTCAAGTTCATGTTAGAACAGAAGTTTGGCACTCCTATGCGACAAAGATGGGTATCTAAGTTGCTGGGTTATGAGTTTGTAGTGAAATACAAAAATGGGCAAGAAAACAAGGTGGTTGATGCATTGTTTAGAAGAAATGAAGAAGAATTGCAGACTGCTTCAATGGCAGTAATTTCATACCCTTCTCTGGAATGGTTACTGGAAGCCCAAGAGAGTTATGTTACTGACCCTACATTGCAATCCTTAGTGCAGACGTCTGAAGAGGGGTTACTGACCAACCTAAAGTTCTCTATCCGACAGGGGATTTTACTGTATCAAAAGAGAATGTATATTCCAGACACCTTGAAGGGAAAGGGGTTACACTTTGTTCATTCCAGCCCTTTGGCAGCTCATGCAGGTTATGACAAGACCATACACAGAGCTAAGAAGGACTTCTTTTGGCCAGGGTCTCAATTCCACCCTGTGTTCCATGTGTCTCAGTTGAAGCTGCAAGTGGGAAGAGCTCTCTTTCCAATTTCTCATTTACCTTCAGTAAATCAGCAGGGAGTGATTCAACCTGAACCTGAGGAATTGTTGGAGAGAAGGTCCAGAAAAGTCCACAATGAGGCTGTTGTGGAATTATTGATTCGTTGGCAGGGGCAGTTACCAGAGGAAGCAACTTGGGAAACTTTTCATCATTTGAAGTCTACTTACCCACACCTTGTGGGCAAGGTGTTTTGAACAGGAGGGTATTTGTTACAAGTCTTATCATGAGGATAGAAGGACTTGAAGGCTTAGGACTTGGGAGGTCAGTAGCTTGCTCGAAGGGTAGTTGGAGTATAACAGAAAATGTCTTTTATCACATGTGGAGGAATGACAGCAGGGCAGTAACTGAAGTAACTGTTTAACAGCCTGGCGATGGTTAGAGGTTATTCACACGTGCTCTTTGGGTGGTTCTTTCTGTTACAACTGCTGAAAGGGTGATGATAGCCTGTGGGTGTTTTCTTTGTAATCACAACAGTAGTATAAATAGTAGGAGTTCATTCTTGTTGAAGCATGCAAGCTTTTGATGTCATTGTAATTAGTTTAGTTTAGCTTCATAGACAATCTGTTTAGTTAGACTCTCGGTGTTAGGAGACTATTACAGTAGCTTGATCAATAAGAAATTGCAGTTTTTCTTCTCATTTTCTTGAGTGATACACTTTGTGTTGGTTTTATACTTCTGTGAGGGAAGCAGAGTGTAACAATAACAACCCACTATTTAGTTCACAGCTGAAATAAATAAAAGATTCACCTTATGCACTTTCTGTGCTTGCCCCATTGTACATTTTAGTTTAGAAATAGGAACAACATTTCATTACAGTTGAAACAAACTTGACATAAGACCAACTCAAATAAAAATTCAAATTGCACAATATTGTCGACACAAGAAAACTCAAGGATTTCCAAAACCCATTTATTTGATCTATAATTTTCAAGAACTCAAATAATCCAAAACCCATATCGCGGTTCACAATCAATCACAATGGTTTTCCAGAAACAAAAACGGCAAAATGCAGATACCCATTAACCAAAACATCTCAAATACACGGTGTAGAAAAGAAAATCAGCCCCAACACTAACTAAATTAAGTGCATAAGCAAAAATCCATACCGGGAACTTGGTGAGCCAAATTGGCCAAGACAGAGTCAAGCCCATGTCCACCATCCGATTCAAACCTCAAGGGTATGTGATCAGGAAGGGCAATAAGGTCGGACCCTTTTGGAATGTCTCCAGAGACAATGAGTCCAAGACCGGTGGTGTCGTCCTGAGCTATCTTTACCGCCGGGTGCACGAAGCCACCTTCCCTCCGGACCCACTTTATGAGGTCTGGTGGCTGCGGCACCAGGCGCGCAGGATAAGAGGCTGACGCTGAGGCCGTGGAGGCGCAAGTGAGAGCGCGGCAGTGGGTTAGAGAGGCCATAACCATCTTTGAGGTAGCCATGTTGGAGCCACTTCAGTACTCACTCACTCACCCACCACTCGCCGGTTATAGCCCTGTAGGATTTTCTTCTGTCCAATTATTTTTCCTTAAAAATCCAACGTTTTGCAAGAAACGTGTAGAAAGAATTTCAAAGTTATGGTTATAATCGGAGAAAAATGCAAAATCAATTTTACTTGTTTTGCAATCAGTTTTACGTGATATCAGAATATTTTGAGAGGTATATATATAATATGGGTATGCGCATAAATAACTCTTTGTTGTTAAATTTTGTCAAAAAAAAAAAAAAAATTGACAGATTTTGTTTATGTACTGCTACCACGCCAGAGACAATAAAATCACAACATTTGTCGCTCATAATAATAAATATATAAAATATTAAAATTTTAAATACATTAAAATTTAAAACTAAAAATAAAATTAAGAGGTTGGAATATGCTCATTGCCTGTAATACCCCGAATATATATTAGGGTTACGTAAACTCTAATTATGAGTTAATGATGTTAGGGTTAGTTCTCATTTGATAAAGTATAAGACCTTGAACTTTTTAAAGATTTTTCTATTGCACCAAATGTCCAAAGATGGATAGCCGAACGTTCGAGCAAACCCGAGTGTTGAACGTTCAAGGTTGGATGTTCGAACATTTGAATGTACCCTAGACCCAAGCATTCAACATCATACAACTGAACGTCCACTTGAAACCCTAGCTCCGAACGTTCAAGATAGTACAATTGAATGTTCACTTAAAACCTTAAGACTGTTGGTCCAGTAGTACATTGAACGTTCAATAGTACACCTCAAACGTTCAACAGGTGGCAATACTATGGATAAAGCTTCATCCTTATCCTCAGACCATTGGGCATCTATAAATACCCCTCCCCTACGCCCCTTCAACTTATTTCTAACCCTTTCACTTTTCAGTCAGTTTTGCTCTAGAGTTATTGACATGGGTACATTATTATGACTTAGGACTCTGTTAGAGATCATGTTAACACCTTACGACTTACCTAGATGAGGTGTTCTTGGTTTTGGGTTCGGAAATGGGTTTTTGCCCAGCATCGAACGCTCGACCTCCTCTAGACGAACATTCGACCCCTTCTGTACAAATGATCAAAGGTCAGACATAAAGCATATTTTGAGCATATTAAGGTTTAGGACTTGTTTTAGCTCAGGTTTGAGTCTAACGGTAGGTCTTTTCTTAGATTTCTAGGCCTCAAGAGAATTTTGTGGAGGGACCCTACGACACAAATGAGTAAAACTCACACGGATATTTGTTATTATTTTGTTTCCGCATAAGCATGATTATTTTATATATCAACGTGCATGTTTACAACTCTCATGAAACCCATTTTATATTACTGTGAACTCTATTTTGTGAAAATAAGTATTGAATTAATGAAATGATAAAAGATGAGATTTGTAAATGCATGCATGTAAAAGACGGTAAATAATAAATTGCATTGTATGACATGCTACAGTAGTACGTGCAAGATAATGAACATGAGCTTACTAAAATAATACGGGTTAGCCCTATGATCAAAAGATGTTTTATGTTTATGTTTGGCCTTGGATCCAATGGTTGTTTCGTGATAGGCACAACCATGTTTGATTGGCAGTTATAGACATGCGTTATTAGGAGAGTAGGTCATCCGAGGTCAGACTCAATCAGGCTACTAGTCATGGATGATACGCATAATATATCTCGGGCACCAGTATTGTATTACAGGTCTTTCAAGACAACATCAATCCTGCCGCGAAGAAGTTAGTATATCAGGTAGATCATATGGTGTTAAACTATGACATGTTTCGCTTAATTATAATCTATTATATCTATATTTCATCATCACGTCATAAGCCCTTTAAACTAATAATCTTACCGTATATTACTGCAAGTGATTTATATAATAACAGTTACACCAAATGTATTATTACTCACTAATTCATGAGCTTACATTTGTATCTTTTGTAGTGCCCCGGGTAATTACTAGGTTGCGTTTAGCTTAGTACGCCAAGATTTTTCAGTTCATTAGGGTTCATTGGGAATAGGATTTTTGGTGTTTTTGGGTTCTGGCCGAACGTTCACAAGGGGGACCATCGAACGTTCGTTGGACAAATTTTGACCGACTAGGTAATGACCAAACGTTCGACCTGCAACCCTAAAACTGCTGTGCAAATAATACACCGAATGTTCGCCCTAGGAACACCAAACTTTCGTTAACCTGCAAGACTGGCACAGCAACACCCCCAGCTTTTCTAGCCCTATAAATACCCTCCCTCCCATGCCCTTCTAAGCTTCATTCTGCCCTCTAAACCCTAGAGAAACCATGCTTGAGTGTTTTGTGAATTGTGAGAAGAAAAATGAAGGTTTCTTAGCGATCTTTATTCTATAGAGGTAACCTTCTGACCTTAGCTTGTTCCTTACCTAGTTATTATGCTGGTTAAGTATTTTTCATAGCTTGGTTGTTAGTTTTGGGCTTATGTTGTTGTTTTAGGTTTTAATCTTGGTTTAAGCATGGATTGATATTTCGTTCTTATTAGACATATTTTATTATGCACATAAATGTTATTTTGGTCTAGGAGTATGTTTGGAACTTTGTTGTGGCCTTAAAACTCTCTTAGAAGTGGTTAGGAGGTAGATTGGTTCGAAATAGGTTTTCTGCCCAACAGAGAACGTTCGCATCCTTCTAGCCGAACATTCGGCTTCAAGCTTGAACATTCGCACTATCTGGACAAAACGTTCGGTGGTTAGGCAAAAACTCTGTTTTCGACATTTTTTAGGTCTAGGACTCGTTTTAGCTCAAATTTATGATTGATGATAGGTCTTTCCACAGATTTGGAGAGTGTGGAACACTTGGATGAGTATTTGGAGGAGCCTTATGACACAAGTGAGTACAAACTCACATGAATACTTGTTGTTATTTTTCCCACATTGCATGACTATTTTATGTGTACCAAACATGCATCTTAACAACTCTCATGAAATACATTTTAATGTACTATGAACTCAATTTTGTGAAAATGTGTGTTGTTTAAGCAAGATAGTGAACATGGTGAGATTTGTAAGAGCATGCATGTAAAATATTGAAAAGACTAATTGTGTTGTATGACATGGTACATCAATACGTGCAGGATAACGGTCATGAGTTTACTATACATGTTAACTCTATGGTCAAATGTGTGTGTGTGTGTTATATGAGCCTTAGATCCAATGGTTGTTTTGTGACCGACGCAACCATGTTTGATTGGTGGGTCACTACATGACGTATATCATTAGTAGTGTGGCCACCCGAGGTTGGACTTAGTCGGGTTGCTTTATGGACGGTAAAGTACAATGGCCGAGGCACCAAAATTGTATTACAGGTCCCTTGAGATAGCACCAACCCTACTAAGAAGAGGTAATATCTCAGCTTGACCATATAGTTTAAACTATGACGTGATTCTCATAATTACAGCATATACTATATCTATATTGCATTCATGATAAACTGTCACTTTATAATGCTACATGTGGTTTATCAAAAATTGAGCTCATCATTTAAATGGCATGTACATCGTGTGCATTTTTACTTACTAAGTTATCGAACTTACCCTTGTATACTTTTCCCTCCATTATGTATAATTTTGTTGTTTAAATAGTTTAACTGAGGATAGATTCAGGGAGACACCTAGTCATTATGAAGGATTTGCTTAGGATCATTTTTTAGGGAGGACTTGGATCCTATATGGCTTAAGTCGATGTGGAATGCTAACAGATTTATTCGTCTGGCGATGCTTGAAATCATCTTTATGCTTTAGTTAGTTAAATGTAGGCCTTAGTTTATTTAGAACAGTTATGGGTGATGTGTAATATATTTTGATTACTGATCTCTAACTACATTTGGAGACATATCTATGTTATGATGCTTTCAGTTTTCACTCTCGTAGTTATGATTGTGGTTTTAAATTATTGCTATCTATGTTTGTAACATCCCCAATCTGTTAAGGCTGAGTTTGCCACTTTTCTTGTTTTACAACAAAAGTTTTTGCAAACATCTATAAGGTCTATCAAAGTACTTGATTTTAAAGGATACGATAAATGTATAGAACATTTTTCAAGAGATTTTATTACAAGCGAAATTAGAAAACATTAAACTTTAGTTGCGGAATATCATATTATTACAATAACTGATATGAAAAGACTTTGAAAGTTAATAATTATCCCCGCCCCATTCCGGCCTCCTATTCCAGCATCCTTTCTACCTAAAAACAAGAAATAAAACTGAATGAGCCCAAAGGGGCCCAGCAAGTAAAGTCTACAACCATAAATAGTTTTACACATTGTCCTCAGTTTTAAAAAAATATTTTCACAAATATATATACATCCAGCCATAATAATATATGTATGTACGGTTGCATCTCCCGTAGCATATACATACTATTACATCTAGTAATAAATCATCGTTATAAATCATCATCATAATGCATCATTATAAATCATCATTGTAACTCATCATTGTAAATTATCATAGTATATTGTCGTTGAAATTATATTATCATTTTCTCATATTAGGGCCCATGTACACTGTTACCCCTGTGTACGAGGGTTGCGGGTCCTTGTGACCATGGCACTGAACTGTGGCCTCAGCCATGCCCGACCGTCAATTAACTCTTTCTTGGAGCACTCAACGGTCATGTTGATGGAATACCACCATCTTGCATAGCCTCCTTCAGTGGTTTCGCCTCCATCTGAGTATCAGTACTGAACTCCTCTTATCCTTACTTATCTTGGGGCCAAAAATACTCTCTTCCATACATGTGCCCTCATTTCATAAACATTTAACTCATTTCTTGTACTTCTCTTTGTAGTTCTTTTGATGCATCTTAGGGCAACATGTAGGAGGGTTTATCATCACTATTCTTTCTTATAATCATCATCATTTCTCAACTTTCTTTTCTAAAAAATGGAAATTTTTCCAAATATAAACTTGTTATACTTAGAAAGCGTTTAAAGAAATAGAAGCTTTCTAAATAATTCTTTTAGAAATTGAACGCATTCAACATATCGCCATGGCAGGTAAATAAAATAATTATTTACAGTTTGATACAATAATGTATAAATAGCATGACATGAAGAAATTTTAGAAGGGGTAGTGAATTTACTTACTTCTAGACTGAAGCTAAAAGTGGTCAGAATGATCTATTTGCTCCAATCTGACTAACACCACTAGTACATCTTTTGAAACTAATTTCTCAAGTCCGTTCTCTCTCGTGTTCTTTCTTTCTTGCAGCACTTTGTCTCGCCCTTTCTCTCTCTGCTCTGTGTAAACACTCTCAGAAAGAAGAAAGACCGAGTAGAAAGCGGAAGAAGGAAGAATATGTGGAAGAGAAGGGAGAGGAGTGGTGAAATTTGTGAAGAGGAAGAGCTCTATTTATAGGAAAAACCAAATACTATTCTATCTTCCATTTACAATTCTACCCTCATTTTACTTTTCACATACCAACACTATTATACCTACCATTGACTATTCTACATTCCATTTACAATTCTACCCTCCTTTTACTATACCAATATTATGATATATACCATTAACTATTCTACCTTCCCTTACTATTCTAGCCACCAATACAAGTATTCCTACCATTTACTATCATATTATTTCATCAATTACCATTCTCTAATTACCACTCTCTGTAACACCATAATTTTCCCAAGAAATAAAATCAATGACTAAAATGGATATTAAAATAACATCATCATCAAAATAATCTATTTAAATAACTTTGAAAATTCTGGAACGCTACAATCTTCCTTCCTTATTGAAATTTCGTCATCGAAATTAAAGCCTATAAATTATCGTCCAATCTTCAAATTGAGTGACTCAGATTTAAAATATGCATTTCAATCCTTCATCAGATCCTAATCTCTAATATTTACTTTTATCATATTGAAATTCCATCTCCTTCTTCTAGGAGTAAATCTTATTCACAGTCAAAAGTCTCAATTTCTGCAATCATTCATTAGTTCACACTAAAAATCTTACCTCAAAATCGTTTCCATTTTTTTTTTTCAACCTCAATAACAACAATCGAATTATTCATCTCCTTATATAAGACAGTCTACAGTTAAGGTTTAAACATCAAATTAAAAAATCATGTGATCATTAGTCCATTCCTCCAAACATCATAGTCTTTCTTGCAAGCCAGCAATAATTTCCTCGATCAAAAAGGTGTAAAAATCATCCCTGCCTATATTTTCTTTAGTATCTCAGTATTCCAAATCATGCATACAAAATATTAATATGATGCTTTAATAATTATTAACTTCTCACCATCATAAACTCGTAAAAGTAAATAGCACCAACATTCTACAGTTTATATCTCCCAAAAACGTCATTACATGAATATACCTCAGAAGTGACATCATAATTCGATTCATTCTAATTACACAACCGTTTTTATTTTCTCATCCCAACTCTTGTGTCGTTGCTACAATATCAGCGAAAATCTCTCTTTACTACATCTTTACTTGATAAATCATAACTCAGCAAAAGAAACTCGTAATTATGATTCCAACTCCATCGAAATACACGATTACATCAAATGTAAGATTCTCATCCATTCTTGACTAATACATGTTGTGCTTTGCTGCGTTCTAGAGATGAAATTGATAAGCAAGCAAAGTAGGATAGGGGTAAGTTTCCAAGCTGGAAATCCCAAAACACTCATGTTATAATTTCTCTCTCTTGGGTCTTGCAAGGTCAAGAAAAGAAAAAGATAGACAGATAGTCCTGTTGTTTTCTAGAAGTGAAGATTTAATATGCATATGAGGACATGATATGCATGTGACTCATTTCCAAGACTTTCAAAATACCCACATCAGATGCTCTCTCTCCTCTGTCATGTATGGAGACTTGAAGAAAAGAGAGATATTTAGCCTGAGAAGCATGATCAAGGATAATCTTGCTTCATGAGAACACGATCAAAGATAATCTTGCTTCAATGGTTTGCTACTGAGAGTATAAGGTGTTGGGTTTGTGAATCAAGTCGTGATGCTGCATTTTTCTCTTGAGGATACGCTCAACTAGGAGAAAAGTCGAGCTTTCATTGTATGGAAGGCTATTAGTAGGAGATCTCAGGTGAAGGGGTATAATCAGAAGGCATGTGTTGCAATGGAGAAAGAGGTATGAATTTATAGGAAGGATTTCTAGATAATGAACGAGAGCGTGTGGTGCGCGTTGGCATGACAATTCATTCGGTTGCCCACGCATGGAATTCAAAGTCGTTGAATGAACAGTAAGTTTGAAAAATGAGTACTGAAAGTCTAATGGTGTCAGTCAAATTTATGACAGAAGACCAGATCCTACTTCAACGGGATCTTTTGACAAAAATCCTTCGCGGCCTAAGGTCGCCTAACGTTTATTGTTTACTATTTATTTCACTTGAAGTGAAAAATTTCTTTAAAGCCACTCGTCTGCTGCTTCCAGAAACATCAAAAAAAAAAAAAAAAAAAAAATCTCTTCAATTTCTGACGCTCAGTCTCTTCTGCACACTTATTCCCAAATACTTCATCTCTCCCAAATTCTTCGTATTCTGAACTATTTTCCTTACGCTCCTAAATATGGCAGCATCATCATCATCCGTTAACAACATCGATTTGAATGTTGCTCCTGCAGCACAACCCATTGTTATGCCTAATGTGCAACCGGACGTGCCTACTGTTCCCGCTGAAGTGCCTGCTATACATCCCGTCATACCTGTTGCACACCCTAATGAACCTGTTGCACATCCTGACGTATGGCAGCCAACTTTTGTCTTTGATAATCGTCTTATCACTATTCACAATTCTGTCATGCTCCATGATTCTACTGCTGTAACAGTGGCCAAAGGTTTTGTAATTCCACGGGATCAAACATTGTTAGCTGATAGGTCGGATACTGATGCCATTAATAATTCATTGGCATTCAGTATCCAAGGTGCTGCTTCAGTTTCTGACATGGCACGACGTTTGAGTGCCAGAAATGTTGAGCTGAAAGTCTTAAGAAACCAAATTGGGGTCTTACAGCGACTGCTCAATTACTACAAACGAAAACACGTGGATTTGAAGCAGGAGAATATTCAGTTGAAAAAGCTGGTGTTATCTTACGTGGAATACTTGGGGCCAAAGGTGCTAGAAATGGAGAAGAATACCGAACATCTCTAGTGACAGCACGAAAAACTCTGGGTCGATGTCCAAGGGTGTTGCACGTCTCTCCGCACAAGCTCGAGTCGGGTACCTCATTAGAAATAAATATTCTCTTTGATAATTCAATTATATAAATATATACGATTCTGCTCATACTAGGTTTTTTTTGTGCAGAAATAATCTTCCTGGAGCAGCTCTGAGGAATCATTTGCTCATCATTACCACATGTCTCTTTATGCAACAATTTTTATTTTTTTCTTTTTTTATTAATAATGGACACTAGTGTGTGATATTATAAGGAGCTTGTTCTCCTAACATTTCTTTTCGTAATCATTCAGTACTCATTCAATATTCATTATGTAATCATTCTGTCATTGTAATAACTTCATTTAAACAAACAATATGTTGAACAAGTTAATCACTCAATAAAACATCTAAATATGCACAATCACATGTTATCAACCTCTAAAATACATGAATAGCATTGAACATATATCCTATAAAAGAGATTTAGATCATATCACTATAGTAAATTGTCTTTCAACTCTTACTTTTATGCTTCAAGTTACCTCAAGATTAATAATCCATCATCTTTACCTAGTGAAAGAAAATTATATCAAAAGCTTTGGCATGTAACTAAAATTCTCATAATACCATACCCACTAATGCCTCAAAATTTAAATATTATCCACAACCTAGGAGCACCAATTCATCCTCAAAACTTTAAGCGTCACTTCAATATAGTTTACCTCAATTACAGAAAACCTAACACCTCAAATTCTAAGAATCACCTCAAAGATTTCATGAATTGTACCTTAAAGTCATCACAATTATTTGAAAATATCAAAATCCTTAAACCACAAATGTAAATATCAAAATATCTTATAGATTCTAGGGTATACCTCATTTGCATTTATCCCTGCAATACTAAGGCATTCACTTCATGTCACTACGTAATCCCTATTCATCAATCTATATATTACAACATTAATCATAGTGTCATTATTGTCATCAACTAAACCTTGGCCATTACCAAAAACTCAGATAAACTCTTATATCATTAATTCAGTTCAAGAATCATTTCACAACCGACATCCATAAGACCATTCGTTACCAAGTCACTTACACAATTTATCTCACAACCTAAATCCATAAAACCATTTTGTCACCAAGTTGATTATAGAAATCATCTCGCAATCTAAATCTATAAAATCATCATACGATTTTTGAATCATGATCAATAATCTTTTCTAAATCCTCGAGACACCTTAAAACATACTCTTATCGATCGATACTCAAGAAAATTGCTGCAAATCGAAATGGGCAGATACTATAAATCACAACCTATCTATAAAAATAAAAAATCCATCTTCGTCATTACCTTGATCACAATAATAAAATCCTCCAAATTAATCACACTAAGATGATTTTTTTTTTTTTTAAAACAAAAAATTAACCCTTAGAAAAATGCCCATGCAACATTTATTAGAAAAACTTGTTGTGCCAAATACTACCTAAATTAATAGATAATATTTAGTACGTTTTAACTCACAAATGCACAAGATCAAAACAATAGTATAGTGCAGCAAGTATCGTTCCCACGAAGATTGTGATTTTATTTAGAATTAATTAAAAATATCAACTTGTCACTGAATTGATATTGTGAAAAAGAAATAAAAAGATAATAAAGATAAATGAAAAAGCTAAAGGTAGGGCTTTGATATCCACAACTAATCATGCTTAGATAATATAACAATTTGCCAATGATCCAATCATATTATGAATACTTAATGTTTGCCAACTTAAAGGTATGCGTGTCTACTCCTTAAGCTATTGATTTCCCTAAGCAACGAATTAGGCATGGGTGTCTACTCTAATTCTTTTCTTTCTTAAAGGATTTAGAATGAGTGTCTACTAAATTGTTCTTTAAGAAAGTATAAATCTATGGAAATCGACAAACACATGAGACTTAGGACATGAGTGTCTACTCCTGGTTTCCCATGTTGATTAACCCAAGAATCTGGTGTGGATATCTTTTGTCACTTATGTTAAACCCAGGACTCGGTCATCCAAATTGATTTAATTAACTAGTCTATACCACATGCATATAATGGCCAGTCACATACATATGAGGAATTCAAGAAAATAGGAATTAATCAAATTAAGCAACACAATATGATTATCACAAAGGCGTCAATATTGAAATATTAAATAAACATAATTAGGGCTTCAATCTAACACTCCTTAAGAGTTAGTTATACATAATTAAAATAAATGAAAAAGAAAAGGTAAAGAAAGAACCGAAAACCGCTCATAGAAGTAGCCTCCAATTCCTCTCCCCAGAGTTGTCTCCTTCAAATTGTCTCCTAAATTGTGAGGCTTAGAGGTCTATTTATAGGGCTTAGGAGAGTCCTAGAAGCCCTAGTAATCCTAGGAAATTCGGAGTTTTAAGTCAAAGTCCAATTATGATAAAAAAAAACCTAAGTCCAAATCGGAATAGGATTCGCACAGAATTGTGGTCTTAAATTGCGGGGTGATTTTGGCATTGAAGAACTCCGAATTAGGAAAATTCCATTTCACAATGATTTGTATAATTTTGAGTTATCTTTCCAATGCCACTTGAATCACCTCAATCAAATATTTGATCTGAAAGTTATGGTCAAAATACCGATAAGTGTGCAGAATCCAATTTTGAATCCAATCCGATTTCGACTCCAATTTGAGAAATTCTGATTTAATCATTTCCTTCATTTGATTAAACTTAACCATGATTGGTTAAGCTTAACCATATCTTCTA
This sequence comes from Corylus avellana, assembly GCF_901000735.1. Lineage (NCBI taxonomy): Eukaryota > Viridiplantae > Streptophyta > Magnoliopsida > Fagales > Betulaceae > Corylus > Corylus avellana. Next base: position 18,319,736 of record NC_081544.1, on the reverse strand, counting down.
GGTCTTCCCAATTTTCCCTTTAAGCTTGGAACTTTTTCGAAAACGCTTTCTTTTCTTCCAAAAACCTATAAAACAAAGAAAATACAAAAAGGAAGTAAAATGGCCTAAATTAACCAAACTAAAGGATTAAAACATGTAAGTTAAGGGCTAAAAATATGAATATTTTGGCACTTAATAGAGACCACACAAAAATACATACTCTACTAGTCTGCAAAACCTTATAACCTTTGCTCTGATACTAAAATTGTAACATCCACAGCCCGTTAAGGCTGAGTTTGCCACTTTTCTTCTTTTACAACAAAAGTTTTTGTAAAGATCTATAAGGTCTATCAAAGTACTTGGTTTTAAAGGATACGATAAATGTATAGAACATTCTTCAAGCGATTTTATTACAAGCGAAATTAGAAAACATTAAATTTTAGTTGCGGAATATCATATTATTACAATAACTGATATGAAAAGACTTTGAAAGTTAATAATTATCCCCGCCCCCATTCCGGCCTCCTATTCCAGCGTCCTTTCTACTTGAAAACAAGAAATAAAACTGAATGAGCCTAAAGGGGCCCAGCAAGTAAAGTCCACAACCATAAATAGTTTTACTCCTTGTCCTCCGTTTTAAAAAAATGTTTTCACAAATATATATACATCCAGCCATAATAATATATGTATGTACGGTTGCATCTCTCGTAGCATATACAAACTATTACATCTATTAATAAATCATCGTTATAAATCATCATCATAATGCATCATTATAAATCATCATTGTAACTCATCATTGTAAATCATCATAGTATATCATCGTTGAAATTATATTATCATTTTCTCATATTAGGGCCCATGTACACTGTTACCCCTGTGTAAGAGGGTTGCGGGTCCTTGTGACCATGGCACTAAACTGTGGCCTCAGCCATGCCCGACCGTCAATTAACTCTTTCTTGGTGCACTCAACGGTCATGTTGATGGAATACCACCTTCTTGCATAGTCTCCTTTAGTGGTTTCGTCTCCATCCGAGTATCGGTACTGAACTCCTCTCATCCTTACTTATCTTGGGGCCAAAAATACTCTCCTCCATACATGTGCCCTCATTTCATAAACATTTAACTCATTTCTTGTACTTCTTTTGATGCATCTTAGGGCAACATGTAGGAGGGTTTATCATCATTCTTCTTTCATATAATCATCTTCATTTCTCAACTTTCTTTTCTAAAAGATGGAAACTTTTCCAAATATAAACTTGTTGTACTTAGAAAGCGTTTAAAGAAATAGAAGCTTTCTAAATAATTCTTTTAGAAATCTTTCACGCATGTAACATATCCCCATGACAAGTAAATAAAATAATTATTTATAGTTTGATACAATAATGTATAAATAGCATGACATGAAGAAAGTTTAGAAGGGTAGTGAATTTACATACTTCTAGATTGAAGCTAAAAGTGGTCTAAAGGATCTAGTTGCTCCAATCTGACTAACACCACTGGTATATCTTTTGAAACTAATTTCTCAAGTCCGTTCTCTCTCGTGTTCTTTCTTTCTTGCAGCGCTTTGTCTCACCCTTTCTCTCTATGCTCTGTGTAAACACTCTCAAAAAGAAGAAAGACTGAGTAGAAAGCAGAAAAAGGAAGAATATGTGGAAGAGAAGGGAGAGGAGTTGTGAGATTTGTGAAGGGGAAGAGCTCTATTTATAGGAAAAACCAAATACTATTCTACCTTCCATTTATAATTCTACCCTCATTTTACTATTCCACTTACCAACACTATTATACCTACCATTGACTATTCTACATTCCATTTACAATTCTACCATCCTTTTACTATACCAATACTATTATACATACCATTAATTATTCTACCTTCCCTTACTATTTGACCTACCTATACAATTCTTCCTACCATTTACTATCATATTATTTTACCAATTACCATTCTCTAATCACCACTCTCTGTAACACCATAATTTTCCCAAGAATTAAAATCAATGGCTAAAACGGATATTAAAATAACATCATCATCAAAATAATCTATTTAAATAACTTTGAAAATTCTGGAGCGCTACAATGTCCCTTAGTCAAAGTCTTCCACTACAGTCTCTCTTCGGATATGATAAAATCCCTGAGTCTTGTTTCATTATGAATAAGGCTAAGAGGTGAACCATGGGGTCAATTACCAGTTAACTAATTTCACTGTGGCGTTACACTTTTCCACCTATGAAATATATATATATATATATAGTTGGACTACCTTTAGATGTTGGATTGGAGATGGACCTTGAGGTAGATGTGACCGTTTGACATAATATCAATTCGGTTGAAGCTTGGGGACTTATTACGAAATTAGGTTGGCTACTCATGATAATTAGTACTTTTAGATGATGCTGTAAACTTAGAGTTTTGAGATATGCTTGTATATTAAGGTATAGTCTGAATCTTTTGTAACAATAATATGTATAGTATAATTTCAGGTCATGCAATTATTCTTCTAGTTGTAATGATTAATGTTGATAGAATAATAAAAATCATAATGTTTCTATTGTGTAGTATTCTCTTTTTGAGGAATAGAATCTTATTCCTTGTGGAATGGAGCTGAGAGGGGAATCGTGAAGTTAATTAATTTCTCAAGACGTTACACCGCCACATTCCTCACCATGGCCTACAGCCTTGCCGTGAACACCTCCATCCTTACCGACTCTAGCTGTACCTGCTCTATCTTTGACTGTGTTCCTCTTTGCTCCGACTCCTTGGTTACAATCTCCAACTACTCCGGCTTTAACCTCTGGATCATCCAACCCAACAAGTCTTGCAAGTTCAACCAGGGCTATGCGGCCTTCCTTGAGAGAACACGCAAGGACCTTATAGTAGCCACTGTTGCCTCGTCTCTCATTGACCATGTGATAATGGGTGCCTCTACAAACCATAATGTAGCCTTGGCTCCGAGTATGGGTACTAACACTTATTTCACCAACACAATCATTGACTTTCACGAGTCGGGTAGTGTAATGCCCCCAAAACTGACCTTGGCCAACATGGTAGGGTTACTGGCAATTACTCCAATTTAACCAACTAGTGGCTAAATGGGAACCACCCCTCTAAGCATTATCAGAATTAATGCATAGGAAGGTGAAATAAATATGAGAAATCTATAAATCATTACAGGTGCAAGTATAATTCTCAATTTAAAGACATGGAGCAACTAACAATAATATAAGGCAAACCTTATAACAGCATGAAGATCTTCAAGAAAAGTCTGCATTAGCAACCATACCACTCTTGGGTTCTAGGAACAAGCTCCTTATAAGAGCAATAACTACGTAAGTCTAACGACTTTGTAAGTAAACCTCACAATCGGGTATGACATGAGCTCATTATTATTAAGCAGAAATAAACATGCAGTTTTGATAAACATTGAAAAGAGGTGTTGTCTCTGTTAATACACCTTAAAAATATCGTTTGGTTTTATATAGGGTGGTGTACTCCCGGCAGCAACCACCTAAGTATTTTAACGCAGAAAACTAATGTTTTATATGTCATAACTATCATATATAGTCTACTTGAGATATTACATATTCTCAGTAGGGTTGACGCTGTTCTAAGGGACCTATAATACAATATCGATGCCCCAACCATTGTACACTACCGTCTATAACACTAGCAGCCCGACAGAGTCCGACCTCGGGTAGCCCACACTACTAATGATGTACATCCTGTAGTGACCGCCTGTTAAGGCTGCTTTAGTCACAAAACAACCATTGGATCCAAGGCCCATATAACAAGTCACACATCTGACCATAGAATCAAGTCTATATAGTAATCCTATGGCCATTATACCGCACGTACCGGTGTACCAAGTCATACAATATATCTTATCAACTAGTTATTAAAGTAGATACCAAGTTATTACAAAAATGTAGACATATTCAAGTCATACGCGTGCTTAGTCAGCTGACATATCCCACGTTTTTAAGGAAAGTGTTTGTAAGTGTTTACTTACCTCGTACACTCACTCGAATCCTCCGACATCACGAATCCCTGATATAATGAAACATGATTCATTGTTATAAATCGTACTAGAAAACTCTACAAGGGTCCATCTAACGAAAAGGGCTACATTCGTCAAGGGGCTACGGTTTTGGCTAGAAATCCCAAAATGATTCCAGGCTTTTATCTTAAAGCTAGAGGTTGGTATCTTCTTTCCTAGGCTCAAAATAAACACAATCATCAAAAGAAAATACAACACAAAGAATCAAAGAGGTGTTTAAAAGCCTTTTAAAAACATTCTTGGCTTTCTTAAGAAATAGGCACATCCAAGTAAAAAACATATTATCATGCAACTTTTAAAGAGAACAAGGGTGGGTTGGAAACCTTTTGAAATCGCTCTTGGTTTTACAAGAAAATGGGCATTAGAACTTGTTATGGCATCCTTAAAACTTGTAACACTAAGAGAGCAGAAAAACATAAAATAAGGATCAAGAAGTCACCTTAAAAGATAGCAAGGCTTCACACTTCCTCCTTTCTTCCTTCAAAAACAACTAGGAGACACTCAAGGCTCACAACAACACTCACACAGCAGCTCTAGGGAGTAACAAAGGCTAAAATGGGGCTGAAGGGTCGAGTGGGTGTGGGTTTATATTAGGGGAAAAAGCTAAGGACGCTGCAAGAAAAATCCTGAAAAGGTGCGAGCGCTTGTGTACTATGGCATCGAGTGCTTGTGTACTGTTCACAATGATTTTAAAAGTGCTTTTTAGGCATGTGATTTGGGTATTGTCCAAAGGTTTGAAAATTGGTACACGAGTGCTCGTGTACTGTACAACGAGCACTTGTGTACTGTTCACAAAAGGTAAAAAATGTTCAAAGGTACTATTGCACAAGGGGTATTGCACTGTTTATGCGAGCACTCGTGTGGTCCCCTGGGCGAGCGCTCGCCCAGTGAGGGTACTTTGGGCTTTTTCTTGCTAAAAGGACTTAAGATCTTGGGTTAATCAAAGAGGGTTTAGGCCACGTGTTTTAAGGCTTTGTTTTAAGAAATTATTAACCAGTTAAGAAATCTTTAACTATTTCCTAAAAGTAATAAATTATCGGGATACTACAAGTAGTGTCTCCTACCAGAGCACCTTAGTTGCCGTGTTCATTGAAGGCCTAATATTATTGGTCATTTTTGCAATAGGGTTTCATTCCAAACTCGTCCAAATCAGCTCCTCTACCGGTATCAGTCTCTTCTTAGCCTTTATTGGCTTATAGACCAACGAAGGAATCAGGTTGATGGATTACAGTTCGTCAACCCTGGTGACACTTAGAGTCTGCCCCTTCTTCAAGGGTGGCCAATGAACCACTCCAAAGGTGGCTAGGGGTGGCACGCAATCACCTCTGAGGGCAGCTCGGCTGCCACCTACTCCAACTCCTTACTTTTTAATTTTTAGTTTTAAATTTTAATATATTTTATATATTTATAGTTTTTATATTTTTTTTGTTTATTATAAGTGACACGTATCGTAATGTTATTAGCTTTTACGTAGCACACTAAGAGAATCCTATAAGTTTTTGACAGTGTTTGACATCATGGAATAAATTGTTATTTATTTGTTATTTCAAATTTATTGAAATATTTTTGTCTTATTGAAAAAATTTTCTAGTCATTTTTTATTTTTTGCTAGTATTGGGAGGAACATTGCCAATTTGGTGGTAGTTTGAAATGGGTATATGAACTTTTCCCATATAGAGATTTTGTGTCAAGAAATGTGACAAAAACAAATTTAATCTTTTCTTTTGAATTTTTTCCTACGCTAGTGTTCCTAAACTGAATTTTCTTTGCTTTTGAATTTTTTTCAAATAGCAGTGCTCTCTTTGATTCAGATGTTGTTTTGATCCATAGGTTTCATATCTTGTTTGTTTATTAATAGAATACATGTGATTGGGTGTTTTTGTCTAGAAGTGCTTTGGTGCTCTAGGATGACATGGTTTAATGCTATTAGATGGCACAAAAGACTGTTCTTTTTTTTTTTTTTTAAGTGGAGCTCGAATATTTCATTCAACAAATGGACATTTTTCAGTCATTACAACCTCCCGAATACACTCAGGAACAAAATTCTTAATCTGCAGCGCCATCGTAGCAATCCTATGTGCCGCTTCATTAGCATCTCGCTAGACATGAGTAACCCCACATGATAGGCAGCTATGTAAGACTATCTTAGCATCTTTCAGCAGGTGGCCATACTTTGTCCAGCAACGATCTTCTTGTCGTAGCAAAATAACAACCTCTAGAGAATCACCCTCGATAATGACATGTTGGAGCCCCATATGCCTTACGAGTTCTACTGTTGTCCACGCCGCTAAAGCTTCAGCCGTCGTGGGGTCTGAGATATAGGGTTTCGTCAAGCACATCGTTGCCATCACTTCACCTGCATGGTTGTGTACCACTATCCAGACCCCCATCCTCTTCCTATTTGTATCAAGTGCAGCATCCCTATTAAATTTAATGATCCCCTGCGGAGGTGCCTTCCAGAAGTCCCGTGCTTGTGGTATATTCCTTGCTAAGCAGGCCCATGATGCTTGATCTGCTTTCCAGATGCTTCCTTCTAGTCTGTGGCTTGTTGGATTATTTTCTTCGGCGACCCGTCAAATACCACCTTATTCCTTCTCTGTCAAATTTGCCTAGTCACACAAGCTACCAACTCTATTTCCCCTTCCTCCAACCGTCCTAGGAGCTTGTCAAAAATGTTCAAGAAAGCATCTTCATCACTTGTACACTTTTGCAGCATCTTGTCACATTCAAGCCAAACATCCCTAGCTGAGGAGCAGCTCCATAGTACATGACCAGCTGTCTCAACTTCAAGCTTGAATATCAAGCAAAGAGGATCCTCCGTGATCTTGCGCTTGAATAATTTTTCCTAAGTGGGAAGGATGTTGTTGTAGGCCTCCCACAAGAACATTTTAAATGTCCTTGGTCTCCATAGATTAGTCAGAGAGTTTGATGTTGAGCTTCCCCCCTTAGCCCGTATCCATACATCCTTGGCTAAGTGGTAAGCACTACGAACCGTGTATACACCAGACTTGGTACCTCCCCATACAATTTGATCATTTTATGTTCTTGGGGAAATCGCCATACCATATATCAGTTTGGCTTTGTTAAGGATAAAGATAAGTCTCAAGATAATCTCCAAGTTCAAGTTCAAAAAAGTCTCCAAGATAAAGCTTCTCAAGATAAAGATTATAAGAGGAGTTAGAATTTAAATTATATCTTTCAGAATTCAAATGTATTTCATATCTTTTAGAATTCAAATGTATTCTCAAATTTGTAAATTGTTATCTATTGTAACAACTTTAATTATAAATACAAAGCCTAACCAATGTTAAGGTAAGACAGTACATTTGAAAATACTTCTGATTATCAAAATCTTTATGGTATCAGAGCTATTTTTTTTTTGACTCACGTCAGTTTTTTTTCTTTCCTGCCACCCATTTTCATTTTTTTTCCCATCTCCCTTCCAATTCCATTCAATTTTTTTTCTCTCTCCTCTCAACCGCAATGATTGATGCATCATCTTCCATTGTGGTTCCCACCCCACATGCTACCATCACCACTGTAGCCACCACTATCCACACTTCTGTTACTCACAAGCTTTCAAAAGACAATTATCGTTTGTGGAAGGCTACTATTGTGCTCATTCTCAAAGGCCACTCTGTTTATGGCTTCGTTGATGGCACTATCAAACCTCCACCCCAAACCATTGAAGTTGTGTCCTCCACCAGTGATGGAGTTGAAACTGTCGAAAAAAAACAAAATCCAGAGTATGCGACATGGAACCAGCAGGACCAACTAATCCTGGGTGCTCTTACATCCTCCTTAACGGAGTCCATCCTCACTTATGTGCTCAAGTGTACCACTTCATGTGATCTCTGGTTCACTTTTGAACACCTGTTCACCTCTCACTCTCAGGCTCGCCTTATGCAAGTTCATCTCCAACTTGCTACCCTCAAGAAGGGTGATTCCTCCGTCTCGGACTATTTTAAGAAATTCACAAGCCTCGTGGATACTCTTGCTGCCGTTGATCAACCACTCAATGATTTTGAGCTCACTGCATTTCTCCTTGCCGACCTTGGGTTTGACTATGACTCCTTTGTCACATCTGTTACCACCTGTGTGACTCCTATGACGATTGATGATCTATATCCAAGTTCAAATTCAAGAGTCTCCAAGATAAAGCTTCTCAAGATAAAGATTATAAAAGATTATAAGAGGAGTTAGAATTTAAATTATATATTTCAGAATTCAAATGTATTTCATGTCTTTTAGAATTCAAATATATTCTCAAATTTGTAAACTATTATCTATTGTAACGACTTTAATTATAAATACAAAGCCTATACCAATGTTAAGGTAAGGCAGTACAATTGAAAATACGTCTGATTATCAAAGTCTTTAGGCTTCTTCCGGTATAAAGACTTCCTCTATAAGGGGAATATTCCACCAATTTATATCCTTATCAATCAATTCGGACACCTTTGTCGTTCTGTCAAGAATTTAAACTAATGTTTGGATTGCATGTGTCGTCGCCGACGGTATCCACTTAGCCTCCCATATATTAATAGAATTACCATCTTCTACTCTTCAAATCAACCCTTCTTGTAGGAGGGGCTTTGCATTCTGATGTACAAATTTAATTGTACTCACAAGCGCACGAGTCGTGTACAATATAGCGTGTGTGCAAGTGCGAGATCGATCCATAGGGAATTGTGTTTGTGAAATTTAATTTCTATCTAAATCAATTATATCTTAACCTAGTTCCGAATGATTTTGATTTTGAAAATAAACAAACATAAACTAAATAAAATAAAAATAATCAAAAGATAAATGACTAAGGATTTAGAATTCACCTCACCAAATCAAAGTATACATTCTTACGTTTTCATTCATGCATCCGACAAACAATTAAACCCTATTACGTTCTATTATTTTTTATAAACCAATTGAATCATTCGATGAATCCATCTCTATTACAAATCACAACGAATATCCAATTGAGATCAAATCATCCACTGTATCCATAAATCACAATGGATATAAGTCTCAATCAAATCATTAGATGTATCCGTTGGATGAAACACAACGAATATCCAATGTTTTCACGATTTATAAACAACAATCAATCACAATTTTGTCACACAATTGAATTGAAACGAACATACATTACATTAAACGACGAATTTGTACGAACAAAACATAAAAATATAAAACTAATCAATGGCGAGGCTTCATCTTCAACCTTAGTTGAAGATTTAGCCTCTCATGACAAAAGAAATCATAAAGAAACTAAATTACTTCATTAAAATTAAAAACTTACAAAAGAATTCGAGTTCCAAGCTACAAAAACCTACAAAACACAAAAAACGACCAAGAACGGCGCCCTTGGCGCGTCTCCGTTGGTTTACAATGGAAAAGAATGATATTTATAAGCTAATTTTAGGGTTTCAGCGCTGCCAGGTCAGCCGAGTGCGCTCGATCGCACTCGGGCAACATGTTTTCTGCTGCTCAGGGCGCGAGTGCACTTGATCGCACTAAATGTGCGTTCGAGTGCACTTCCAGTCGGAATCAGCCTACTCTTGTAAATATTAATTTGTAGATCTTTGAGTTATCTTTCCAATGACACCAAGATCACCTCAATCCGAGCTCTACAACTCTAGATAGGACCTTTTTAGTGGGACTCGTCTAGTGCGAATCATCGCTCGATCCCAATTTGCTGCCAATGCTCCATGAAGTGTCTTAGGCCCCAGAATTAATGGAATGAGTTGCAAATTTCACCTTAAAGCCGCATTTTTCTCTTAACAGCTTGTAAATCACTAAAACACTAAAACTAACCAAAACATCATAAATAATAAAGCTAAAGGCTTAGCAAATGCAAAGTTAAGGGGCCCAAATATACAATATTTGGCACTCATCAAATACCCCCAAACTTACATTTTGCTAGTCTCTTAGCAAAAAAAAAAAAAATGAAAACAAGAAACATAAGTCCGCTGTCGTGGGAGAGACGATTGCATTTAGCATATGCAACAAGCCTTTTAAACCCCTAGGCATCCCTAGTGGACGAGTGAAGTCTCATGAGGGTTTAACATGAATGATACCCACAAACATTGTCAGTGCTATGTCATTGACAAACACAATTTTCACACAAACACATGGTTCTCACATCATGAGCAGGTTTAACAAAGTAAACACCACAATCAAATCATCAAGCCAACCACAAATCATTCAACTCAAAGGTGGAAATTTGAGACAACACAAGCTTCAATAGGTGCAAAGTGAAACTAACACGAAGTTAAAAGGCTTCAATTTTTCTCAAAGTTTGGTGTACCTCAAAATTCATAAGAATTCACACAGATGAAAACACCAAAGGCTTAGATCAAGACATGCATTTTTTTTAAAAAAATATATTATTTATTTATTTTTTTTTTTATGTGTAGGCTGTGCAATGTTTGGCTCTCTTAAGCTTGCTAATTGATCTATGTAACGAGTGTTGGGCCAGTGACTCCCAAAGCAGATGGTTTTAGGGCACTAGATGTAAAACATCCCTAAGGCTTAATTACTCAAGTCAAAAAGGCTACGAAGCCAAACTAGCCATACAATCAACCAAATTGAATTTCTCATCTTTTTACGCGAACACTCAATGCTTAATGAGGCATGAGGTCCGGTTACTCAATGAAAAGCTCAAACTGATGATGACACTTTTTCTTTTTTCTTTTTTTTTTTTTTTATCTATCCTCAAGCCAAGGTTTCATCAACACTTCATCCTACAAATCGCAAGGCACACCCTAATCAATCAAAATCTCATACCTCACAGACTTTATGCTAGTGTGCATGTGATTCAACTCAGGCATGTGAAGTCTCTCTAATCCACCAAATGAGTCAAATGACTCAGATTTCTAACGACATGCGGTGTTTAAAAAGTTAAACACACTAATGACATGCAAACCACAGTTATGATGTAACTCATGCCCAATCAACAACATAGCATTTTTTTTTTAACAAAATAAACAAATAAAAACAAACAAAAAGACAATGTGTTTTTCCACACCCCCAAACTTAAATGACACATTGTCCCCAATGTGGCAAGAGATACAATACCGTGGGATGAGAAAACTCGAGTGTGCAAAGGCTAGGGCGTCCCCCAAACTTGAACACCAAAACACCTGTCAAAATCTAACAGCAATATTTTCTCATAGAAACAAATATCAAAAGATTAATTGCTGATAGAAACAAAAAGAAAGTGACACAAAATAAAATAAAAATAAGAAAGAAAGAAAATGTGCAGAAATTAAAATGGGGAAGAAATTTTACAGTGCTTTCCCCGATCATTTGGATGTCCGACCAATCCCTTCCACCCTTTCTTCTTAAGAATTTGATATCCCTCTGGAATGATGTTTTCCCATCTTATGTAGCCAACTTGCTTGCTCCAAAGGATCTTCATGGGACGATAGTTCCTAGGTTTGCTCGCTTGTTTGCAAGGATCCTTGAGAGTCTTGGCATAAAATGGCTCTTTGAGACATTGAATAAGTGGAGCTTGGGGTTCATGGAGTGTCTCAAGAGGGATTGTGACGAAGGAATGAGCTTCAGTACTCACTTCCTTGTCATTGGACAGACTTGGAGTTGGCAGGGGATCAATTTGCTCAACTTGCTCCTCTTTTTCTTTCTCCTCATGGTTACCCACAATGAAAGGCTCAGCTGCTAATGAGGGTGAGTTAGGGAATGATATCTCAGTGGTTTCCCCATTTTCAATTCACATCTTAGGAGTGGAGTCCAATAAGGCATCAGCTTGCTCAAGTAACTTGTCAAGGTCTAGGTCACATCCAAATTGAGCAAAGCACTTTCCCAATGGGTCCTCTAGACTTGGCTCATCAACAGCCTCCTCATCTTTTTCCTCACTCCCAAGTATGGTGGTGGTTTGAATATGCTCATGTGCAAACTTGCTAGCATCTTCCTCATCAATCATGTAATGGTTAATGAATGGACAATCATCTATCTGATGAGAATGATGATAACAGTATGAGCATGACTTATGAGGTACGTGAGTGTGAAGAGGTTGGGTATGGGCACGCCTAGTTGCCATGAGTTGGTTTACTCTCTCCTCTAAGTCATCGACATGAGCAGTTGGAAAATGTTGCACTAATGACTCTTGAAGAGGGTAATTGCAAGGTGAAGGCATGGAAGAATGGTTATTGAACTGCAGATATTCAGGATGGTGCAGTTCATGAGATTGGGGAGCATAATTTCCCGTAGCATGAGCTTGCCACAAGAAATCAGAATGGTTGCTCCAGTCTGGGGTGTAGAAATTGGAAGTTGATTCAAACCCCGGACTGGAAAAATTGGTGTTCACCTGCTCATATGAAAAATTGGAAAATTGTCCCCAAGATGGAGAATTACCTAAACTATGATAAGGGCTGGAGCAGTATGAAGATGGTCCATGTGAGTAGAAATAGTGAGGAAAGTTGGTAGGAACAGGTGTCCTACAACTAGGAGTAGCATTAAAATTACCAAATGGAAAATTCATTCTTACCCTCACTCTTTAAACAAAACACACTTCCACATGAAACATTAACCAATTTTTTTTTTGTTTTTTGGTGGTTTTTTTTTTTTGTTCGTTTGAAAATAAAATAAACAAAAATACCAAAAATTAAAAATAAAAACTCAAAACAAAAACTCACAAAACGGACCAAACATAAGTTTGGCAAAATTCAAGGTGCTGGCCCGTTTTGGTGTAGTCTGCGAAGGTGCACTCGAGCGCAAGTGATGTGCGATCGAGCGTACATGGGCGTGGGGTGTGCGCTCACGCGCACCTGCGGAGGTGTCGAGCGCAGGCACGCGGGATGCTTGCTGCGTTAGGCTCGAATGCGCTCGAGTGTAGGTGATGTGCGATCAAGCGCTTTGGCAGGGACTAGTTCCTTCGGCAGAGCTGCAACAGAAACAACAAAAACAAACAACTTTTTCTCTTTTTTATTTTTTTATTTTTATTAGTAACTACAAACAGAAACAAATAAAAAAAAATAAAAATAAAAGGCAACAAACTGTAAAAAGAAAATAACTAGTAGAAAAATAAAATCAATTTAAACAAAAATCAATTTTCACAAACAAACAAATCCCCGGCAACGGCGCCAAAATTTGATGTACAAATTTAATTGTACTCGTAAGCGCACGAGTCGTGTGCAATATAGTGTGTGTGCAAGTGTGAGGTCGATCCACAGGGAATTGTGTTTGTGAAATTTAATTTCTATCTAAATCAATTATATCTTAACCTAGTTCCGAATGATTTTGATTTTGAAAATAAACAAACATAAACTAAATAAAATAAAAATAATCAAAAGATAAATGACTAAGGTTTTAGAATTCACCTTACCAAATCAAAGCATACATTCTCATGCTATCATCCATGCATCCGACAAACAATTAAACCCTATATATGTTCTATTGTTTTTTATAAACCAATTGAATCATTCGATGAATCCATCTCTATTACAAATCACAACGAATATCCAATTGAGATCAAATCATCCACTGTATCCGTAAATCACAATGGATATAAGTCTCAATCAAATTATTCGATGTATCCATTGGATGAAACATAACGAATATCCAACGTTTTCACGATTTATAAACAACAATCAATCACAATTTTGTCACACAATTAAATTGGAGCGAACATACATTACATTAAACGACGGATTTGTACGAGCAAAACATAAAAATATAAAACTAATCAATGGCGAGGCTTCATCTTTAACCTTAGTTGAAGATTTAGTCTCTCATGACAAAAGAAATCATAAAGAAACTAAATTACTTCATTAAAATTAAAAACTTACAAAAGAATTTGAGTTCCAAGATACAAAAACCTAGAAAACACGAAAAACGACCAAGAACGGCGACCTCGGCGTGTCTTCGTCCGTTTACAATGGAAAAGAATGATATTTATAAGCTAATTTTAGGATTTCAGCGCTACCAGGTTGGCTGAGTGCGCTCAATCGCACTCTAGGTGCGCTCGATCGCACTAAATGTGTGCTCGAGTTTACTTCCAGTCAGAATTAGCCTACTCTTGTGAAATATGAATTTGTAGATATTTGAATTATCTTTCCAATGACACCAAGATCACCTCAATCCAAGCTATACAACTCTAGATATGGTCTTTTTAGTAGGACTTGTTGAGTGCGAATCATCGCTCGATTCCAATTTGCTGTCAATGCTCCATGAAGTGTCTTAGGCCCTAGAATTAATGGAATGAGTTGCAAATTTCACCCTAAAGCCGCATTTTTCTCTTAACAGCCTGCAAATCACTAAAACACCAAAACTAACCAAAACATCAAAAAATAATAAAGCTAAAGGCTTAACAAATGCAAATTAAGGGGTCCAAATATGCAATATTTGGCACTCATCACATTCCAAATACTACACCAGGCATATAAGCATTTATTGCCCAAGCGAGTTTTAAGAACGTATCATTTGTGTAGAGATGGCACAAAAGACTTATAAAATTTATTCTATTTAGGCTTCCTTACCTCTTTAATCCATCAATTTAAATCAAATCACTTTCTTTGTGTTGGACAAATAAGCAACTTTACCTTTGATATATAATGTAGGTATCAAGGGTAAAATTATCACTTAGATTGTATAGATAAGCTTTACAAGATAAAAGTTGTTACAAAACACTTGAAATTACAAATACAAAATTCAAATATCTCTGAAATACAAAATTCAAATATAATTAATCTTAAATTTTATCGTTAGTTATTGATAAAGTTGAGATAACATAGACTCTTTCTTTGTCTCTAGAGCTGTGCTTCAATTCAGTATAATCGGGATGAGAGTCCCTTCTATCAAGATGTGGTGTAAAACCCATTTTACATCCTTCAATAAAAATATGACACATTGAGTATAAACACCAAACATAATAGAAATGAAAACACCGTATCTTTAATTCAAATCAATCCCATAGAATTTTCTATTAATTCTAACCCAATGCCCATCACTAAACCCTCAACTCACCTTTGAGCCCTAGATAATAGAGTCTCCAAAACCAACCAAGATGGTGGCTCTGGTGGTTTTGTCGATGAGTATTTTGTCTAATGTGATTTTGTCAAGATAATGAAAATTATTTGGTGCAAAGGGTTATATTATTTTTTTAGTATTTCAAACTTAGGTGTTTGCTTCCTATTCAAAGGTGCAAAACACTCTATTTACACCATGTACTCATTGACGTTATTATCAATTAGGATCTCTGATCTAATACAAATTTTGGGGGTGGAAAAAAAAGAAATAGAGACAGTTGAAAAATGTGGTTGTTGGTAAAAGTTGGCAGTTAAAAAATATATGAATATTTAAAATTATGAGTGTTGGCAAGAATATAATAAATAAATAGATAATAATATTTAAAAATAGTAGAGAAGATAATAGAGATTCAATAAAAGTGTTTATTAAAAAATTGAGTTGCTAAAATAAAGAATTGTAATTTTTAGATAGCTATTTTAGATAACCTTGTTGGAGATGCTCCTCCTTTCATATAAATTTTGACTTTTTTTTTTTTTTTTTTTTTTTTTTTGGAAGTCATTACGAAATTATACATTTATCCTCAAAAACATTTATTTTTTTTTAAAAAAAAAAAATGGACTAGGTAGCCCATCAACCCATGAATAAGGTGTCTGAATTACTCTCAAATTCAATGCGAGAGATTTGAATTACAATTTGGAGTGATGATAATAATGTTATAAAAATAAATAAATAAATAATAATAAAAAAATTGCGTAGATAATGATAAAGAAGAAAAAAATTTGAAATTATTTCAATTATAAACCTCATTTTACAAAATCTATTGTCATGCTGAAAAATACTTTTTTTTTAGGGGCATGACCTACATCTCAACCAAACACAAGCAGGCTGAAACAGCCTATGCACATTTTGCTCATTTTGCATGAAACCAACATCATACTATCATATATAAAAAGATGAGATATGATAGGGATTCAACTGAGCCTCAGTGTCCTATGATTTAAGTTGTTTGTTTTTTAAAATTTCAATTTCGAACCTGATACAACTCTTATGTGGCTTTGTGTCACGTAAGTAAAGTTGGGTCTTAGATGGGGCTCAATTGAGCACCCATCATATCTCTAAAAATATATGGCAGATACCACATTCAACTCTAAGTAGAAATACTAGGTAGTAGGGATGAATTTCTTCAAGTAAAAATCATTGACATTTTTCTCATGAGAGTCCCTTCTATTAGGATGTGGTGTAAAATTATATTTTACAGCCTTCAATAGAAATTTGACACATAAGGTAAATACACTAAATAGAATAGAAATGAAAACACCGTATCTTTAATTCAAATCAATCTCATGGTGACTCTGGTGGTGGCTTTGTCGATGGGTATTTTGTTTACGAGGTATTTTATCAAGAGATATAAAATTACTTTGTGTGAAGAGTTATATTATTTTTTGTTGTTCCAAACTTAAGTGTCTACTTCCTATTCGAGGGGTGAAAAATACTCAATTTACACCATGACCTGGTTAAAGTTATTCTCTTTGCTCATCCTTGAATTATGTGGTTATGAATGGAGCTTTCATTTAGCCGAAAAGGAAGACTTTAAACTTCTTCTAGAATCAAGGAACTTACTCCAAAACAAAAAAAATTATTCCAAAATAAAACAACCCACTCCCCATATTTATACACGCTTTCATGATTTCCTATCGTAGGAAATCTATGTACATAAATAACCAAAAATTGATGTACACAAATCACGCTAAAATATTTTTGCATGTTAAAATATCAAATGCGAAAAAAGCTGGTATATGCACAATTAAAGATGAGCTTGGTTCCATGTTAACCAATAAAGGATTTTGACCGTACAATTAAATTCCCTAGTTTGATGATTCATTCCAAACCGTTGATTTTGATTGCATGATGTGCGTGCTAAACAGAACATAAAAACTAACAAATCAATTGATAATTTTAATTTTGTCTTCCGGACTTTCAAGTTCTACAGTTCTAACTTCCCCAGACCAGTTCCACAATTAAAAGATAAGTGTTTTTTTGTTGATAAATTTTTTTTTTTTTAACGGCAAATTATATATATATATATAATGTTATAATAAAATATAATGTTAAACAATTAATTAATATAACTTTTAAATTTGTATATACTATATAATGTCACACACTAACAAGTAACATACTTACATATTAATTAGGGAAAATTACACTTTACCCCTTCAAAGTTGGCAGCAATTTTCAATTCAAACTCCAAAGTTTCAATTTTTGTAATATATCCCTACAAAGTTTCAATTTTTTTCAATTTAGCCATTTCGTCAGTCAAAGCCGTTTTGACTGACGGAACAGTAATCACGTGCGGTGCACGTGATCACTTATGGCCTTTTCGTACCCAAAATACCCTCATCCCTTCTAAATGCACGCATGCTTGTCAATGAAGAGAAAAAGCTTCATCATCGTCAATGGGTTCCAATGGCCACTATGAAACATCCCCATTCCTCCCTTCTTGCTTATCCTCTGTTCTATAAAACCAAAACAGAGGCCAATAATGGGATTTGTATCTCAAGTGAAATCTAGTATAACCGAATTTTACCATGAAATCTCAATGCCCATAAGATCAATTTGTTCTTGATAGGCTTTCAAAGAAGAGAGGTTTGGGTGTTTGCGAAGGGTGTGGGGATGTGAGGTTCTTGCCCTGTATTTCAGTTGCGCGGGTCTTCCTCGAGCTTGAAGAAGATGTTGAGCACCATGTCGTCGGAGAGCTTCGAGAACACCGTGTTCGTCCTTGTTTTGATTGATTATTATCGGGTTTCACTTTGGATACGGGTAGATTTAGTGAAATGGGTATGGCTTTCTCGTGAATTCTTGAGGTGGGTATGGATTGCTTTTCCCCGTCGTGAATTTTTAGAGAAGTATGAGTTGGGTTTTGCAGTGTCCTTTTGCTTTTCCTTCCAACATTTTCTCGGAAAACAAACAGAGCATTGAAGCAAACAAATCTTATTTCTTGTGAATGAGAAACGAAATTAATGCCAAAAAGTGTAAGTTGAAAGTAACTTCCAACTAATCCTAACAACCAAGAATCCAGAAAATCGAAAAAAATAAAAAGATGAATCCCTTTTGCTTTTCCTTCTTACATTTTCTCTGGAAGCAAACAGAGCATCTATAGATGCTTCAAAAGGCAAAGGGAGAAGAAACAGGGATGAGGTTATTTTGGGTACGAAAAGGCCATAAGTGATCACGTGCACCGCACGTGATCACTGTTCCATCAGTCAAAACGGCTTTGACTGACGGAATAGTTGAATTGAAAAAAATTGAAACTTTGTGGAGGTAGATTGTAAAAATTGAAACTTTGGAGTTCGAATTGAAAATCGCTACCAACTTTGGAGGGGTAAAGTGTAATTTTCCCTATTAATTAATTCTCTAAACAATTAGAAGTTAGAACATATGTTTTCTAATTTACTAGTTACTAAATTTGAGATTAACATATTAACTAGGTGGTTATGTAATACTAATATACCATTATACTAATTATGTAAATTATAAATTTATAATGATAAATTGGTAATACTTATGATAATATTTAATTTGTGATTCTAAACAAACACATTGTTGATTTTAATTTTTAATATTATTATACTAATAACATAATTTTAGACTACATGAATCACATATAATGATGTATCTAATGATAATGCATAGATCATAAGCTTATATAGTTACATTCATATAATAATGATACACTAATACGATCTAAATTCGAATGATAAGTTTTTACTTGTAATTATACATTTATAACAAACACATTTGTTACTTCAATACCAATCACTTAACTAGATTATATATAACTGACATTGTCATTGTACTTAAATACATTCATACATACATTATGGTACTAACTATATATTGTATTTGTATGACATTATTTGATTATAGTATTATATTTATACTTATAACTTATGAATTAAAAAAATAATATCATATGTTATGAGATTATTTATAATAAATAATAAGTAATGAAATATTATAATATATATAAATTATTCGAACTACTGAGTCGGACAAGTGATTCGGGGGTTGAGCTTTATACCATTCGAACTCACAAGCCATAGACGGTCGGTCGAGCAGCTGAGACGAGCATAATTCGACCCGAGCTCATGAGCCATAAACAAGTTGAGCGAGTCGGTCGGGTCAAGTATTAAACGGGTGGGTCAAGCTCACGGGCCCTAAATGAGTCGGGCTAGGCGAGCAGGTCAAGTGTTAAATGAGTCAAGCTCACGAGTCCCCTATTGAGTTTGGTCGGGTGAGTCGGGTATGTATCATTTGCTAATCAAGCGGGTTTCTATAGTTATGAGGGGGAATCAAGTGGGTTCATGGGCTTGCTGGCTCATTTACAGCCCTATTTACAATCAATCAAACTCTGTAACTTTACAACAAAAATTTATCTTGTATCCCCCATCTGTTACACAATTATCTATTTTTTCCAATACTCTTAAATCTTGCAACACCCATCACACAGCTCCTAACTTCCCAATCAATGTTCTTCACAATTTGTTTCTATCTTTTCATCAAATTACCATGTTTTATTTCATTCATTTATCTCTAAACATGATATGCTACTACTCTCAAAACAAGTTTACACAATACAACTTGAAAAACTCTCCATTCAATAAATTCTTCCCAATCTATTTTAGGATTCTCCTGCACATCTTTCCCAATGTGTCTACCTTATTGATTAAGGATGAATATTTCGGTAGTGTGTTTTGGGTTGGCGGAATGGTATTTTGTGAGAATGGGAGAAAAATTGAGTTGATTTTAAGGAGGAATTGCTGGGTGTTTTCATTTTGATATCAGATATACCCCTGATGCAATATACATTAAGCAATACAGAAAGAAATACGATTTTTAGAAAGAAATAAATAACCCGGTTTTTGTTGTAGAGTGATTCTTTGCTTAAGGATGAATTTTTTGGTTGTGTGTTTTGGGTTGGCAGAATTGTATTTTGTGAAAAATTGAGTTGATTTTGAGGAATTGCTCGGTGTTTTGATTTTGATATTAAATATACCCCTGATGCAATATCAATGAAGCAGTACAGAAGAATGTGGCATTCAAAGATCTAACAGAGAAGGTATTTCTACTTCTTTTGTTTTTAACTGAGTACATTTATGAAGCTTGCATAATCATTTAGATTTTTTTGGTGTTAATTGTATGATGGCTTAATTGAAGTTTGTGTACATTATATGTACTCAGACATAGATGTATTAGGGAAATTTGGTTGTGAATGCAACTTATTGATTATTTGAAAAGGAAAAAAGAACAAAGAAATCAAATTGGATATGCAAAATTGATCGTTTGAAAACCGTTGAAAAATTATTGTGCTAAAATAATTACCATTGAAAAAATAAAGAAAGAAATACGATTCTTAAAAAAGAAATAAAGATAGAATCAATAAAGAGTAAAGAAAGAATATTTAAATGGTATAAATAAAAATATAGCTAATCAGATGCATGGAGCCTATAAAAATCCATTAGCTAAACTAGATAACGTGAGTTTTAGGTATCCATTTTGCATAAAAATTTGCATAAACCATTGTGAGTGCTCTTAGTAGGATATTGTTCATCCTGGTATACAACTTTAGCTTCCACACCTATTTGAAACCCAACTTCATGGCCTAGGATATCGTGCATATGGCAAAAATCATGCAATAGGACAGCCTTCATGTATTGGCTCCTTATTGACAGGAGCTATACTGCAGCCTTCATGTATTGGCTCGTTGATAACGAGAGCGTGACTTAGCTAGTAACACTTAGCGATTGGTCCATATGCATGACCCATGTTGTGTAATCCTGTAAAAAACTTCATTTTTCCGACACTAAATGGTTGTAAAACATCACGAGGAATAGCTCTTGCGGAAATAACACTTCTTACACATGCACTTAATTCTCCCAAGTGTTTTTATGTTTTCAAGTGTAAACTCAATAAAGTCCAAAACGCAATTCCTAAACTCTTTGGAAGTCCTAAGCATTGAGATCCAACTATTGTCCATAACTTAAGTACATTAAAAATAAACAAACATATTAAGTCATCACCCAATCAGCCATGACCAAAAAAAAAAAAAAATTCATACACCCATTTATCTACGTAAGGAGACTTCGATTTGTTTATCTAAACAACATAAACTTGGATGATTTTATTTGGCTCATCTTATTCCTTTCCATTTTCATTACCAGATAACATAAAACTACACAATAAAATAAATCTTACCTATATGTAATACCCCGACAAAACACCCGTTTTAAAAGGTTATAGATTTCTTACTTAAACGACTAATGTTTCCTTAGAACAAAGCCTTAAACCAAGAGACTTGAACCTTTTCCAAATAACCCAAAACCTCTTGATAATTTTAGAAGTAAAAACCCCAAAACGACCCTCACTGGCCGAGCATTCGCTAAGGGACCACACGGGCGCTCGCTCTTGGCCTTGGTGCGAGCACTCGCTCGGGGACTAGTCTTCAACCCATTAGGAAAAACCCAAACGTACGCCTGAACCTTTTTACCTATTGTGTAAATAGTACCCAAGCGCTCGCTCAATATGCCTGAGCGCCCACTATCATTTCTGAAAAGCAATTTTAACCCATTCTCCACATTTCAGACCCAAAGCACGCCTCCACCCTCTATATAAGTGATGTGGTCTTTTTGTGTGCAAAAATATCAATAATAAAATAACCATTCGCAATAGTATGACTCCTTGTAGGATAGGGCTATATTGAATGTGACTAACCTCAAGGACTGCACATGCGTTGTTATTAAGCTTTTCAAGATCAAATATAACTCAATTCAGAAGATGATTGTTTCATTCTTGTTTTCAAAAAATAAATATATAAAAGTAAGGATAGATAGTAATGAGAGAAAGAATAGGGGTTGATTTCATCACTAACCACATAATAATGGTCAATCATAAATTAATAAGGGAAATTCATATTATGCATGATATAGGGCTCATCTACTCGAGTAGTCAAGAAATTACCATCAATAAGAAATAAGTATAATCCATCTTCGGTTGGCACGGACCGTCCACCTAACCACTAAGATGCGGTATGATCCGTCTTCCCTATGTATGGATTATCTAATTCCTTAATAGGCTACACAAAATCAATGATTAAGCATAACTCACCTTCGATTGACACGAACTGTCTACCTAAATTACACTAAACTAGGGTGTAGTACAATTTGTCTTCCCTAGACATGGCTTATCAAATCCTATTTATCATGTGTCAGTTAAAACCGTTGTATAACAACCATTCATATAATCACAGAAAATATGAAGGGTTGAGTTCACTCAATATAAAAGACTTTCTAAGACAAGAAAAGAAATTCATAATGATTGAATATAAACGTTAAGATCAATTCTCATAGTTATACAACCATCATGCATATAAAAAATAAAACAAAAAAATAAAAAAATCTAATTTAAAATACAAATAAACTATTCTTAGTTCGAATGGCTACATCAACACCCTATTACAGAATTAGTGTCTTATGCTGGTGCTCGGAAGCCTCCTGTCATGTTCATTTTCTTTTCAACTCCTCAAGCCTCCAAGAAGATCTTCGTGTGAATTATTTCTCTAAAACCAAGCACACCTCCCTTCAAGGCTTAGAGGCCTATTTATAGGGTGTAAAACAAACCCTAGAAGCCCTAGGAATCCCAGAAAAATCGTAATCCAGTCTCCTAATCGGATTCGAAGACCTAAAATAGCTTTCCTTATCAATTTCAGCATTTTTCGGACTTTTCAGCTTGAGTGCGCTCAAGCCCACCTATGCACATAGGCTAGGGTGCGCTCGATCCTACTTGTGGTATGCTCGAGCGCACCTACGCACATGGGCTGATTTGCACTCTTATATTGAGGGACTATTTTGGCATAGCAAACGTCTGAATTAGGAAATTTGTATTTCACAATTAATTGTATTATTATGAGTTATCTTTCCACGACCACTCGTTTCACCTCAGTCAGATACTCAAGTAGAAAGTTATGGTCAAAGTACTGAGACATGTGTTAGGTCTTCTCAAAGTGTGCTGTAAACCCAAAATCAATGGTATTTCTTGTGTCTTTATTAAAAGCCTGAAAACACTAAAACAATACAAAATCAAACAAATAACAATGCTAAGAAATTAACATATACGAGTTAAGGGGATTGAATGTGCAACATTCGGTGCTTATCAATATGTGTTACTGTTCGATCCTCAACCTCCCTAAACATCAAAAATCTTAACCCTAGAGTGAGGAGTGATCTTTGATAGAGAAGGAGGAAGCCTTGGTGAGGTCTTGCCACCCTCAAGGTAATTTCTAGCTTATTTCTTATTCTTCATGTTCGTTATTATTGCTTTCTTGGTGTTACACACTTTTAAAGTATACCTTGGCCAACTCTTGTACCCATTTTCTTACAAAACCAAGAATGATTTCGAAAAGCTTTCAACCCACCCTTGTTTCCTTTAAAGTTGCATGATCGTATGTTTTGCACTTAGATGTGTCTATTTAGGGCCTAGAAAGAGATGTACCAACAAATAGTTCTGGATAGAAGCCTAAAACACATTTTGGGTGTTTCTAGTCGAGTCTCAACTTTCTGGCCAAACGCTTACCTTAGGGAGCGAGCGCTCACCCAGAGAGTAAGACACACGCCCCATAGCCCTAATATGTGGTACGAAGGTTTTTAGCAGCCTTTTTTGTTAGATGGAACCTCGTAGAGTTCTCTAGTACTGCTTCTAACGATGAGTCATGTTTCGTTATAGTAGGAATTAGTGATGTCGAAGAACTTGAGCGAGCACACGAAGTAAGTAAATACTTACGAACACTTTCCTTAAAAATGTGTGATATCTTAGCTAACTAAGCACAAGTATGATATGAGTATGCCTATATTTTTGTACAACTTGGTCATTGCTTAATAACTAGTTGATAAGATACATTGTATGACATGGTACATCGGTACGTGTGGTATAAGGGCCATGTGATTACTATATAGACTTGATTTTATGGTCAAATGGTATGGATGTGTTAAATGGGCCTTGGATCAAATGATTATTTTGTGACCGGAGTAGCCTTAACGGGTGGGTCACTATAGGACGTACATTATTAGTAACGTGGGCCATCTGATGTCGGACTCGGTTGGGCTGCTAGTGTTATGGACGAAAGCGTACAATGGTCGAGGCACCGGCATTGTATTACAGGTCCCTCGGGACAACATCAACCTTGCTGAGAAGGGGTAATATCTCGAGTAGACCATATACAGGGGCGAAACCAGGATTTTGAGTGAGGGGGGACGATTTTTTTTTTTTTTCTAATTAAATGGGTAGGCCGGAGAAATTAATTGTGGCTATCTTACCAAGGCGTGACCATAGTAACACCTACCAAACTTATATAATACATAGATACATATGATGAGATATAATTTCATAGTAAATCACAAGTCATTTTGTTGGATTGTATTATAATTCTTATTACCACTAACAAGTGAAAGAATGCCAAATAAATTAATGAATTAAAACTCATCAAATTAACCAACAATGAAAGCTAAAAATAAAACTTGTATAATTTTTCTACATCAAAATACAATAAATACTTATTCAAAATCTTAATCTCATGGCATTACAAACACACATTAACATACATTATTAGCAATATAAACTAAGCACAATCTATATGGTTCAAGATAAATTGTACATTTGAGCATGAATTGTTTCTCCTAACAAATTGCCCTAACCCCTAAAGCTCCCACCAATAATGCTAGTCTGAGACAAGCCAAAACAATGCTGCAACCAACAATAATAAAGATAACCCAAATTTTAATATTATGAAATCTCAAATTAGATAAGTCAAAATGTTAGTTTTAATCTTTAACAACTAAGCCATACAACCCATAGCTACTAATAACTATTAACTAAAATATCTAGAAGTATAAGATTTTTATTAGAATTTTATTATAATTCTTAATACCACTAACAAGTGAAAGAATGCTAAATAAATTAATTAATTAATTAAAACCCATCAAATTAACCAACAAAGTAACAAATTAACAATGCATTTAAGCCACAAAGCCACAAAGACAAAGGATTTAAAGGAACCTTCAAGAGATGAGATGAGACAAACAACCTAAACAATTATTTGTTGAGAAATGAGGTGAATGCTGAATAGCAAGACTTCGTTCAGATGAATTTGGGGGGGAGTAACAAATTAACAGCAACTCAGCAAGACTTCATGCAGCAGCGGTGCAGCCTGAGAGAGATAAGAGACTGGTCCGAGAGAGAGAGAGAATTTGAGAGGAAAAAAAAAAAAAAAAAAAAAAAAACCTCTTCCGAGAGAGATAGTCTAGTGAGAGAGAGATCTTTTTTTTTTTTTAATGGAGAAAGAGAGTTTGAGAGAAGAGAAAGTCTGGTGAGACAGAGAGAAAGATTGTTTGAGAGAAGAGAAAGTCTCTGGTGAGAGAGTTTTTTTTTCTTTAATCGAGAAAGCCTTTGTTGAAGATGGGACATTCGCCCCTAATCGAGAAAGTCTGGGGAGTAAAAAATTATTTTGGGGGGACATTTTTTTAATTTGAGAGTAGAAATTTGTAAATTTTGGGATAAATATATAAAATAAGCCTACTTCAGAAAATATTTCAAAAACTTTGGGGGGACATTCGTCCCCCCAGTGATACTAGTAGGTCCGCCCCTGACCATATATGATAGTTATGACCTATAAAACATTAGTTTTCTGCATTAAAACACCTAGGTGATTGCCACCGGAAGTACACCACTATTTTATTAAATAAACAATACTTTTACAGTGTATTAACGGAAACAACACATCTTTTAAATTTTTGCCAACATTACATGTTTATTTCTACTGAATAATAACTGGCTCATGTCATACCTAATTGTTGGGTTTACTTATTAAGTCATTAGACTTACGTGGTTATTACTCTTATAGGAAGCCAGTTTCTAGAACCCAAAAGTGGTATGGTTGCCACTACAAACCTTGCTTAAGAAAAATGTTCATGTTGTTGTCAGGTTAGCTTTATATTATTGTTAGTTGCTCTGTGTCTTTAATTTGTGGATTATACTTGTCCCTATAATGATTAATAGACTTCTTAGATTTATTTCACCTTCCTATTCATTAACTTTGATAATGCTTAGAGGGGCAGTTTTCCATTTAGCCACCAGCTAGTTAAACTGGGATAATTGTCAATAATCCTGCCAGATTGGTCAAGACCAGTTTTAGGGGCGTTACAGTATGGTATCAGAGCATACGGTCTTGCCGACCGTAGCAAACGATCTGAGAATAGGGTGCAATACACTAGGTGTAAATCTTAAAAGACCGGAGCATAGGATAGACCTAGATTCGTTGAACTTTTGTTTGACCGAGGTGCAGGCTAGAGTAACAGCCTTCATGATTGCTTAATATTAGGTTGAACAAGATCCTCTGTGTTACAGGCACTTGATCCTATTGTTCACTCAGATGCGCAATGGATGTCAACACTTGGCAACTGTTCGACAATGGCCAGCAGAGTACGACCCTTATGCACCAGGGTACAAGCCTCACAAGGTTTCAATCCGGCCCTTTTGGAGGCTGAAGTCCCTACCACCGGATCAGATTCAAGGAAGGAAAGCACAAACAGACTCCAAGAATGGCCGGACAGCAGCAAAATGGAAGCTTCGTAGTGTATGAGCGGTACCAGATTTTCCACCTGTCCCCGAAAGATATAATCCCTACCTTAGCATGGAAAGGAAGCAAGTGATGCACACACACCTGAATCAGATCGCAGATGAGTATGCTAAGATGGAGCAAGAATAAATCCAACTACTGAAGGCAAGAGCCTTGCCAGCTGGGTCTAAGAGACAGAAGGCCGCTTTATCTCCCACATTGACAAGGACTATAAGGCGTTGGTCAAGGACGAAGAAGACCTGTCAAAAGAGTCAACTGGGGAATGCTAGACTTAGAGGTTGGGTAGCTTTTGAGTAGACAGCC
The DNA here is from genome assembly GCF_901000735.1 of Corylus avellana. Classification (NCBI taxonomy): domain Eukaryota; kingdom Viridiplantae; phylum Streptophyta; class Magnoliopsida; order Fagales; family Betulaceae; genus Corylus; species Corylus avellana. Next base: position 18,292,725 of record NC_081544.1, on the reverse strand, counting down.
ACGAGGTAGTTAGGCTACGCATTGTACTTAGCAGTACATTTTGTATTAGATGCTCATGTGTTTCCCAAAATGAATTTCGAAAAGAAAATGAATTTCATTCGTACCTCGAATTTCACAAAATCCATTTTCGTGTCAACCCTAACTAGCTCGTGTTTTGATATCCCCAATTGTTTTAAGAAAATACCTTGCCTTTGAATTACTGGTTTCAAAAAAAAAATGGTCTCGGGCCAAGCCCTCGTATGCCGAGAAAGAATGCTTGCACTTAAGTGAGCAAGCACTTGCCCCCGTGGTCGAGTGCTCGCTCAAAGCCCCATGCATTTTCTCTTTAAAAATGACCGATGATCTTAAATCCTATTCACTTTGATTTTCTCTCATTTTCTCTCAAGCCAAACACCTCCAACACCATTTTCGGCCAAGTCTCTCAAGGTTTTCAAAGCTTTCCACCTTTCTACACGGATTAAACAAGGTATGTGAAGTTTTTACCTCCTATTTCCATTTTCGCAACCTAGGGTTTTAAATTTGGGGTTTTTGATTTCCTTGAATTTCATGGCGCATATAGCTGGTTGCTTGTGTACTAGGATCATACTCTAGGATAGGCACTTTTGTTTAAAACATCATTTTCCCCTTCAAATCACCACATATTCGGATTTGAGGATTTTTGCCCCAAATACGAAATCCTTGTGTTTTCTTGACCTCACCGTGCAATTGATGCATGGGTTGTGACCCAAATGCCCCTATCATCGATGACCCATGAACAAAACCCACTAACCCCTTTGGCAAATTTTTGCATACTCAAATTTTACTAAAAGGTTGGGTCTACTTAACCGTTGATCCTCCCATCCTTTAATTGAAAGCCTAACTTATGAACCTAGCCATTTGAAATTTGGCATTTTGTCTAAACCCTAAAATGACCAAAATGCCTTTAGCCCTTAGACCCTAACTCTCATACCTTGGTAACCTCACCCCTTGAGGTCGCCACTATAAGGGTTTGCCCTTGGAGCAGTACCAAACACCTCGAACCATCAGCCTCAACCCAAACGAATTTCAGTATTTTGTCTGAATTCAAAAAATTACTAAAATACCCCTAAGATCTAAAACCTAATTTCTCTAACTACTCACCCCTGGTATCCTCACTGGACCTCACATCTTGAGGTCACCGTTGTATTGGACTAGCCATGAAATGGCACCATTCATTTCGGTGCTAACTTTTCAACGGAAAATTACCAAAATACCCTTAAGCCTCAAAGACCCGAATTCTCTATACCTCGGTACCCTCACATGTTAGGGTCGCCACTAAATTGGACCGCCTTACAATAGCACCAAATGCCTTAAGCCCTCAACCTTACCCAATCGGGTTCGGCATCTTTGCCCGAATTTGAAGTGACTAAAATACCCCTGATAGCCCGATATTGTCTTTCCTCATAGAGGGTGTTCTTATTAACCCCTTTGACTGATCTTGAAATTGAAGCCAGACTTGACATCTGAAGCCCACCTATTATGCTCAAAACTATGTTATTGGGCAATTGAACCGAATTTTTAAACCATGAACTGGCCTCTTCACAACTCCGCTAAAGCTTTCATTAAGATTTAGACATCCCCATGTTTTCTGATGCCTTCTTGCATTTTTCCTGACACTTGGGAGGGGGGTTCTGGGGGGTGCATTTCAGTTTCTAGGACTAGCCTACCACTTTTGTAGTTAGATGAATCATTGTTAAGGTTGCACATAGAATTAGTAGTGATGGTTTTTGATCCGATGCAGGACGATGGTACGGACAAAGGCAAGTGCGGCAACTTCATCTTCCTCCTACCCAAACCGATTCTGTAGTACTCGAGCCCAGCTCCAGGAGGCCCAGGATCCCGACTCTGATTTTGAGATGGAGGCATAGGAGGAGGCCGTTTCGGACGAGTCTTCGACTCACAGTTCTGGTCAGGATGCTTCTACCGAGGTTAGTTCCAGCACCGACAAGGATGACGCCCTGCTCATATATGACCGTGTTCGCTTCAGGGTTGCCAAGGCGGAGCGTTGATACAACTCTCTTTACAGCACCCACAATATCATTGTAGAGAGGGGGATGAGTGTGCCCGACGTGGCTAGTTTAAAAACCTTAAATAGTATGAATTAGCCAATTTAAAAACCTTACAAGAAGAACCAATAAAGGAATTTTAAGACTAGATCCCTTGGACTCTACTCCTGAAGTTAATTATCACTTAAACTTCCTCCAGAAATAATATCCTTTATAATTTTTAATGTTAGTTTGGCTCTTCTATCAACAAAATTTGTGAACAATCAATTAGTGGAGATCAAATATGGCACATGGGAGTTTGCACATGCATGGTAATTATGTACAAATGAGTTTCAGAGTATTAACACTTGATTCAACTCAACTAATTCTTAATCACAGCTAATTCTAAATTCAACAATGATCATTTAGGAAGACTCTAGTCCTTATTTATATATATATATATATGTGTGTGTGTGTGTGTGTGTGTGTGTGTATGTGTGTGTGTGTGTGTGTATGTGTGAATGTTTTAAATGGAAGGTTTTAAAGAGCATTGAATGAAAGTTGTCCCACATTGAAAAGAGTGAAGATTTTGTTGGCATTTATAAGGTCCAACAAATTAAGCTATTAAATGAGCTATGCTAGGATACACCCTAATGCATGTTATAGTGGACGCACGTGTGGCGTGGCGCCTTGATGGCGCACTTGGCACGAAGCATTGGAGCTCGGAGCGATCTGATCATGACCATTCATTTTGGACAGTCAAGATCGTTCGATCTAGTGGTTTGATCTAAACCATAGGATGCTTCTTAAGTAGATCCAATGGTTGGATCTACTAGACTGTTGATTAAATAATTAAGGATAATTATTTAATCTAACGGTCATATTTAAGTATCAGTTGGATTAACGGTTTACAACAATTTAATAGCAATTTTATTTTGAAATTCAAAACAGCAGTTTTATTTGCAAAATTCAAAATCACAGTTTTATTTTGAAATTCGAAATTATCTGAGAATAGATAATTATGCATGACAATTCAATTCTCTTTAATATCTTTGTTTTGAATTTTAAAAATTAGCATTATCCTTCCTTTTTCGTCTCTAATTGGAATAGAAAATCTGAGGGCATTTTCGGGTTTTATTTTTATTTGTGCGGAATGCAGTTAAAACACAGAGGTTTCTGGGCTCCATTGTATCCTGGAGAAAAATTTGCTGTAAACCCTGTTGCATACCAATTCTGGTGGGGGCAAATATTTTCTTAAGGAAAATGACGTTATAACACACCTTAGGAGCATTTTTTCCTTTTTTGTATTTTTTTCTATTTATATAACAATTATATCATTACTCCATCAACTAATTGGGGCACATGTAATTTTTCTATCATTCTGTAGTATCCAAAATTGTGCTATTTGCTGCCTCCCTATTCAAAATATCTTTAACTACTTTCGTCTATGCTATTTTAAGCTTGAGAATAATTTATATAGGGACTTGACACAAATTAGGTCATTTATTCCCTCCAATAGCATTAAGCTAGACTTCCTTTACCTCTTTATTCCATCAATTTAAATTAAATAACTTTCTTTCATTTGCACTAATAAGCAACTTACCTTTTATATATAATGTAGGTATCAAGGGTAAAATTATCATTTAGCTTTTTAAGTGATTTGAAACCATATATATATATATATATATATATCACATTATTGTAACGCTTATACAAGAAAATAGCTTATGAATATCACATAGCTTGTCATATGCATCATATATGATCTTTTAATTCTTTATTGTTAAGTAATTGAAGAATGACATATATAAGAGGGATGAAGCAAATATAGTATTAAATAGTAACAGATTCTGCTGAGTTAAAACTGTGGATCCATGCTTTGTTAGAGATCGGTAAGTACACGTTGATGGAGAAAATATTTCTTATTGTTTGATTTTGTTATATAGGCTTTACAAGAAAAGAGTTGTTACTAATCTAAAACACTTGAAAACACAAATACAAAATTCAAATATCTAATATTCAATTTTATCATTGGTTATTGATAAGATTGGAGATAAAATTTTTTTATTTTTTAAAAGTTAGTTTCGTATCTGATTTGATGATCTTTGGAAGTGAGTTCTTTTATGAAGAAAATATACTTTACCCACTGAACTATCCACCAATTTGCACTTTTAACCACAATGTTTAAAAAGTAACACTTTACCCCTCCAAACTTCCAAATTGTTGCAATTCGACCATTCTGCTTTTGTTTTCCCAAAATGCCCTCATCCCAAGTTTAAAAAAATTAAAAATTAAGGAGTGACCGGTCTGGGGTGGCTTCGGCCCAACTGGGGTGGCCACCCAGCCCTTAATTTTTAATTTTTTTTTTTTTTAACTTGGGATGGGGGCATTTTGGGGAAAAAAAAAAAAAGTCAGAATAGTCGAATTGCAACAATTTGAAAGTTTGGAGGGGTAAAGTGTCAATTTTTAAACATTGGGATTAAAAGTGCAAATGAGTAAATAATTCAGGGGGGTTAAAATGTATTTTTCCCTTCTTTTATTATGTATGGGTTGTGATCAATCTTCTATTGTTATGACTTATGTGCACGTGTGTATATGGGTTTAGCATGATGTTTCTGAGGATTTATTTGCACAAAATAAATAAAATTGACAGCTAAAAAAATAAATTGATAGTTGGAAAAAGTTAAAAAAAGATGAATATTTGAAAATATGAGTGTTGAGAAGAATATTTTTAAAAATAGTATGAAAAAAGATAATAAAGAATCAATCAATAATGAATTATGCTCTTTGGATAGAAATTTTAGATAACCTTGTTAGAGATGCTCCTCCCTCCTACAAATTTCCACCATTAGTTCGTGGGTCATTATGAAATTGTACATTTATTCTTAAAAAATATAAAAAAAATAAAAAAGGTACTAAGATTGCCAATCAACCCAGAGGAATGCTACAAGTCCCCATGATTAAAGTGTTCGAATTACCCTCAAATTAGAGGTGATGAGGCCAGCCAAGCCCTTGGGGGATTTGAATAATTACAATTTGGAGCGATTATTCTCATCTTTTGCATAGATAACGATAAAGAAGAAACTATTTCGAAATTATTTTAATTATAATCTTGATTTTACAGAATCTACTATAGTATAGAAAGATAATACAGAATCAATAGAAGTGTGTATTGAAAAATGAGTTGCTAAAATAATGAATTGTGCTCGTTGGATAGATATTTTAGATAACCTTATTGGAGATGCTCCTCCATCCGTACAAATTCCCACCATTTGTTCGTCGGGGTCATTATGAAATTATATATTTATCTCTTAAAATAAAAATAAAAAAATAATAATTAAAAAAAAAAAAAAAAAAAAGAGCACTAAGATTGCCAATCAACCCATGATTAAGGTGTTTGAATCACACTCAAATTCAATCAGATGGGTGTGATGAGGCCAGCAAAGCCCTTGGGAGATTTGAATTACAATTTCATCTTTTGTGTAGATAACATAAAGAAGAAAATATTTTAAAATTTTTTCAATTATAAACCTAATTTTACAGAATCTACTGTCATGCTAAAAAGCACTTTTTTTTTTTTTTTTTCTTTTCTTTTCTTTTCTGAAGCAAAAGGGCTTCTTATGTGTGCATGACCTACATCTCAACTAAATACAAACCGCCCATGGACATTCTACTCATTTTGCATGAGAACAGCAACATAATATCACACATAAAAATATATTGCAGTCTTGGGAGATATCACATTCAACTCTGAGAAGAAATCCTATAGCAGTCTTGGGAGATATCACATTCAACTCTGAGAAGAAATACTAGGCAACATGGATAAATTTCTTCAAGTAAAAATCATTGATATTTTGCTCATGAGAGTTCTTGTAAAACACATCAAGTAAAAATATCAAATAAAATAAAGATGAAAATATTATATCTTTAATTCAAAATTGCAAATCAATCTCATGGACTTTTTCATTCTTCTATTCATTTTAACACAATACTCACCATCTACCATTGAACTCTCCACCCACCTCTGAGCTCCAAACACCAAAATTCTCGAAACTAACTAAGACAGTGGTTTCGATAGTTTTGTTGGTAAGTTTGTTTATGAGGTATTTTGTCAAGAGAAATAAAATTATTTAGTATAAAAAGTTATATTATTTTTTAGTGTTCCAAACTTAGGTGTTTGTTTCTTATTCGAAGGTGTAAAATACCCTGTTTACACCACAACACAACCTAACTGAAATTATTCTCTTTTCTCATCCTTAAATTATGTGGTTATGAATGAAGCTTTTATTCAGCCGAAAAAGAAGACTTTCAACTTCTTCTAAGATCAAGGAATTTACTTAAAAACAAAAAGATTATTCTAAAAGAAAACTGCCCACTCCCCATATATATACAAAAAATAAAAATAAAAATAAAAAACACTGTAGAAATACATCAGAGAAACAACATAAAAACAACTAAACACTAAAAAAAAAGCAGCAGCAGCGAAGGAGGGTGGTGGATCCACGATCCAAACTTAGGTGTTTGCTTCTTATTCGAAGGTGTAAAACACCCCGTCAACCTGATTGAAATTATTCTCTTTTCTCATCCTTGAATTATGTGAGATTACGAATGGAGCTGTTATTCTGCCGAAAAAGAAGACTTTCAACTTCTTTAGGATCAAGGAATTTACTAAAAAATTCCAAGAGAAAACAGCCCACTCCCCATATCTATACACAAAAAAAGCTGCGAAAATACATCACACAAACAACAAAAATACAACCAAACACCAAAAAAATAGCTACAGCAGCAAGGAGGGTGGTGGAGCCACCATCCAAACTTGGGTGATTGCTTCTTATTAATCGAAGGTATAAAACACCCCGTCAAGCTGATTGAAACTATTCTCTTTTCTCATCCTTGAATTATGTGATTAAGAATGGAACTGTTATTTTGCCGAAAAGGAAGACTTTCAACTTCTTCTAGGATCAAAGAATTTACTCAAAAACAAAAAGATTATTCCAAGAGAAAACAGTCCACTCCCCATATCTATACATGCTTTCGTGATTTCCTATGTGCATAAATAAATAGCCAAAAATTGATGTTATAATAGGAAAAGAATAAAAGCAAAGAAAAATTGAGTATTAAAAAAATGAAAAAGAAAAAATTATTGAATGCTTAAAATATTCACAAATCTTCATCATCAAAAGAAGCTACGAAATCTCCCTAGAAACTCAAGAAAAGAAGGAAAGAAAACGACGATGCAGAATATATGGTTAGAGGGGGATGAAATCATTGGTCCATCAAATCCAGGCGTGACCCTTTCATCATCATCACCTTAAACTCCTCGAAATTAATCATTCCGTCTCCATTCCTATCGACGCCGCTGATCATCTTCCGGCACTCGGCCAGCGAGCAATCGTCGTTCAGGCTCTTCAAAACCTCGTGCAACTCCTCCGCCGATATCAACCCGTTCCCGTCGATGTCGTACACCGAGAACGCGTCCTTGATATTCTCCAACGCCTCGTCCGAATCCACGCCCTTGGTGTTCAGCTCCACGAACTCCTGGAGGTCGATGTGGCCGTCGCCGTCGGCGTCCACCTCTTTGATCATCTTGTCCAGCTCCTCCTCCGTCGCCGGGTGCCCCAGGCTGCCCAGGATGGATCCGAGCTCCGACGACGAGATCTTGCCGTCGCCATTGACGTCGAACCTCCTGAAGACCTGCTCCAGCTCCGCGACGATCTCGGCCTTGCAGTTCTGCGACTGCGAGCGCGACGGCATTGGGTTTGTGGTGATCATGGTCGATGCGAGGGAGGAACTGGAGGAGGAGTCGGATTTCTTTTTCCGGCGGCGGAAAACGGATTTCAAATTCATGATTTGGACGGAGAAGAGAAACTTTATGTGTTTGTTAGGAGAGAAAATAAAATGAGAGATGGGGAATTTGGGAAACCGGAAATGGAGGAAAGAGAAAGGTGAATCCTAATGAGAACGGTTAGTTGGTAACGGTATCATCTCATTTTGGAAAAAGTTGAAAAAAAAAAAAATGTGAGTACGAAATTTAAAGAGAGAAGGCGCGTGAACAAACACGGGTTATTTGGGAGATTAGAGCCATATATATAATAGATATATACATATTTGCTATAAAGTCATGCATTCCACCACGTTAATGACGCTACAAATTTTTTTTTTTTTTAATAAGTCCTTCTTTTCTTTCTTCAATGATTACTATTAAAGAAAAACTTCACAAAATTAAACCACACTTGAACTTCTACCGATTTTGAAATCATTTTGAAATTTAAAAGTTCTTAATTAAGGGTATTAAACTTTTAATTTTTTTTAATTATAATATTCTATTAAAATTTTCTGTTAAATCTTGTTAAAATTCTCAAAATACCTCTTTTTTTAAGTGTTTATTTTGTTTTTTTTTTTTATATATAAAAAAACATATATTTACAACATGTATGCAATTTCTTTTTTATAAAAAGAAGCAAGTGTATTTTGGAGACTTTGACAAAAATTAACAAAAAATTCTAATGAAATAGGGTAATTTAAAGTTCGATACCCTTAATTGAGAGTTTTAAAACTTATAATAGTATCAAAACAAGTTGAAGTTCAAGGGTTTTTTTGAAGTTTCCTCTACTATTAATTTATAAAATATCATTATTTTAACAAACTTATATATATATATATATAATGAGCCAATTATATGGAACACGGACAAGTTTGTCACCCAAAATGTTGGCCACAATTCCTCTCCTCTTTCTTTTGTATTAGGGGAAATTACCTTTTACCCCTATGAATTATAACGCCTTGATACTTTTCTCCCATGAACTACCGTGACACACGACCCCCATGAACTACTATTTTATGCCCAAAACCCCCCTTCCGTTAGTCAAAGGCCTATTTTGTCAGTCAAATGCGTTAACTTAGACGGTACTCTACCCGTCACTTTGCCCCCATGAACTACAATTCATTATCACTTTGCCCTATGAACTACAACGCATTGTCATTTTCCTCCCATGAACTACAACACATAGTCACTTTGACCGTCTGATTTAACATCTTTGACTAACGGAAGGGGTCTTTGACTGAAGGAATGAGGGTTTTTGGCATAAAATGGTAGTTCATAGGGTCAGGTGTCACAGTTGGTAGTTCATGAGAGCAAAGTGAAAATGCATTGCAGTTCATAAGGGCAAAAGGTAGTTTCCCCTTTATATTATCATGAAATCAATCACATAAACAATTTTCTCTTCTCAAAGTTGTGACAGATTAATTGCAGGTAAACGGTGCTACAAAACCAATTGGATACATTAACCTATTTTCTCATAGCTAGATTAGAGGTGAAAAAAGAACACAAATTAACGTTTATGAAAATATTAGGGTCTCATGACATATTTTTATGAGAAACATGTACGTTAAAATGCACAAGTCTATACGAGAAAATATTTGTGCTTGATGGTAATTGTTTATTTTTTGTGGACGATTACTTACCTCGAGTGCTACAACTTCCCGTGTGAGCCTCTTACGAAGTTACAGGCTCATTACCGTGTATTATACTCTAATATTAGAGAAAAATATAAAAAAGCCCCCAAACTATCAGCCGTTTTCAATTTAGCCCCCTAATATTCCAAAAGTGATAAAGTAGTCCCCCAAACTACCAAACTTTTAAATTTTGGCCACTCCGTTAGTCAAAACTGTCAGTCTGGACGGAAACTGCAAAACGACGTCGTTTGGATGGGGTGAAGTTACTACAATGCCCTTGTATTTTTTATTTATTTTTTTTTTAATTTTTTTTTTAAAGAATGAGCAAAACGGCGCCGTTTTGCTTAGGGTATAGATTAAAAGTGCATCTTTCAAACATATCTCCTGATCGTCTCCTTCACACACAACCCAGCCGCACGGTCCCGTCCCGTCTGCTCCGATCGTCACCTTCACACGCAGCCCAGCCGCACAGTCCTGTCTACTCTGCCATTTGTCTCCCTCACGTCTACCGCACGGTCCCGTCTCCTCTGCCGATCGTCTCCCTCACGTCTGCCGAACGGTCCCATCTCTACTTCTCTGCCGATCGTCTCCCTCACTTCTCCCTCGTGCAACCGCACGGTCCCGTCTCTACTTCTCTGCCGATCATCTCCCCCACACAGCTGGTCCCGTCGTCAACGATGGAGAAGTTCGCTGGCGAAGATGATGCGAGTGGCTGTGTATTGTCGGTGGGAAGTTCGCCGGCGAAGTCTACCTCTGCGTGTACGAAATGCCTATGCGGAATTGAATCACGAGTGATGACATCTTGCATATAGAAAAATCTTGGTAGAAGGTTTATTGGATGCGGTAAATACAAGGTGCGAATTTAGCTTTTAAAAATTAGGGGTTTTCGATTTCTTTCTTTCTATGTTTCTGCTTTTCTCCGTTTGATTGAATTCTGTACAGTGATTGTTGGTTTGGATTTGTGGGTCTCTTCTAAGAGATGTGTTCCATGTTGTGTAGCCAATGTGTTTGATGTTTTTGATGATGACTACTTATGTTAGATGTTTTTCATTTGATTCTGTGATGAGAATAGAAGACTTAGGCCTCCAATAATATGAATTTGTTTGAGTAGGTAAGCTGCCAAAAAAAAAAAAAAAAAGATATTTGATGAACATATCATAATAGAGTACGTAGCATCTATTCAAAATTAAAGTACTTCTCGTACTAATTATTACTAGATATACGAATAAATTGAAAGAATTATTTTTGTTTTCTTTTCTTGAGAGAATGAAAGAATTTAATTATCACAGATCAATTTGCTCAAATATATTTTTTAGCATGAGATTATGTTATGTGGCTAAAGAGATAAGGCATTAGGTGCTTGAGATATTAGGCACGTACGTTGAGAATTAAAGTACTCTTAATGGGGGCTTAATTCAAATCTAGTAAAAGTCAAAAATATTATTGACATTTGTAAAGGTAGCATTGAAGATGATAAATTTACATGGAGATTTTGTCACACATGTTTGTCCATAATAATGAGACTATAGACAAAGACAAAGAGCTAGGGCAGGCTACACCCATCATAAAGGCACATATATTCAGTGACCTAGTAATCTGGATGTTGATTGTTTCAATAGAATGATCCAACGACCCTCTCTACTTACCAAAAACAAAAATGATCTCACCCTCCAATTTTGCCACGTGATTCTTTAATGTGTTGAATAAAGTTCAAGGTCAAAGTCCTAGCTAGCATTATTTTCAAATTTCTAACTAGCTTATCACTACCAAATAAGGCCGGCCTTGTTTGACGAAGTTTTTGGGTCTCTTCTATTGCATTCAGAATGTTTTCTTTCTTTTCAATGACAATACATCACCCATGTGTTTTTATCTTTTTAATGCTACAATCAAATAGTATAGAGTATTGGAAAATTGAAGGAAAACCATGTATATAGATGTAATTGTTTCCCACTCCAGAAATAGAAATAGTTTGAAAGCTCGGAAGGTCTCCTTTTGTTGTTATATTTTTTCTTCTTTTCTTTTTGACTCTTTGAAATCAAATAACATTGAAGAATTACATTGTGAATTATATTACACTCTGTTTGTGAATTGGTTAGTAATTATCATTTATGAAATATGCAGAACGAAGGTAATCGTGGTTGTGATTATTTTATGTGGGTTGACGAAAAAGCTATACTCCCTATGTCACAGTTTGATGCCCAAATAGCTGATCAGAAGAAAGGTTTTGAAACTGAACTGGCAAAGTTGACGTTGCAAATTGCTGCTGAAAAGTGCAAAAATAATAACATTGAAAAAAACTTAAGGATGTCATTAGCCACTTGTTTGATCTTAGTTTTTTTGTTGTTGTCTTGTTTTGTTAATGATAGGGAGAAACGTCATTGCACTGTTAGTAGGGCAATGTTGCCATGAGAGGGAGAAACCTATGTAGTTTAAGGACTATTATTTAGTGGGTTGTATTAAAGTGCGAAACCTATGTGTTAGTAGGTATATGTTTGAGATGTTTTAGTTTCTTGATATGAAAATTTGATGAGTTTCAATTGTTTGTGCATTCACCTATTCCAACCAAATTGCATTGCTTGTGTTATATAAAGCAGTGTTTACACCTAGTCCTCGTGTAATTGGTGTTTTTCCTGTGCAATTGTAGTTAAGAGTTTGTTTATGATATCAGGAAATGATTTTGGGAAATTAAGTTCAATTTTCTATCACAAATTACAATGGTTTTATACACAAGGTAAATGTGTCTAAACATTAAACCATATATATATTACACATAAAAAATGAACAAATTGTAGCATTGACAAGGTAAATGTGTCTACCATTACCCATATATATATTACACATCTAAAATGACCAAATTGTAGCATTGACAAGGTAAATGTGTCTACCATTACCCATATACATATTACACATCCAAAACAACCAAATTGTAGCATTAACCATATACATATTTACACATCCACAATGATCAATTGTCTCTATAGTAATCCGTTTCCTTGGAGTCTAATATTTTTGCCAATCCGGCTTCTTCCTTTTTCTCTTGTTAGCCTCCATTACTGCAATTGCCTTCTTCACGATCTGTACAATAGTTTTACCTCTTCTTCCAGGCGTTGATGTACATGCAGTAGTGCGCCCTAACAGTTGTTGAGAAGGCTGAGAAGATCCGCATAGTTGAGCAGACCCTCCTGGTTGCGATGTTCCATGTTCCTGCGTCGAGGAGTGTGGGCTCACATTAACCAACTATCAATTTCAAATGAATAAAAGCATAAGCACCCACATGCAATCAACTATCCTTTTTTCTACTGTCTAGAAAGTGAAGCTAGTTTGGATGACAACAGCTATTGTTTTTAACTGGCAATATTTCAATTGAAAAGGGAAAAAAAAAATTAAGATCTAATTATCAAAATTGAAAAATCACATAAAACAATATAGGCTAAATCTGAAAATTTCCAACTAAATATCAAAGTCCCTATTACATAGAATCGTAATAATTACATCATCGGTAATCACATGCATAAATTACACAAACAGCCTCCTACCACATTAACCACCTAACTCTCTCAACATTTGGTAATAGACACTTGTCCTCCCTATCCCATCGCCCATTTTTCCCATCACAGATTTTAACCTATATATATTCAAATTAATCATTTTTTTTTTAGCTTTCATTATCTTCATTCATACTCTTATTACAGTCTAAACAAAAAAATCCAACAAATCCACGTGTCAAATGAATCGATGGAGTACTTTATCGATTCTTCTAAACATAATAATATCATTTAATTAACATCATTCTTCATGTTAAATTGAATTGTATAATAATTTAACAAAAAAACACTTAGTGTATGAAGTACTCACATTAACACTAGCATTTCTCTGAGATTGTGCGGACTGTGTATGAGGAGGTCCATACAACCTTACGGTATTGACAGTACCCTGAAACTTTGTAACATTTCACAATATTAAGTAATTGAAATAACATTTTATTGTGTCATCCAAAAGTAAAATACACCACAAGGAAATAATAGCATCGAAAGAGTTTGCTCACACTAGCATTGCCCTGAGACTGTGGTGTTTGATGTTGAGAAGGCCCATACAATCTGACTGTGTGGATTGTACCCTGAAACTGACCTATACCTCCACCCCTATTCCTTGGTCCACTAATATGCTGTCTAGTAGGCCTTCCCCTTGTCCTTGGTCCACCTCTTTGCAGTCCAATAGGCCCTCCCCTAGTCCTCTGTACACCTCTTTGCAGTCCAGTAGGCCCTCCCCTAGTCCTTGGTCCACCTATTTTCAGTACAGTAGACCTTTCTAGAGTAGATTGAAACTGACCTCTACCTTTACCTCTACCCCTACCCCTAGTACTCCCTCTACCTCTAAAAGATGCATCAGTATCTTGCGAAATCTACAAATATGATGTAAACTTGGTAAATCAAATATAATGAACTAATTGCAATGAGTAATGACATTTAAACAGTTTATGACTTACTGTTTCAGCATCAATGGTTGGTTAGGGAGTTGGGGTCTGACCATGTAAACTTCGCCCACTATCATCTTGTACCTATGATAATAAACTTTTCAAATATTAACATAACACAATATATATAATGAACAGGAAAAAAAAAAAAACATGTAGTAACTCACCTCATGTTGTCTTGCACTATTGCTTCCTCTCCTGTAATTCACTGCCTCTGTTCTGTTCCGTGGACGTGTTCTGCTATTGTGTCCAATCCCTCTGCATTTGCAGCATCTCATCCTCACTCCACCCTTCCTCATACGGTATTGATTAACCTGCTCTTCTTGACCCCTTGTCCTTACTTTTCTGGGTCTCCCTGGTTGTATTCTACTTATGGGGGGGGGGTCCACTTGGTCATAGTTAGTCTTCACCCATTAGTCCTCTCCAAGTATTGGATACACAATGTCATCATAGGCTTTTTTATACATTTCAATAGTATACCAATCATCTGCATAATCATCGGGGTTTGCATTAAAAAACCAAATTGCAGACATTGCATGTGCACAAAGGATTCATGTCATGTCCCATTGTCTACAGCCATAAGTTTTCCTCAACAATTTCACAACATATTATTTATTATTGTGGGTTACTTCGTATAACCCAGCCCCAGCATATGTGCTGTAGCAATGCCCAGCAACCTGTCCAATTTCGTCCAATTTGGCAACAACCCTTGAACATAGCCTACCAGTCATCGTGCGGATGCCATCCCTCTTCGTTTGATATCTCTTCATCAACTTCTTCCTTATGAATTCCAGCATGGATATGATCGGCAGGTCACGTGGATTCAGGATGTAAGCATTGAAGCACTCACAGAGGTTGTTGATAAGTAGATCACACCTCGGGAATGTATTGATCCAAGCCCTGGACCATAAGCTTAGGTCAACATTTGACAAGTAGTTGTATGCATCCTCGCTTATACGCTTCAATTCATCCATTTCCTTATGGAATTCAGCTTCAGTGTATACTGTAGCCGCAGCCTATAACTTGTCTTTCAATGCAAGACCACGATGACATGTGCCTTTGTAGTTCGCATACAAATGCCTCACACAGAACCGATGGTCACCCCCAGGAAGCACCACGACAAACGCTGGTTGCAGCCCCTACAACCACAATGCATAATACACAACACTTGGTTATCTTTTGATGAAAACAATGAAAAAGAAACAAGAAATAAACATAAAGAACTTATAATATAGTTACCTTTTGAAGATTAGAAATAAATGTCCATCCTTGTGCATGGGGTGCCAAGGTCTGAGACCAAAGTCTCAAGAAACCATATCCAACTGTCTTCGGTTTCTGCCTCAACAACTACGAGAGCCACTGGGTACATGTTATTATTGTCATCCCTAAAAATGGCCGACAAAAGCTGTCCTTTATAAATCCTCTTCAAAAAGCACCCATCCAACCCAATGATAGGCCTATAACCCGCTTGAAAACCTTTATTCATGGTAGCCAATGAGAAATACAACCTTTGGAAACATGCTAGATGGTCATGTAAAGGTCTATCAACCTTCATCATCACACAACTACCCTGATTCGTTTGTCTAATGGTTTCACAATAATCCCAAAGTTTATTGTATTGCAGCTTTACTTTTCCCTGAAGCATTTCCTTTGCAATTCTTCTAGCCCAATACAATTGTCAATTATTAACATCAACGCCCCACTTGTCTTTGACTTCCCCAAGAATTGCATTCAACGGCATGTTAGACTGCACTCTAAACTTGTCAATAAATTTATCAACAATCCATCTAGATTTCACAGTCAAATTCATATGTTGTCTTGTACAAGTGTGTTTGTCTTGTATCGTTCTAATTTCAAATGACTCTTGATCCTTGCATTTACGACCGTAAACCCGATACCTACAACCTGGATCCCTGCATACGAAAATACATTTGGCTAGGTAATTTTTTTAAAACCTTATATCCTTCCCCTTCTTCAAGTTGTTCTCCCTAATTGCTTCTCTAAAGACTTTGATTGAGGGAAACATCTGCCCATTACTCAACTGTGAATTCGACATGTCAGTTTGTTGAAACTCTGTTCGCCTAGTTACACATCTGGCAACAGATGAAACCTCATTCTCCTCGTCACTTATAGGAAGGGATACAAGAATGTCACTTCGGGCCATGGCAGAGTTTGCATCATCATCATCAACCTCATCACCATAGCACTGACCCCTTCCATTCTCATTTTTAGCTCCCCTTGCATTTGCATTTTCATTATCATCCTCCGCCGCCTCATCACTCTCCTCCTCCTCATCATTATCCTCATCCACATTCTCACCCTCATTACCCTCCCCATCACCCTCCTCATTACCCTCAACACCACCCTCCTCAACATTTCCTCCTGCCATGGATGGTCCAGGGAGGTTGTTATCTTCATCAAACAAGTTCGGTTCGAATACTTCTTCCCAATAAGGATCATCTCGATCAATCCTACTATTTTCACCATATTCACCATCATCATCATCATTATTGTCTTCATATTCATCATCATTAACTGCAGGCTCATCAAATGAAACAAGGTACAACTCAATAACCGGAACCCATTTATGTGCAGTAACCATTTCCAAGACATTATGATCTGATAAAATTAATTTCAAACCACCTTGAAAAGTACAACCAGGTTGTAAGTAATACATCAGATCCTCGGACTTGTATCCATATTTTTTTACTATACCCTCAATCTCAAAAAATGACAACTTGTCCTCGTCATACGTCTCATCATGCACATCTACATCACCCCCCACATATGTGCACGTAAACCCCCTATTAATCTTATCATCGTAATGCACCTCAAACACAAGTTCTCGTATAGTCATCATAAACAATAAAAGAATTAAAGAAAATTAACAACTCAATAAAATAAAAAAATTCAAGCTTACGTAAATATCAACTAGTATTAAGTACAATTTAACTTTAACTAATTAATTAAAGTCACTTCATAGGAAAAATAAAAATAATAATTAACGTTAAATTGTACAATGCATGCAATCTAGAGTAAGGGAACATCTCGAAAACAAATCTAGACAATATATGGTCATTAATTATGTACACCCAATTATAAAGGCACATGCAACTTTATATGATCATATGAGTATTTTATATGACATTATTTTATATGGCCACGTCACCCATTGCAGATGGAGGTTGGAAATAGTGATGGGATGTAGCGTTACTCGACACTATAAATTAATTATCATGATTTTATATGTGAGATAAAAAAATAAATCAAGAATATATATTTACGTTACTATAGTAAAAATGAATGAAGTGCTATACATATTTTTTTTCCAGGGGAAAATGCAGTTTACCCTCCTGAAGTTTCAGGAATTTTTCAATTTTAACCTCAAAGTTCAAAAATTGGCAATCTACCACCCTGAAGTTTCAAAAATTGACAATTTAAACCTTCTGTTTAATTTTTCCGTTAAATTGGATGGAAATTTTTTAAAAAAGCCTGAGGGTAATGATGTAATTTCATAGATTTCTGTCTATTTTGACGGAAAAATTAAACGGTGGGTTTAAATTGCCAATTTTTGAAACTTCAGGGGGGTAGATTGCCAATTTTTGAACTTTGGGTTAAAATTAAAAAACCCCTGAAACTTCATAGGGGTAAACTGCATTTTTCCCTTTTTTCCAAGATAACTTTTTTTATGTTACAAAATGACCACACAATTTTCTAACTTTAACTGATTTTTTTTTTTTCAATAAATGAATATGAAAGCTTCCCTTAAAAAAATAAAAAATAAATAAAAAATAAAAAAAATAAAAAAAATTATCATTCTTGTCAACTTGACATTCTCAAACACTTGCAGCATACAAGTAGCAATAAAATATCACGAAAGTGAGACATATTCATATTTTTGTCCTCTCCCATGCATGCATGATGCATATAATTAAGGAGAAATAAAATGAAAAGAAAAACGAAAAAGATAAAGATAAAGAAGAGAAGAAAATAGTAATGTTTGAATATTCAAACTCTCACATCATAAGGGAGAAAACCGTATATATTTAGATATCCCTTTTGGAGCTAGTCAAGCATGGCCAGAGGATGCAACTAATTCGTCAACATCTGTGTTTTTTAATGACATTTTCACTTTCTTTTTAACTTATTTCAACATTGTTACGAAAGAGTGGTTCCGATCATTTTTTGTAAGAAAAAAATAAAAAAGCATTTTATGTCCGAATTTTACTGTTAGAACAACAACCAACCGACATCTAACGATTTTTTTCGTGCCAAAATATATACAACTTCTAAGGTTCTTTGTTAATGTCTACTTTCTATTGAAGTTCATTTAAGATTTTGCAAGCCAAAGATGTGTTTTTAAATAAAATTGTTGAAAGTTTCTCATTTGGGAGTGCATTTTAAATAAAATGGTGATCTGTAGCATAGAAAAATCAAAATTTGACACCCAAGCTGTAGGTTGAAAGAAGCAGGGTGGGTGCTCTACATTTGGACAATTTGATTTCTTTTTTGTTAATTTTCGGTCACCTTACGATGTATTGCTTGTCATGGTTTCTTCAGATTTTTCTTTCTTTTCCTTTACAGCAGACAACAAAGGGGACCACAGGTGGCATGCATTACAACAAGGGGGACCACAGAAAAAAGGGAAAGCAGAATGCAAAAAAAACAAAGCATAGAGCCAACCCATCCAACAATAAGCAGACAACAAACCCATCCACCAATAACTTCAAATATTATACCAAAATAAAAAATACAAAACAACGGGTCTGCAGACAAGGAAAAAAATATACAAACAAAAATCTTCTAAACATAGGGACCCATATCACTTTCGGACACTATAAAGCAAATTTTCCTTCACACTAAATCAGAACATCAATACATCTACAAAATGACCAAAACCATTCTCCACAAACCCTAAAAAATAGGAACAACTCAATTGGGAAATTAGTGGGCTACCTTCAGTGGCCGACCGGCTGCGTGGGGGAGACGATCGGCAAAGAAATAGAGATGGGACCGTGCGGCTGTGCGAGGGAGACGATCGGCAGAGGAGACTGGACCATGCGGCAGATGTGAGGGAGATGAACGGCAGAGCAGACGGGACCGTGCGGCTGGGCTGCGTGTGAAGGAGACGATCGGGAGATATGTTTGAAAGAAGCACTTTTAATCTATACCCTAAGCAAAACGGCGCCGTTTTGCTCCTTCTTTAAAAAAAACAAAATAATAAAATAAAAATAAAAAAATACAAGGGCATTGTAGTAACTTCACCCCATCCAAACGACGGTGTTTTGCAGTTTCCGTCCAGACTGACGGTTTTGACTAATGGAGTGGCCAAAATGCAAAGTTTGGTAGTTTGGGGGGGCTACTTTATCACTTTTGGAACATTAGGGGGTTAAATCGAAAACGGTTGGTAGTTTGTGGGGCTTTTTTATATTTTTCCCCTAATATTATTAGCCATGGTTCTAAGCAAAAATCTTAATCTACACTTTAAAGCAGCTAATTTTATTATTTTCGTTGTTTCTTTCAAACGCAGCTAAAATATTCTCGGCCTTTTTATAAATTCACTCCAAAAAACCAATTTTTTGCTGGCATGGGTTTTCTGACGTCAGGTGGTCTGCCACGTCAGAAAACCTTCATGACGAGACTTTTTTGACGTGTGTGGGGCGTTAACATTTTGGGTGTCAGAAACGGAAAATTTCTGACGTGTCAAAATTGGTGTGTCAGAAAAAATTTCTAACATGTCACTTTCTGACACGTCAAAAAATTTTCAGACGTGTCACTTTCTGACACGTCAAAAAATTTTCTAACGTGTCAAATTTTGACACGTCAGGAAATTTCCTGACGTGTCAAATTTGACACGTCAGTAATTTAAAAATTATTAAAAAATAATAATTTTTCTTTTCTTAAATTTTTTCTGGAATTTTTTTTTTCAATTAAAAAATTTATTAATTTAAATTATTTTTCAATTAAAATATATATATAATTCTTTTTCACCACTACCGTCTACGTTTCTATTCTCCATTTTCTCAGCTCTTCTTTTCTTTTGCTTCTCTTCTTCTTCTAGTCCTTTTCTTGTCAAAATCCACATACGACTTGCTTTAGATCTCCCAGCTCTCTCCCTGCTCTTCTTTTCTCCATTTTCTCACTCTCTCTCTCTCTCTTCTTTCCTCAATTTTCAAAAACCCAAACTTCAAA